>NC_134267.1:213565206-213937706 GCF_031893055.1 Leptodactylus fuscus | reverse complement strand
CCCCTGCAAATGGCAGTGATTTATCTGCTGCAGATCTAGTCCTGATGGAAGAGAAAGTATGGGGCCCCAGAGGATGTTTGTCCCCGCCTCTCCTCCTAACGCAGACCCTGGATAGATGCCGAATTTCAAAAGGACCTTTGATAACATCATCACTGACGTCATCAAAGGGCCTTTAACTTTAATACTGTTTAGGTAAAAAAAAAAGTCCCGTGGCTGCCGCCCCCTCCCAAACTGCCGCCCTGAGGCGGCTGCTTCACATCGCCTCATTAGAGATACGGCCCTGTGTGGACCACACTCAACATGGACCAGAGGAAGCGATGGAAAGAGGCGTCTCAGGAGCTTAGGAAGAAGATTATAGAGAAGCATGTTAAAGGTAAAAGTTATAAGACCATCTCCAAGCAGCTTGATGTTCCTGTTACTAAATTTGCACATATTATTCAGAAATGTAAGATCCATGGGACTGTAGCCAACCTCCTTGGACGTGGCCGCATGAAGAAAATTGATGACAAATCAATGAGACAGATAATATGAATGGTAACAAAAGAACCCAGGTAAATGCTATCTAGACCATGATTGTTAGACCGCGCTCCTCAAGCATGTTCAATTTTTGGAAGGGATGTCATATTGGTCCATATATTACATCTTATGTCTCCCATCTTATCTACTGAAGCCTCATATTATTTCCTACAGCTGTGTTCATACAACATTATTGACTATCTTGTCAGCAGTCATGCCAATATACAAAATCAGCTCTTACCAAAAAAATAGGCTGCAGTGCGGAATACGCAAATCTGCTGAGAACAGACAAAGGGAAAGGGTGAAGTTCACACTATGGTCCTAAAACGCATTGAAAAGGGGTAGTTAGTTGACCAAACACTATCAGAATCGGTGGCCGTGTCCTCTTTAGTAGGAGATTGCAAATAAATGACTAATGGAGCAAAACAACTTCCTCATTCGCAACACAAACTTTGGGAAATGGAATTTCCTGGCCCACCTGTGCTAAACTTGTGGCCCATGGCCATGTCAACATTGTCATCTGTATGCAAACAGCCACAACATAGTCTCATCCTGTGCTGCCCCATCCATTTATGTCAGATACATGGACAAATGGGCCGCCAGAAATCTGCAGAAAGGAGGCGTCCATGGTTGGTCCATTTGCTTATACAGTCATATGGTAGCCGGTACATTGAAAACTTAATCCATAGAACAGTGCCCAATACAATGGTTCCATTTTGCATATTGTATTAAAAGGCATAACGCACACTCGTGTGTATGAAATCTTAAGAGATTATTGATATGTTTGGCATCCTGAAGAAGACCCAAGAACCAGATAAGACGTAGTCAAATCCTCCTTCCCTCCAACGTCAGCAGAATTGGCAAACAATCTTATATGTAAGAGGGCTTCCAGGTTAACATGCCCTGTGTCCAGAAGCGGCAGCTTATTCCTCCAAACATTCCTGGTCATTCGAGTGTGCGTATTTATGGTGGACAGTCATACAGCAGACAGCCCAGAGTTGGCAGATATCATGTGCATAAACTAAATTTCTGGAATCAAAAGTAGGGACTGTTGGCTTACAACCACTTTTTGCATGGTGACTCCCAATCAGTAGTGTACGTAGGTATTCAAGATGGACCCTAGTGGTCAGAAAAATGAAAGGCTACATACTGATGGTCTCTTCTTAGGGTATCTCAACAGTATCAGATTGGTGGGGCTCTGACATCGGGCACACCCTTAGTCAGTTGCAGTAGCTTCATGATCTGTACAGTGTACAGAGCTGTCTCTTTCCGGCTCTGTACACCCTAGAGATTCGGTAGCTGTTACCGTTGCTCTGTGAGGGTGCTGGGTGTTGTTACCTCACCGATCAGATGTCGATAAACTAGATCCTAAGGGTAAGCCATCAATATCTAGTCTTGGACAACACCTTTAAAGAAGTTTTAAAATCTTAGTATATGAAGTCAAATCTCTTAGAACAGAAGTACGAAAGGGGTGATGCCCCATTTTGGCATTTTCTATGCACACTACTCTGTTGCCTATGTGCACACAATTGTATCTAACCCCATTCAGATTCATTCAGAATGTCGGAGTACCCAGAGGAAACCCATGCAAATACGGGGAGAACATTAAAACTCCTTACAGATGTCAACAAGCCTCAACATTGCAAAAAATATACAAAACCGGTAGTTTTATGGTACCCCGGTATAGGATGGGTCCATCAGGTAGTGTTGAGTCGGCGTGTGTAGGAAGAGGATGACACAGGAACAGGGTTAGCGGTAGAGGCAAAGGTCAGGAACCTGGAGGCTACTCAGGTGGTGGAGAGGGAGGTAAATAGTTACTCACCCTATAACACCCTAACCAGATAAGACCTATCAAACCCTCAATTTCCTATCCCCGGAGCTGTAGCCCTAGGCTGCTGAAGTCCTGACCCTACACAAGCTGGACCCTATTAGGCCCTACCTGCATCAAAGAAACTAAATAGTAATAATAAAGCTCCACCTATGTATAACTGTAGAGATATACGGTGCAGACAGTACTGATGTGCTGAGTATATTGCACTATGTAGGTATTGTAGAGGCCAGCAGTTCCTCTATACAGGTCACAGGGGTACAGACATCCAGCACCATGGTGATCCTGCATCTGACATAACCTTCCCCTGTTCATTATATGTGTGCCAGCATATTCTCATTTTCAGATGAATCCCCTATTGATTTAGTGTGGAGGGTGGGGGGAGGGCTGCCCTCAGGAGTATTGGCCATATATTGCTTCCTTCTGAAGATAAGGATGCACTCACCATTGTGTGTCTGTAGGAAATAGCACTTGTTATAGGGAATGGTAATGGAAAGCTATAATAAATGAGACACTAAAGTCATAGAACAAAGGGAGGTGTAGGATTATATAGCTAGGAACTAGGAAAGTGGACAACATTGTGTGACCCCACATATCAACCCAAACCCTTACATAGATAGGTTAGAGTCACCTGGGTCATACAGTGTTTTACCCTCGTGAATTGCTGCTTATGTTGCTCAGATATTGCTGTTTTACAATCTCTGCCTCCATTGACGAAATACCTCTGTTTTAGTCAATATTAAAATGAGCTCTTTGGAGCAAAGACAAGACCCTCATTGCTCCAAAGAACTCATTTGCACATTGACAGAACCAACAATATCTGGTCAATGGAGGGATTGCGATTGTAAAACAGCAATATCTCAGCAACATAGGCAGCGAGTTTCAAGGGTAAAGGTGACCCTAGCTATATATTTGTGGGCTGATATCAAGTGACCACATTAGATAGCTTTTGGTCGAAGATCTATTCCTCCTGACCCCTCCATGTACATATCTGCTTGGCTTAGATGAATGTATTCTAAATGGAGAGAGGGGAATACTTTGTTGCCAGGCACCTCTTGTGGCAGCTTATCTCCTTTAAGAATAAAAGGATTGGGCATATTGAAATCCAACAGCCTGATCCTTCTTTTCTTTGCCATCTACCATCCCAGGAAAGTTGGGACACCCACATAGAGATTAGGTGGCCATCTGATCCCATCAAAATTAATAGATTCAGCCAACATGAATCTATTATGTATGGCCATCTTGTCTGATACACATGGTGAGCATGTAATAGCGCAATGGTAAATTGCCATCAGCCATACTTTTCTTCTACAGCAGCTGCTGGCATGGGTATGTAGTATGTAATGTATGGAAGGGACTGGTCCACCAGTGTACCAACCACTATATGGTGGCTCTGCACTCTGACTTATAGAGAGGGTCTCAAGCAGGGAACCCCACTCCATGACATCCATACGTCCTATGGCCAAATAGAAAGGGATTCCAGTCATCAGAAAAAATAATAGGGGGCAACATCCAAATGGCCTTTGTAATGATTGGTGAAATTATTCTGCAGGCCCACCCTCCAACAAATGGAGGAAACGGGACCACTGTAATCTTCAAGTTTAGGTGCCCCTTGCTGGACCATTACTGTATCAGAACCTGGGCCTACTAGAGGATCCTCTGGTACTTTGGTGGGCCAATCCAACAATACTGTACACTATTGCTTCATTCATGCAAGGGAATCAGAGACCTTTGTATTTGTGATGAGGCCCCATTGATCAGACACTAAGGGTAAGTTCACACAGGGTTTTTTGGTCAGGATTTTGAGGCCGTATCCGCCTCAAAATCCTAACCAAAAAGACGGCTCCCATTGAAATCAATAGGAGCCGGTCAGTTCTTTTTTCTGGGAGTTGTTTGTTCCGGCTCCGGGAAAAAGAAGCGAGATGCTCATTCTTTCAGGCGGATTCGCCTTGCGACATTCGCCTGAAGACACTCCCTCACGACTAGGCCCATTTATTTGGGCCTAATCTGGAGCGGAGTGCGCGACTGGATGCACCGGCATCCAGTCACAGGTACCCGTATTTTGGCCTTAGGTTCCAGTCCAAAAAACCCCGTGTGAACTTACCCTAATATTCTAAGGCTAGAGCCGTGACCTTATCTAGATCCTTTAAGAATCACAGTCTTCAATCCCAGCTTCTACTACTTACCTAATATGCTACAATACATTTCCTGTTGACCTGCTTGGTACTCTATATGTAATGTTGTATGTGTTTTCTACTGTATCCTCCTTTGTTACATTATGTAGGTGGTATTTCCTGCTTGTCACATCTATACTCAGGTGACTATGATGGATGAGGATGACATATGACAAGTATTGTTATTGTCCTCTTGTAATATGACTTTGTAAGTACTGTGTTAGAGCTGCCATAGTCATTTATCCTTGGACTGTAAGATCTATCTATCTATCTATCTATCTATCTATCTATCTATCTATCTATCTATCATCTATCTATCTATCTATCTATCTATCTATCTATCTATCTATCATCGTCTGTCTGTCTGTCTGTCTGTCTATCTATCTATCTATCTATCTATCTATCTATCTATCTATCTATCTATCTATCCTACCCATGAAAAGCAGTTTTCATTGTCTTCCTAGGAAACCAAGGAGGGGGGGGTTAAGCCGAGTCATAGATTTTTCCTTTTCTTATAGAGTGATTTGTTTTTTTTTTCCTGTTGAGACTATTCTGTTAATAGACTTACAATAGACTTACACACGTCATATTGTAACCAGGATATATAGAAGCCGCTGACACGCTCCGCACATTGTGTCAGAATTAAATTATGTTGCTTGTTTGACACCAGCTGTGGGGCCCGAATGTTACAAAGGAAATAGGGTGGTGGGGTCGCTGGAAGTGATAATTGAGTTTTCAATTAGAAATGGATCCCTCCCCTCCACCATGGTGTAATATTCTGTATTGAGTCCATGTATGGTCTACTTTAAAGTACTTTATACCAAAATCCATTGCAGAACTGCTGGTCATGAATATATTTTATATATACACTCACCGGCCACTTTATTAGGTACACCATGCTAGTAACGGGTTGGACCCCCTTTTGCCTTCAGAACTGCCTCAATTCTTTGTGGCATAGATTCAACAAGGTGCTGGAAGCATTCCTCAGACATTTCGGTCCATATTGACATGATGGCATCACACAGTTGCCGCAGATTTGTCGGCTGCACATCCATGATGCGAATCTCCCGTTCCACCACATCCCAAAGATGCTCTATTGGATTGAGATCTGGTGACTGTGGAGGCCATTGGAGTACAGTGAACTCATTGTCATGTTCAAGAAACCAGTCTGAGATGATTCCAGCTTTATGACATGGCGCATTATCCTGCTGAAAGTAGCCATCAGATGTTGGGTACATTGTGGTCATAAAGGGATGGACATGGTCAGCAACAATACTCAGGTAGGCTTTGGCGTTGCAACAATGCTCAATTGGTACCAAGGGGCCCAAAGAGTGCCAAGAAAATATTCCCCACACCATGACACCACCACCACCAGCCTGAACCGTTGATACAAGGCAGGATGGATCCATGCTTTCATGTTGTTGACGCCAAATTCTGACCCTACCATCCGAATGTCGCAGCAGAAATCGAGACTCATCAGACCAGGCAACGTTTTTCCAATCTTCAATTGTCCAATTTCGATGAGCTTGTGCAAATTGTAGCCTCAGTTTCCTGTTCTTAGCTGAAAGGAGTGGCACCCGGTGTGGTCTTCTGCTGCTGTAGCCCATCTGCCTCAAAGTTCGACGTACTGTGCGTTCAGAGATGCTCTTCTGGCTACCTTGGTTGTAACGGGTGGCTATTTGAGTCACTGTTGCCTTTCTATCAGCTCGAACCAGTCTGGCCATTCTCCTCTGACCTCTGGCATCAACAACGCATTTCCGCCCACAGAACTGCCGCTCACTGGATGTTTTTTCTTTTTCGGACCATTCTCTGTAAACCCTAGAGATGGTTGTGCGTGAAAATCCCAGTAGATCAGCAGTTTCTGAAATACTCAGACCAGCCCTTCTGGCACCAACAACCATGCCACGTTCAAAGGCACTCAAATCACCTTTCTTCCCCATACTGATGCTCGGTTTGAACTGCAGGAGATTGTCTTGACCATGTCTACATGCCTAAATGCACTGAGTTGCCGCCATGTGATTGGCTGATTAGAAATTAAGTGTTAACGAGCAGTTGGACAGGTGTACCTAATAAAGTGGCCGGTGAGTGTAATGGTTAGTAGATTATGTAAGTCAAGAAATGTATATTAGAATAAGGGGCAACATGGTAGCCCAGTGGTTAGCATTGCAGCGCCGTAGTCCTGGGTTTGGATCAACACAAGTATGCATCTATCCTTGTGGACCATGTTCACCCCTACATGTGAAATGGTTTTCCTCAGGATGATGGCATCTACCAGCAGGACAACGCGACGTGTCATAAAGCGCGCAGTGTACATGCGTGGTTCGAGGAGCACCAGGATGAGTTTACCGTACTCCCTTGGCCAGCAAATTCCCCCGAACTTGAACCCAATCGAGAATCTGTGGGACCACCTCGATCGGGTTGTTTGCACTATGGATGCTCAACCGCGTAACCTAGCTCAGCTGGCCACGGCACTGGAGTCGGCATGGCTCAACATCCCAGTGACATCATCACAACATCCCCTCTCTTCCTGCACGTCTCGCAGCGGGCCGCTCTGCCAAAGGTGGTTATTCTGGATTTTGACAGGTGGTCACATTGATGTGACTGGGCTGTGTAGATATGCTACCATAGTGTGCCCTTCCTCAATAAGATGTTCTCCATTGCAATATTGATATATCAAAGATCTCTCTAATCGCCTAAAATAAAAAAAATATGACTACTCACTTGTCCCGCAAAAAACTGTCTGTTTTCTTTCATATGGCACGTGCCTTAGTACCTGCGTTCACATGCCTTGGTACTTGCATTGTGACTATATGAGGGGAGTCATAATGCCAGTAATATGACTATTACGGCCACTGTTTATCTGCATTTCCTACATGTCATATCCAAAGAAAGAGACACTGGGACAACCCAAGGAGAGGCAGGAGAAGGTCAGTGTTGTGGCAGAAAAATAATTTCTGTTATAGTTTAGATGCAAGGCCTCACAAACGCGATATTGGGAGATTGTCTGATAGCAGAGACAGCTATATAAAACTTCTGCGAGCTAAGACAGACCCCCAGACGCCTTCACCAGAGCCCGGTGTTTGGCCCAAAATGCGTCGTCTGTTTTATATTGATTTCAATAAAAAGCCCTTCATTGGGAACCATTGGCTTGTGGCCTCTACTTCAATACCAGTTTGTGTGGATTCCCTACCACAGACCTCTGATCCTCTCCTCCTCTGCCTAGAGCCCGCCGCGAGGCAGGTTGGACTTGTGCTGAATCTGGTAATCTAAATTGTCACCAAACAGATAGATGTACCCATAATAAACACAGAATATATTCATACATAAGAATGTGTTGCCAATGGAAAGTCTCTTCTGGCCCCACTAATGGTGTCTTATCCCACCGGGAACAAAAGGATCAGGTACGTTGAAATCCAGCATCACCTTCTCACCTTCTCTGGGGGGTAAATTGGGAAGTCCCCCAAAATTAGATAGTCAGTTGATGCTGCCAAAATCAACAGAGTACAGAACAGCTCAGTCCTATCAAACGCATCCGAAAACACATTTATAGAGGAACTCCACACCATTGGAGAAAGGACCACTCAATAAACTATCCTCGCAACAGCTGGTGGTAGCCAGTAGTCACTCTTGGGTTTAATTTGTGTTATTTTTTTACCTGCAAAGTCTCTATTTTGTTGTGTGTTTGTACAGGGGCAGCAGCTGCCTGGAAATAAAGAACCTAGCCGACAGGTGATAACACAGGATCTCTGGAGATATCACATGCAGGAGAAGAGCAGGTGGTACATGACAAAATGCATATACCGGCAGCGACACTTTCCTCCTGTTTCCCAACTACCATGGCAATCTGATTTTCCGAAGGTCTGAAATGGACCAAAATGTCACATATAACGTGCTTATGTTCATGGATTGCATTATTCAATAAAAACATAACTTTATATGACCACACTATTTACGTGCCGGAGACTGTTAGCCTTTCAAATGCACATCTAGACTTGAAGATATTGTCCGGGCAAAAAAATATTTTTAACAAAGGCCTGGGGGAAGTGAAATTTTTTTTTTAAGTTAAATCATACTAACCTGTCCCTGGTGCTCTGGTATCCTCACAATGCAATCCAGTTCTTCTGTTGGGCAGTCTTCTCGAAGTGAAACTCCTTGCCAGCTGTGATGGCTCGCATCCCTTCCGCCGAAGCTGGAACAACGGAGTGACATGATCAGACTGCGCTTGGAGGCTCCGGAGCACTAGGGAATGGTGAGTAGGATTTATGTTTTATTATTTTCACCTCCTCCAACCTATTTAAAATATAAATTTTTGCTTGGACAACCCCTTTCAGTCACAATTTTCTAGCCAAAACCAGGAGTGGAAGCTATAGAGAAAAAAAGTACAATGGAACGATCTGAACTGCAACCATTCCCCGAAGCTCCAGAGCCTCCAAGCGCGGCCCAATCATGCCGGTCCATTGTTGTCTTCCGGCACATCTGCGGCTTCAGCAGAAGGACCCAATCCTGGTTTTGGCTTCTCAATTCTGATGGAATATACTGACCACATACTTACTATGTGAAAGTTTTATGTATTTCCCGCAACCCTGAAAGGGCTGAAATCCAAAGTAATAATCTAGATGAGCAACAAATGTCAGAGATGGGAAAACGACTTCCAAGTGAAAGTTAAAGACAAGTGGGACCCAAGCTTGAGGCCGGGTCTCTATTTTTTATTGTATTATTAGGATTTATAGGGTTTATAACAACATGGATTCCACCTTCTTACAAGGATTCTTCTTAGATAACATGTTTGTTCCGAGAACATGGCATAAAAGAAGCCCGAGCTACACTTGGATTCCAATGTTTTTGTGTTGTTTTTCCTTGTTATCATCATTTTTGCTAGAACAGACATAACATATAGAAACAGAATTTTTCGGACAGAAGAGTACAAGACAGTTCCGAAAGCTTCCTTTTTTTATTAGTATAAAACCAAAATGATTGCTTTGGATTTTCTGCCTTACTCTAAGCAGAAATTAATAAAAGCAGTAAAAGTCAGGACTTTGATGTAATGTCTTTATTCTTTCACAATCTCCATTTCCAGTAGCTCACAGAAAATACTTTTCTAGAGGTAATTACAAAAAGTAGGACGATGTGCGCACACGGAAGATAAAGAGGCGCATTTCTAAGGAACTAAATACATTACTAGCTTGTGCTTTTTTCAATATCTCAACAATCCCTTTTATCTATTTTTTATTTATTTCTTTTACATTTCTGAGTTTATAACATTATTATATTATTAAAGCTTTATTTGTATCTTAGAAGGTGATGGCATTTCTCTAAGTCTTCAGTTGCCAACACAGTGGCGTTCCCAAAGTCCTGACTGTACAGGGGATCCTAGTTGGCCCCACACCCTTTAATGGAACTGTGGTGCGGTATGTCTAAATAGCAGCAAAATGTGTAGGGGCTGCAGGGAAAGAGCTCCGATCAATGGAAGTACCAGCGTTTGGACCCCTGCCGTCTATAATGTAATGGTAAGTCCAATGGATATGCCGTTACTTTGCAAGATAGGAATATGACTTTAACCCCATCCCGTCATATTTTTCATTTTTAGGGTCAGGACCAACAAGAAAGGCACTCTGCTTAATCCCAAATTTGTTCGTAAAACACGTAGCTTTTATTTCAACACTGTGTGTTTTACGGACACATTTGGGGTAAGCGCGGTGCCTTTTTTTGTTGGTCCTGAGCCTATCAATTCTTCGTCCTCTGTGGATGTTAATGGCCCCAGCAGCCGACCACTACTCCATTCCTTCTCTACTCCACTGCCGAACCTCTCCTTAACGGATTACGGTCATATGGTTGTGTGCTTGGTACCTCCCACCTCTATACATTTTTCATTTTTGACTCCTGCCTCCTAAAGGCATACCGTATATACTTGAGTATAAGCCGACCCAAATATAAGCCGACCCCCCTAATTTTACCACAAAAAACTGGGAAAACTTATCGAGTATAAGCCGAGGGGGGGAAATGCAGCAGCTACTGGAAAATTTAAAAAATTAAAATGGCCTGAGTTTTTGGGTGCAGTTGATGCTGAGGAAGGGGAGGGGGTGTTCTGGTTGTCTGTCTGCCCCTTCCCTGAGCTTGAGTACTGTTTTTTTTTTCCCCACTTGGAATTCAGTCTGGCTGAATATAGGGTATCTGCACTGCTCCTATTAACCCCTTCCCGACGGAACAGGAGCAGTGCAGATACCCTATACTTAGCCTGGATATAGTCAGGCTGAATTCCAAGTGGGGGGGGGGGGACTCAGTTTCGGGGAAGGGGTAGTTAGACAACTTTTTTTTCCTGCTACGGCATTTACCGTACAGGAAAAATATATTTATAGATTTGTAGAGTGGTCGTTTTTGGACACAGGGATAACTAACATGTATGTGTTTCACAGTATTAACAGTATTAGTTTTATATGTGTTCTAGGGAAAGATGGAGGATTTGAATTTTTAATACTTTTTATTTACTAATACTTTATTTTTATTTCACTTTTTTTACTTTTTTTTTTTATTTGCATTTATTAGACCCCCTAGGGGTCTTGAACCCCAGGGGGTCTGATCACTAATGCAATGCATTGCAATGCTAATGCATTGCAATACATTGCAAAAATTGTCATTTCTTTTGCAGGTTGCATTTCTTTTGCAGGAGCTCTGAGGGGAATCCCCGGCAAAAGCTTTGAGGGGAATCCCCAGCCGGCCGGACCTGAAGGAGAAGTGCAGCCAGCCGCCAGCAGGAGCGCTGAGGGGAAACTCCGGCAGAAGCGCTTCTGCCGGCATCCGGCCGCAGTTCTTATCTAAAGGATCGCCGCTCCCTCCTCCCTCCAGCAGCATGGCAGCACCTGCCCGGACCCCTCGTGTCCAAGTTTTTATGGAAGGCGAAACTACAAAATAAATGTTGGTTCCGCTCTTTTGAATTTTTTTTTTTACTGCTAAGGTGTCTCCATATGGGAAAAATATATTTATGAGTTTGTAGACCAGGTGTTTTCAGGTACAGGGATACCTAATGTTTATGTGTTTCACTTTATTTAAGTACTTTTATACTGTATGTGGTCTAGGAAAAGGGAGGTGATTTATTTATTTTTTTTTAAATATCTTTTTAACACTGTAATTTTTAGACCCCCTTTGGGGTCTAGAACCCCAGGGGGTCTGATCACCAATGCAATACAATGCAAAATGATCACATTTCTAATACAGACTACATAGAGCAGCTTGCAATAGAAGTCATTTGGAAACAAGCCTGGGAACCTTCACTAAGCTCCTGACTGTAATTGCACTGGAACGCCAGCTGCGTATCTCACTCCTGGGGTTGACGATCCACGTGAATATGGCGGCACCCATTCGCCGCTCGGAAAATGGCCCCATGGTCACCTTTGACTAAGGAACTGAAGGATTAATGTCTGCGATCAGTGCAGGCACTGATTGCAGGAATTGCTGCCTGTTGCCCAATGACTCCTAGCGGCCACCATATTTAAATGCCCAATATTAACCATACTATTATAATAATATTTTTTATTATTTTAAAGCACAAAATTATTATAACAAGTATTATTTCTATTTATTGTTTGCAAAAACATTGATACTACTTAAATGGGGGATCTGAGTCATTTATAGTGGCTGTGCCAGGTACTGCAGGTTATTGTATCTCTGTCCCATTCACGTGAATAGGAAATAGGAGACAGATACATGTATCATGCCAGATTGTACCTGTGCCTGGTATTTTAAAAGGCAGCACATGCTATCAATATTAAAGTCCCAGTAGCCCCCTTTAAATTTGTATATATAAATCTGCTTTTTTTATATATATATATGAGCAATTTTTTACTTTCAAAATCATTTCTTAGATGTTACTGTAAATTTTTGATGATTCTTTACTGTTCAGTGATTTATTCCTAAAGAAACCGGTGCGGACTAAGAAAATACGGATATCTAAGAGAGCATGAAAAGTATAGTATTAGTATAAAAAGCCCAACAGAATTATTAAAGGTGCTGTCCAGGGAATAGTAATATACTAAACTGATCTTGGGGATTCTGATGATGGACTCTATGTCATGACCCCCAGATTAAAAGTAAAGCCAGCCCTCATAGCACAGTAGTTCAGTGATCCAGCAGCATGCTTCCTAAGATTACATTATCCGGGGGTCGGGATGATACAAGAACTCTCTGGTCTGTCATCAGCATTCATAGAAACAGGTAGTTCAAATAATAATCCCTGATAAACCCCTTTAAACTTTATTTATCATTACTATCAAGTGGCCGTGGCTTACATTTGTCAGGACTTGAACTCAATGACTTCAATGTCCTAGGTCAGGGGATAATCATACACATCAGGGAGAGTGTTCGCCTACATAGACAGTACGGAGACTTGCAAGTCATTCCTGCTCCACTAGGGATTCTGGGTAAAAAATATGCAAATCTATTCTCTAGGATGTAATTAGGAGAACAGTGCATTCTGTATGCCGCCCTCTAGAGGTCAGCATCCTTAACATCATGCATGGCATAGTTAAAAAGTCTAATTAATCATGATGCAGATTTAATTGCTAAATTAGTATTTCTATTCCAAAAGGAACAGATTTCCAGCTATGGACAGCGCTGTAGGCACACTCTCTCCCTGTTGTGTATGATTATTTCCTGACCCTGGTCAATAGTCTCTCACTCTGCCAAATCAGTATCCCTACGCTATGCTGAGGAGGCCCAATAGGCCAAAACAGCGCTGTCCATAGCTGGGAATCTGTTCGTTTTGGAATAGAAATACTAATTTGGCAATTAAATCTGCATCATGATTAATTAGACTTTTTAACTGAGTCATGCATGATGTTAGGGATGCTGCCCTCTAGAGGGTGGCATACAGAGTGCACTGTTCTCCTAATAACATCCTGGAGAATAGATTTGCATATTTTTAACTTAAATGTCCTAGGCTGCAGCTTTTCTGCCTTCTGGACAGCTCCTGTGCTGATCTGGAGCCTAGTTCCCGATACCTCTAGTTTCATTTCCCGCCTCTCTGGTTTTCTCCACCCTGTTATCTGATTGAACTTCCTATATAAACCCAGCCTTGCACTTCCTGCATTGTGAGATTATTGAGCTCTGCCTGTAATCTAGCGGCTCTCTCCTGCTCTGCTGCAAACACTGACACTCATCTTGTGCATCAACCACTGGCTTCCTCCTGACTACGGTATTTGCCTTCTCCTCCAACACTAATGCTCATCTTGTGCATTGACCACTGGCTTCCTCATGACTATGTTACCAGCCTTGCAAGTAAGTCACCTTCCAAGTAGTAGCAACTTAAGACTCCAAACCAGACCCAGACCATTACAACATGGTTGTATGCATGTAGGTTTACACTTAATTTATTAATTACAACTTTTTGTCTCAAAAACTTTTGCGCAAGCACACTTTACTTCTAACTTGGCTTAGAAAAAAACATCAAAAAAATCTACAGCGAACTCTAACACCCTTTCTCCTAGAAAACTGAGATAAATTCATGAACCAGTAGGAGACATTTTGGTAAAATTATTGGAAACAAATAATTTCTAGAAAGTAAGCCAAGTAAGAAAAGTGATTTAAAAAAATTCTTTCATGATAAGTCATACCCATTGTGTCTAATTGGTGTATTTTGGGTCTTTTTCCACCATATTATTGCACCAAGTATGTGCACTTTTCCTGGTGTGATGTCAGAGCTATTCCAAATGGTCAGCTGGCTCCCCTGCTCCATCTCCCCTCTCACAGCATGGCTGTCACATGAACATAGGAGACAAACTGCTACAGGTTCCCCCTTCTTCCTGTCAAGTATGTATGTTTTTCTCTAAATATTTTTTTTCTTGTGTGCCATTAAGGCTATGTTCACATCTGCATTGTTGTCTCAATTCTTCTGGTCCAACTCAAGTCCACAAAAATGAAAAAATACAGCAACAGATCCAAAGAGACCAGATTGACTGTGATGGGGACCAAAGGATGTCCGTTAATTTTTTTGCAGATATCCCAGGATGAAAAAGTCATCTTTGCAGGATTTTTCATCCAGGATTTGTACGAGACAGTGCTGGAGGTGCTCTGACTGGTGTCCATTCACACAAAGGAAGTTGGCGCTGATTCTTTTTTTTTTTTTGTATATTGTGAGCCCCATATAGGGATCACAATGTACTTTTTTTTTTCCTATTAGTATGTCAGGAAATCCACACTAACATGGGAAGAACATACAAACTACTTGTATATGTTGTTCCTGGGGGGATTCGAATCCAGGACTCCAGCACTGCAAGGCTGCAGTGCCAACCACTGAGCCACCATGTTGGCACTGTTCTGGCGCAAAACCTGTCAGAACTGATTTCAATGGGTTCCATTTTTTTTGCGCGGAATCCATTGAAATCAATGAAAGGCTTTTTTTTACCCCATTGATTTCAATGGGTTCTGCATGGAAAATGGAATCCATTGAAGTCAATGGGAGCACTGATTCTGACGTGGGTACCACGCTAGAATCAGCGCCAACTTTCTCTGTCTGAATGGACCCTTCCAGAGAATCAGAGGAAAATGCTGCTGATTTATTTACGAAAAAGTAATCTAATTCTTTGTAAAAATATTTTTCAACAAATGAAATAATTCAGTATGAAAGCAAAATATATAAGAAATAATAATCTTAAAATAATATAAAAGTGTTAATATAAATAATTCTATAATGGCAATAAATCATATTATTATTATTATTATTAATGATAATAATAATAATAATAATTATTATTATTATAATAAATAAAAAATAAGTCATTTTTGTTTGACATTTCTTTTTGCTTTTTCTCTTGGATCGTACATGTATAATGTCATGAAATAAATAAATAAATAAATAAAAGAAACACAAATGTTCTCATGAACCAAACTGAGGATTTCCCCTTCGCTCCTCCATCCGTAGAAATTCATTGTGTGAACTGCAAACACAGGCTTTACTTGTAGGGGTGAGTAAGATACTTTGATAAACAATTAAGGCTTGGGATGTGTGCAGTAAATAATGGAGAAGTTCCTGGGATCTATCCGATTATTTGAAGCATTGCGGCATCTTCTTACATCACTTCATTCACTATTTATGGTGCTCCACCGCTCGCTCTCCCCTGGTGAATCATCCTGCTTTGATAATTGTACTCCACATTATTGTGTATCCATTTATTTACAGTGGTAATAAAAGAGGCAGCTCTCTGGCTTCTATCCAAATCAAATTAAAGGGATTACAGGATACTTGAAAGAAGAAGAAAGAAAGGGAAGGCATGGGGAGCCCAATGGGAACGATTTACTAGACACTGAGCCATGATCTAATGCAATCATTTGGGTGATCTTCACTTTCATAGCAAGCAGCCTTGTCATTACTTGAAAAGGAGGGCATAACTATATATTAGCACTTGTCAGTGTAATTATTCTTTGTGATAGAAGAGAAATTACACATTGGTGTTCATGTCACTTTGTTTCTCTCGAACATTCCTACATGGGTACGAAAGGAAACACAAGTCAACATTACATTACTCATGATCTATTTGGTACAGACTTCAGTATTGAAATAACAATATTAGACAGGTCACTGCTTACAACAAAATCTGTACACTCTTCTTCTGCTGTTGTTCAATTTGCCATTATATGATTGGCCACTGCTTGTTCTCTCTCCGCCCACTTCATCATTGAAACCTGTTCTCGCTACCCTAACTTAACGTGTGTACGAAAGTCACTTTCCCCAACAAAATCAACATACTTTACACCTAACCGCAATGTTTATATGTTTGACTAATAAAAATGAAGGGCATTACATAGACAAATGTTTCTACTGGTCTTATCCCCAAAGGAACCTAAAATGCTTTTTTATATTTTTAATATTCATACAACTTTTTTTGAATAGTTTATATTGGACTCTACTACATTAGTTAGTCCAATAAATGACAAAGAGCTCATGATTAGAGATGAGCAAACAGTAAAATGTTAGAAGTTCGATATTCATTTCGAGTATCCCCTCAATATTCAACTACTCAAATCAAATATCGAACCCTATCTATGGGGGGGGAAATGCTCGTTTCAGGGGTAGGCAACATTCGATCAAATTATACTTATTAAGTCCACGAGTGAGGGTCGGGCTGGATCCTCCGAGAGGTGTTCTCCGTGCAGCGTCCCCGCGGCATCTTCCGGCTCTTCATTCACTCTGCCAGGCATCGGGCCTGGGCAGAGCCGACTGCGCATGCCCGCACTACACGCGGACATGCGCAGTCGGCTCTGCCCAGGCCCGATGCCTGGCAGAGTGAATGAAGAGCCGGAAGACGCTGCGGGGAAGCTGCACGGAGAAGACTTCTAAAGGTAGGAGAAGAACCAGCGTTGATTGGCCGACTGTATAGCATTCGGCCAATCAATGCTGGTTCTGCATCAAACTTTTATATTCGAATAGCGAGTGGTACTCGATCGAGTACGGGTATTTCGAATGCTGTAGTATTTGATCGAATACCTATTCAATCGAGTACTACTCGCTCATCTCTAGTATACAACAGTCACTTTCCTGTTGTTCTATTTGCCATCATTTGATTGGCCACTGTTTGTTCTCTCTCCGCCCACTTCATCACATTGAACCCTGTTCTCGTTACCTTAACGTGTGTACGAAAGTCACTTTCCCCAACAAAATCAACATACTTTACATCTAACCGCAATGTTTATATGTTTGACTAATAAAAATGAAGGGTATTACATAGACAAATGTTTCTACTGGTCTTATCCCCAAAGAAACCTAAGATGGTTTTTTATATTTTTAATATTTATACATTATTTTTGAATAGATTATATTGGACTCTATGACATTAGATAGTCCAATAAATGACAAAGAGTTCATGATGCTACTTTGGTTGTTAGCTATAAGGCTGTGGAGTTGGAGAGAAGTCAGATTTGGGTGTAGTCGTAGTCGGCAAAAAGTTGTAGGCACTGGCTTCAAAATAAAATAACTAAGTATTAGAGATGAGCGAGTAGTACTCGATCGAGTAGGTATTCGATCGAATACTACGGTATTCGAAATACTCGTACTCGAGCGAATACTACTCGCTATTCGAATGGAAACATTCGATGCAGAACCAGCGTTGATTGGCCGAATGCTATACAGTCGGCCAATCAATGCTTGTTCTTCTCCTACCTTTAGAAGTCTTCTCCTTGCAGCTTGCCCGCGGCGTCTTCCGGCTCTTCATTCACTCTGCCAGGCATCGGGCCTGGGCAGAGCCCACTGCGCATGCCCGCGCTACAAGAAAATGGCTGCTTTGACTGTAAGCGGGGATGCTGCACGGAGAAGACTTGTCGGAGGATCCAGCCCGACCCTCACTCGTGGACTTGGTAAGTATAGTTTGATCGAACGTTGCCTACCCCTGAAACGAGCATTTTTCCCCCACAGAGTATAATAGGGTTCGATATTCGCTTCAAGTAGTCTAATATTGAGGGGCTACTCGAAACGAATATCGAATATTTTACTGTTCGCTCATCTCTACTAATTATTTTACATTATATTGTATAGTTTGGATATATAGTTTTTGCATAATGACTTTCATGGGAATTCAATCACTAGTTGTTTTCCTGAATTAGTGGAGTTTGGGGGGTACAGAATGGTTGTGTTAATGAATGTCAGTTATGGAGTGAAATGCAACAAAAGTATTAAGAGGTCTATACTTCCTTAAAAATTTGGTGCGCCAATTGAAGGACTGGTATGGACCCTATAGCAGACGTCTGGTATTCCGACACGGTAGTTACGACACTGAATGACATTAAATAGGTTCTGGGGATAATATCACTCCTTAAGGAGAGTTCACCTTTGCAGGCGTATGGAGACTTACAAAGCCATTTTCGCTCCACTGGGGGATTATAGGAAAAATGCAAATCTTTTTTCCAGGATGTCATTAGGAAAACATTGCCTTTGCCTGCTGCCCTCTAGGGATAGCCCCTTAAACATCATGCATGACCTTTTCAACGAGCCTAAAATGCTATGATGCGAGGCTTAGCCAAACCAGTAAATCTATTCCAAAAGGAACAGAATCCCAGCTGTGGACAGCGCTGTTTCAATCTGGTTGGATCTCATCAGCACAGCATAGGGAAAACTGGTTTGGCTGAGATGAGAAACTTTTAGACTAGGTTCTGGGGATAATATCACTCCTTTGCAGGCATATTCAGACTTACAAAGCCATTTTCACTCCACCGGGGGATTATGGGAAATATTCAAATCTGTTTTCCAGGATATAATTAGGAAAACAATGGCTCTGCTTGCTTGCTAGAGGGCAGAAATCAATAAATAATACATCTTCGGGGCATAAAGAAGCAAATCATAGGGGAAAAGTTCAGGGACAAGTAATAGGAAAAGTTATGTGTTATTGTATACTAGGAAGAGGCATTAAGTAGCAAAAACAGACTATAGATAAAGGTCCTACCATTTTAAGCTAGCCTGGTGGAATACAAATCCCCTGAAAGTCTTATACTGAATTTAGGTGGAAGCTACATTGAC
The DNA here is from genome assembly GCF_031893055.1 of Leptodactylus fuscus. Classification (NCBI taxonomy): domain Eukaryota; kingdom Metazoa; phylum Chordata; class Amphibia; order Anura; family Leptodactylidae; genus Leptodactylus; species Leptodactylus fuscus. Next base: position 213,918,691 of record NC_134267.1, on the reverse strand, counting down.
TCCCACTCACAGTGATCTCATATGTTGCCAAGCGACAACATATTTGTCAATGAATAAGATGAGTCATTAATAATGAGGAAAAAACTGAAGCGAATAGCGCTGAAAGATGTTATAGAAAGTTCAAGCATAGGATCCTCCCTCCCAAGTACTGAAAGGAATGATAATAACCAGTCTCCATAAAATTACAATTCTAGAAATGTATACCCTTGTCAACATATAGGATTTTTCTATCATCTTTGATGGTTGTATCTTGACATACGTTTTCTGTAATATCGTAAAATTATTTTTAAACAAAACGATGGGAGAAAAAAATATTCTTAAAGAGGATCTGTCACCATTCCTGACATTTCTTAGTAAATACTATACTTGGGGAAACCTTGCAAGATTTGTCTCATGATTATTTACAAGATACACCCAATGGTTTAATTTCAGATCAAACTTGTTGGGTCCAGGTGAGTACAAACTTCTCTTCAGAGCTCAGAGTATAGTAAGCGAAGGCCCAGGATGAGGACTGTAAACATAACAAACAGTCATACTCACCTGTCCTGGGCTCAGTCACCATGTCTGGTGTGGGTCCCCATCCTCTTCAGGCCTCTTCTGGCTTCTTGAATGACATCAATGACCTTGGGGAACCATTGACCCTGTGATTAGGTGTGCCAACAGTTGCGTCTAGATGTCATGACGTCAGTGCAGCCAATGTGATCCATGAGGCGGGGATGGAGCTGACATCACCTGACCCTCACTCATGGTCTTGGTAAGTATAATTTAATCGAACGTTGCCTACCCCTGAAACGAGCATTTTCCCCCCATAGACTATAATAGGGTTCGATATTCGATTCGAGTAGTCGAATATTGAGGGGCTACTCGAAACGAATATCGAACCTCGAACATTTTACTGTTCGCTCATCTCTAGTCAACTATGGAGACAAGGTCAAACACAGTTACCACTGACTAGATAGGGATTGGGTAGGGATATCCCCAAGCCAACTGGTAACACCCAATTTTTTATTAATTTACAAATTTCTAAGAGGTATAACAGAAGAAAGGCAAAAAAATGTTGAATTATAAGAAAACATGACCCAGAATAGTTATTACAGGAAGAATAAAGTTATTTACAAGAATAGACATGTCAGGAGAGGCGACAGCTCCTCTGTAACACCTAATATATGATTCATGTACTTGGCCATGTCATGAGTCATAATAGATTATATTGTACAAGAGTGTACAAAAAATTGTGAAGAGCCCAAAACCTAAAAGCTACAGAAAATAATTACCCGGTCAGTTCCAATGACAAGCATTGATGGTTTACTGATAAAATATGGTAGAAATGTTTTATTGTGGCTGTTGTTTATAATCCCTGACACAATATTAGGCCGGATGTAGGGTTGAGCCGATCTTGAGAGTTCAGGATCGATTTTAAAATCCAATTTCCGATCATTTTCCAGCCGATCCTAATTGCGATTGTGAAATCCGATCTTTTCTGATCCCGATCGCTCAACCCTAGTCAATACTTCTCTATGGGAAAAGTCACTTTTAGGGTTGAGCCGATCTTGAGATAACCTCTGACCTCGATCCCGCTGGAAATCCCGATTGCTCAACCCTAGCCGGATGTGGACCTGTTTCGACCTTGGCCTCTTTGTTCTAACTGATACCATATGTCATCTATGCTTATCGATAGTGCTAGTGGTTGGACTCCCATCAATCCCAAGAATAGGGACCATTTCCCCCATTTTAATGGAGCCATAGACCGAGTATATACTCACTCTCTATGGACGCATGCGAGATAGCTGAGTGCATGCTTGAACTAGAGCCCTATTCTTGTGACCCTAGTGGTTGGACTCTACCAATGATGGAGTTATCATCTATCCTATCGATAGGAAATAACATCAAAACTTGACACAACTCCTTTAGGGATTGGCCATCAATTTTGAAAAGTTGAATAAATCCTTGCCCTGCTACATAATCTCCAGATCATCTATAATGGTATGAAAATCAATATAAAATAGAAATATCTGCTCCTCGTGTGTTGGACAATTACATTGGGAAAACTTGGTGGCTACCTACAGAGCTGCCTTTTTAGCTACCACAACGTTGTCATGTATTGCAGGTCTATAAGGGGGGCGTAACTGCATGACTAGGCAGATTTTCTGTTTCATAAACCAAAATTTGCCGATAAGCTTCACAAGAGACGTAAAGGCGGGAGTACAGGTTGCATCCGGCGTTCCTACAAATGTCTCGAGCTGTACAGACAAGTCACTTCCTCATATGTTATAGTACTGTGTCGGCACAAAATAAATACTGTTCCAGAACATTCCATAATAATCTCCAGAACATGTACTGCAATGAAAATATCCGGAAAAACCAACAGATTCAATTTAGACCATTGTGAGTGTTGCCTTTGTGTGAGGGCCTTGGTGTTGATTCTACGACTAATGCTCGGCTTCCACATTGGTGTGCGAACATTGACAATTACATTCTTGCGTTTCAGTTTTCTTATGATAATAGCCCATCACTTTGAGAAGCAGGAAATGAAAAAAGATAAAAGGATGGTTCTCCTTCAATGACTTCCGACAAATAATGTTTCGAGAAAGAAGAAATATGCTGTGGCACGCTTTGTATCCCGTTCCTCCGCTGTTCACATTATATGCAAGAATGTGCTTTGATTTTTGTCAGTGGCAGCAAATTGTTCTCTTCTCTATTAGATGTGTAGCATTAAAAATGTTTTGCTATAAAAAGGTAGCGAACGTAAACCTGTCGATTCTAATTCGCTTTGACACAGTCGCCAAGTCGAAATGCCCAGTGGAGCACCGTGCCATGGTCATTAGAATATAGTCGCTGACCATTTTTTGGGTGGATAAAGCACATTTTAGGAGGTGTGGAATTGGCAGGCATCAGGGCGTTCAAAATGCAAGACCTGGCAGCTGTCAGGTTAATGGGATAGAATTATACAATAGATTAGGCCCTGGATCTTCTTCCTACAACGTTGTAGGCCCTACATGTACAACCATATTGTGCCACAGTATGGCACCATACTACAAAAATATTCTCGACTTTCCCCCAGACAGATGCAATTGAATTAAAGGTATATAGAGGTGTGGGTGCTGTATTATGCAGTAATATAGCTACTTGCAACTCATACTCATGAATAGAAGCGATGGAGACTCAGTTGAAATTTATTGTCCGCTTCATTTTCAGAAGTGATTGCAAAAATGAGGGGACTCCAATAATGTGCCCACCACTTGAATGGAGTGGGGATCAAGTATGCGTGCTGCCACTCTATTCAAGTCAATGGGACTGACAGAGTTAGCCGAGCACTGTCCTTGGGTATCTTTGTTAGAAACTTGTGAGAAACTAGGGACCCCTATTCTCATGATCTTTGGGTGGACCAGTGGTGGATTCCCAACTGATCAGACATTTATCACCTATCCAGGGTAGGGGATGAGATTTCCAGAGGTCTCATTGAACTGACTGGAACAGAGGGCACACCTTTCCAACCATCACGCTATTTAGACTGGGGAGAAAAACACCCCAGTCCTGGTAGTTGGACCACCAACAATATGCAACTTATCCCCTATCCCATATCTAGGTTGTTGCGATTGGAAAATCCCTTTAAACAGGGATATGAAGACTGCTACTTATGTCCCCTATTTAGGAGTCTGTAACCAGATCTCAGCATATCAAGCCAGTCCTGCAGATAGATAGGTTAAGGGACACCTGAATCAAATAATGTATTGCCCTTGTGAATCGCTGCCTTTATTGCCGAGATATTGCCTGTGATCTCTTTAGAGCAACAGTAACGCCCTCATTGCTTCAAAGAGCTCATTCAAATATCGTCCAGAAAAAGGTAATATCTTGGAAACTGAGAGGAACAAGGGGAAAACACATTTTGATTCAGATGACCATAACCTAACCAGATGCGTGGTTGGGTTCTGGTGACTCCTAAATGGTGGACATGAAACAAGTGATACTCTTCATACCCCCTTTAGACTGTGTATCTTCTGTATGTGATAAATCACATATGCAGTCTTTTGTATTGGAAACTTTTTATAGGGTACTACACTGTCTACCAATAAGGTCACCCAAGCAAATGAAGATATCTGCGCTCGTGATGTACGTCACATCCTCCGTGGTTAAATAGGAAACAGCATTGGCATTAGTCGTATGTAAGATGCCACGAAGTGCAGAGTTCTCAGATTTTGAGAAAGTGGTAATTTTTGGGTACCACAGAAATGGTCGATCCTTAAGGGACATAGCAAGTAAATTGAATTACCCAAAATCGACAGTGGCCTATGTGATTATGACGTGGAAGGTGAACGGTGATTGTCGGAATGTGTCCCGAGTCGGCAGAACCCGGAACAGGGAGATAGAGACCGACGAGTGCTGACCAGAGAAACCGCACCCAACCGATGGCTCACATACACCAGGAGTCTCACCAGGCATCCGGGAGTATTGTGTCAATCAATACCATCCATAAGGAAGCATCTGCTGGGTTCTACCAACTATTGGATAGGAAGAAATGGTGTTTTTCTATTCTACCACAGGTGTCCAAATACTTATTGGTAGACAGTGTATATACCTAGGGGCAGTGCCATTGCTTATTCTTTGCTTTTCATAAAATGTCTCCAATATACTATGGATAAAGATGACTGTCAATATAAACCTCTTATACAATTCCTGACATGTAAAATACCATAGACGCAAACAAAATGTGTATCAAAATATCAGGTATAATTTATTGCTGCAGTAATCCATTTACTTTGATTTGTGTCTCTTTGTGTCTCCAGGTACCGTATATCAAGTCAGTAGAAAAATGCTAATAATACAGAAGAGGAATACTTAAAACTGAAAGATGGAGCAGGAATATGTGTCAGTGTTATGAGTGATGCAACTGCTGGTGACAGATGGGTAATAAACTAAAGGAAATGATTTAGCGCCTCTGGGGTATCTCTTCTGTAGTTTCTGCATACATAGTCTGATTAATATTACATGTTCTTGCAGAACCTACATTTCCGTTTTTTCGGGTGGTCCCAGCAGTGGCTTTTTAGGTTTCTGAGCAACCATTTGATTCCCTGTCTCAGTGACATCATTACAGCATATGTGGCTACATATAGTGAAGTGGTCACAAGGTGTTCTTCAGCCTGATGCTTTATTATAAGAAGTGATGGGCGAGATTAGAATATTCATGAGGCTTACCTGCAACATTGTTTCAATCTGAACTTGTTTGTTCCAAACCAAAATTGTTATTATTATACCCTGGGGTGTCTTCAGCCCCCCTGAGTATAGTAACCAGTGAGCCCAGGGGAGGTGTGGTAAAATACAAAATACTCATCCTTCCCTCTCTTGGGCTCTACCATATTTGTTTCACCAGCATCTTCTAGCCTCTTTCTCCCACCTATGGCCTATTCAAGGCCATCAGTGGCCATAGTTCACCGCTGAGGCCCAATCACATGACCCATGGCCACTGACATCACAGAAGAGGCCAGGAGACATGGGAGAAAGAAGACTGGAAACTGTGGCAGAGCCCATATTGACCCTTATATACAGGAGATTTCCACTCTGGCGTATAGGTCAGGCATGTCTTCATAACACAAACCCTTTGCAAATACAAATAATCGTGCACGGAAATAAGATGTTTAGGTAAATTATGATGGACGCACATTGCAGGCAAAGCCCTCTCCACCCGCCGTGGCCATAGGAAGCGTGATTCGGAATGTAATACCTAAATTATTCATCAAAAATATACTCCTAGATACCCCCTTTAAAAGCTAAATTGTATGTGCTCCAAAATAGCTGGCATAGAGTATGACCCGTCCCATAAAAACAAAGCCTCACATAAGGGGACCTCCACTAATTTCTATAATGGAAGACCCACACCTCCCTTCCCATTAGGAGCAGCGATCAACTAGGCAGCCATACAGTTCTTTCCCAACACTGTCATAACTCTGGGCAGGGATCGTTTCAGTGTTTTTACTTTTTCCTATCTCCTCTAGGCCTCTGATTATTATACTCCGGTGTCTAAAGAGACCCCAGCATATAATATTAATTTGTAGTTAGCAATTGATTCATGGTTGCCTCAACCCAAAATTTTTGGAAAACTCATAATGAACATGGTTTGGCACAAAATGGTTCACTCACCTTTGTTTCTGATAAGGCAGAGGGGTAACTAGGAATGGCTGGGCCCCAAGGCGAACATTTGACATGGGGCACGCCCAACACAACCCCCCGCACAAACCGTATTCCTCCACACATTATTATGCCGGATAGTGGCCCTACACACACTATTATGCTCCAGAGTGGCCCCTGAACACACTATTCTGCAGCATAGTGGCCCCTGCACACACTATTATGCCCCATAGTGGCCCCTATATACACTATTATACCCCATAGTAGCTCCTGCACACAATATTATGCCCCATAGTGGCCCCTACACACACTATTATGCCCCATAGTGGCCCCTGCACACACTATTATGCCCCATAGTGGCCCCTACACACACACTATTATACCCCATAGTGGCCACTTCACAGTGTTCCATTGTGGACCACCCATGAACCATTATTATACTCTGGGGTCTTTTCCCCAAACATAAAAAAACAATGTGTACTTACTTCTCCCTGGCCCCATCACACTCCCCACTACTTTCGACCATCTTCAATTTTGGACTAGACGTCACCTGAGCCAGTCCTGCATCGTGATACACAATGATGTCAGCCTGACCCACTTGACATCTGGGGCATCAACAAACAGGCCCTCAGACTGCAGAGGTGTGGGGTGTACAGGCCTACGGGCTCACTTACCGATCCCCACTCCTGATCACAGGCAGTTTCACAGAAGGGGAAACGCAGGCAACCATGAGAAATGGGGATTGGTAAGTAAATAGGGCCCATTACCTGCTGGGGTTGCCCTAGTGTATATTAAAAAAAATAGAGAGAGGCCCATCGGGTCCCCTAATGTCCCAGGCCCTTTGATAGCTGCTACCCCGATATTTACGGCACTGTGATAAACCCTTTAATTAACATCCTTTTTCTTGTCCCTTTTTAACTTTTTGTTGAACCCTTGCTTAGCACCATAGAGTAATTTTTTGGAAACTTGGGACAACTCCTCCACTTTAGAAGTTTTTGGTCTTAGTCATAAACCTGACTTACAGGATATCTGCCATAGATGCCGCTTCTATTACTAAGCAGGCTCGTCCTCTGCAGAATTTCACTTTTCCAGTGTGTAAATGATTCAGAAAATAAAAAGTTGCTGTTATGAAAGTTTCGTTCAACTTTAAATGGCTCCCGATTCCCATAACACAAAGCTGACTCATAAAGTACTGCACCGAAATGACACCGTTATTGCACATTCAACTAGAATCCAGTCACCTCACACAATACATCCAACAAGCATGATGGAAGTACAGCCGCGGCAGGGATATATTTTATGTACACAGCCCTGAAGAGATTAAATAAATCCCATTTATCTGGATGTAGTTGTAGATTTGCTTTTTTATTTATCTGTTTTTAGCAGAAAAGAGAGATTGTTTTATTGGGTTCTATCAGCGCCGCTCACAATGTCTTCTTAAGTTTATGTTTTTATGCTCGGAGTAGAAATCTTAATTCTACCTAGAGTCAGAAATTCAATTTATCGAGTTTTCTATTGTTGCAAAAAAATATGTTTAGAGATGTCTCCAAGAAAGTTACGCGCTTTTTTTAATGCTTTTTCTTTTTTTAGATAATAAGATTGCCTAAACCGATTTTTATCACATGTATGGGAAGGAAATACATTCTGAATTGTGAAGATTACATTGAAAACATGGCAAATGAGTATTTACTTTGGGATCGATGATGAATTTTTTTTAGCCCAGAGACTCTATAACCTCGACAAGATCCAAAGCAGAATAATAATAATAATAAATTTTATTATATAGCGCCAACATATTCCGTAGCGCTGTACAATTTGTAGGGTTCAAATACAGACAAATACATAACAAAGAACGTCATTTCACACAATGGGACTGAGGGCCCTGCTCGCAAGAGCTTACAATCTATGAGGTAGAGGGGGTGACACAAGGGGTAGCGGGGGCGGCATTGCTTATACAGAGGTCAGACAATGTTGTAATAGAGGTGACTATCATTACACAAACATAAGACTTTATGAGCCATCACTAGTGGTGTCCTGTAACATGTGGATGGAGCTTGGACCTTTAAAGTTAACCTGAAAAGACATCATATCATGTGGGGTAATGTGGGAGCAGGACAGAGGAGGGTTAAATTTTGGGGATTCTAATTATAGTACAGAAGGGTTCACATTAGGAATTGTGATAGGCCTGTCTGAAAAGATGTGTCTTTAGTTTGTGTTTGAAACTGTAGAAATTGGGAGTTAATCTGATTGTCCGGGGTAGAGCATTCCAGAGAAGTGGTGCAGCTCGGGAAAAATCTTGTATACGAGCGTGGGAGGTTCTGATAATAGAGGATGTAAGTGTTAGGTCATTGAGTGAGCGGAGAACACGGGTTGGGCGGTAGACAGAGATGAGGATATAATATCTGTGACCAACTAATAATTGAGAAAGAGGTATTTACTCAAAAATTTGATTGGGAGCTTTTGTAATGTCAATTCCTGATTCTGAACACAACAGAACAGGATTTCTGAAGACCATGGCTGGGAAAATGGGGCCAATGTCCTATGTATTATATCATCTATGTGCCGCCATCACCTTTATTTAGGATTTTTCACGGGAAAGGTGCCCCTTAAGGGTAAGTTCACAAGAGTTTTTTGGTCAGGATTTTGAGGCCGTATTCACCTCAAAATCCTGACCAAAAATATGGCTCCCATTGAAATTAATGGGAGCCACTCAGGAGCTTCTTCCGGGAGCCGGCTTGTGCCGAGGTGCTCATTCTTCAGGCCTTTTCGCCTCGCGATTCGGCCTGAAGACAATCCCTCCTCCGGATTAGGCCCATTCATTGGGCTTAATCCGGAGCGGAGTGCATGGCTGGATGCTGCGGCTACCCGGCTTTTGGATTGGAACCTGAGGCGGCCTCAGGTTCTGATCCAAAAAAACCCATGTTAACTTACCCTAAAGAGAACCTGTCAGCAAGAAATTCTGATTAATCTACAGGCAGCATGTTATAGAGCAGGAGAAGATTAGGAGAAACATCAAGGCTGTCACCTGTCAATGATTAATTTACTTCTGGGGCAACACGGTGGCTCAGTGGTTAGTACTGCAGCCTTGCAGTGCTTGAGTCCTGGGTTTGAAACCCTCCAGGAGCAACATCTGCAAGGAGTCTGTATGTTCGCGCCGTGTTTGCGTGGATTTCCTCCCATGCTACAAAGACACACTGATAGGAAAATATATTTTTTAAAAAAATGTACAATGTGATCCATATATGGGGCTCACAATCTACAAGAAAAAAAAAAAGATTAATTTATTTTTCTTATGCTGAGACCTGGTTCACTTCTGTGCATGGGTTTCCATTCGGGGAGTCCACTTGGAGACCCTCTGAACGGAAACCTAGTCTGTATAAAAAAAGTGGTTACCTTAGGAAAGCCACGGACCCCATAGACTATAATGGGGTCCATGTGGTTTCCACACAAAAATGCGGAGAGAAAAGTGCTACTTGCAGCACTTTTCTCTCTGCATTTTTCATGCAGAGAGGGGAATAGAATGACCTGAACACAGATGTGAACTGCGCCTTAGAAGGTGTAATTGAGTCCAGTGGACAGTCCTAGCAATAATTAAAGTTATTTCTGTATGCACATTTACTGATAGAACCGCCCACAAGTACAGAGAAATAAGTGAATAAAAGGTTATGCTGAATCTTTTCTCACAAAACTATATATTAATCTGCTCAGCTACTCTTTGTCTATGACATGATGCCTGCAGATAAAACTGAATTTTAATGGTGACACGTTCCCTTTAAGTAGCTGTCAACTATGATCTGTGACAACAGCTTATCTACAGTGTAGTACAGTCTGAGGTAGTCTGAGACACGCCCCTGTCTCATCATTGGCTTAGACTGTAGCAACACTTTGAACCAATAATGACAGGGTATGTGTCTCAGGCTACCTCAGACACCCTGATTGAACTGTAGGCTCTTAAGAAGACCAGCTTATGATAGGAAAAAATGAAGCTGGTGATGCAAAAACGAAGGGTATTCTTAGAAAAGTGTTTCTACTGTATAAGAAACTGTATCTATTAGGAAGTGCTGCGTCTGTAATGATGAACTCTATAAGTGACATATTATATCAGCTAATAAAATGAAGATGTAAAAGAAAAAGCTAAAAAAAAAATCAAGAAGCTACCAATGAAAGACACATCTCATCCTTCAAAAAAATAAGGCCTCAACCAGCTCCATTGGGAATTCAAAACAAGTGACTTTTTAAAATCTGTTTTTATTGTATAACATTAGCCAAAAACTATATGTACCAGGTATCGGGCATGACTGTAATTGTACCGACCTACAGAATAAAAATTTTGGTGAATAAAAATTTTGGTGAATAAAAATTTTGGTGAATGACACAAAATTTTAAATGAAAAATAAAATTGGTGCTTTTTATCCACTCTAGGAAGAGTTTATAAAATTTAGTCAATAAATTATAGGTACCTAAAATGATGCCATTGAAAAATACAACTCATATTGCAAAAACAAGTCCTCAGAAAATTAAAGTTAAATTGAAATGAAAACAAAAAATGTTTTCTAAAGGCCAAAACTAGTTGTTTCCTTAAGGGGTTAAGCGGTCTAATTCTGCATTTTTTATGAGCTGAATATGTTGACTTTTATCGTCTCTTACTTTTATATTCTCATTACAATCACAGTTTTTACTTTGGGATATACGATTTGTGAAATTGCTTTTTATTAAAAAAATCTATCCATAAACAAAAAAATTCTAATTTTTTTGATTTAAGGAACAAAAATATCCAAAATTGCCATATGGAAAAATTAAATGTAACGCTGCACGTGCACAAAAAAATATGACTGCCTATAATTTTTCATGACGCTTCCATCCATTACAAGGGAAGCGTTAACCCTTTCTCGGGCTGAGCACGTTCTCCTGCCACGATTGAGTCGTAGATGGACTTCCATGTTTGCAGTCACTTATTTGCGCAAAAAGCAATCTGTAATTAAGAAGGGCAATTAAATCAGCCCAGACCGAAGGCAGAGAATATTTATTGTGTGGCGGACTCATTTAAATAATTGGGAACAGACTTGGTTGAACTTGTTGAGAGGTTAATGGTACCCCTTCACCTCCAGCATATTATATAGCTCCATGTGATAGGCGTTAAGCCGGGATTTAATCTTTTACAATGTTCTAATTGATATAATGGCACCCACACAGCAAATACACCATGTTACTTTACACACTTGAATTAAACCACCTACAGAACTCATTAGAATGGAGAAACAGCCTCCGACCATGATAAGCGGAGACACTAAATTAGTGTTATACCTAGCGAAGCATCACACCACTGTGATTAATTGAAATTAGGAATGGGATACAATTACGAGGGATTGTTCTGCTTGACATAGATAGAGAAATATATTATTTATGTTGGTTACACAAATTTTCCCATTGAGTTCATTCCACTGCGTCCAAAATTTTTTATTTTTTTTTAAAAAAGTCTAATTTTTATCTTATTTTTTATTTTTTCTGACATAAGCATCACTCTTGTCCTTCAAAATGGAAATACTAGTATGATACTCTGACCCATGACTATAATAATTGGAGTCAATAGACATAGAGCATCCTAGAGGAGGACAGAAGATGTCGAGAACACACAGGAAAGAAGACTTGCCACTCGACACTGCGGCAGAGTCGGGAAAAGGTAAGGAAAGCTAATTAGGAGAATTTTATGAAATTTCTCTGAACCTTATCCGGACCTCCAGAATATAAGAGTGAATTGTAAGAGGTGAACCTCAAAAATTTCAGGTTGAACCTAAATTTTTTGAAAAAGTTCTGGATTAGAGAGGAACGAACTACTTCGTCATGTGCTGTGTTCATTCCAGATTTTTTATTTCTTTAACAAAATTGAGCAATTGGGGATTTCTCTTGGATGAACTAAAATGTTCGCCATGACATGCATTGCAGTAAATTATTGTAGTCTGACCCCTGAGTATAATAGGTTGGAGGTCCAGGGGAGGTGTAGACAATAAAAAAAACATACTCACCTTCCGTTACCTCTTCGCAGCATCCAGTGCTCTCTCTCCACCTCCTCGATGATGTTATGTGCCCAGGGTCACTGCTAAGTCCAAAATACAATCTCAGTGGTGACACTGGGTGCATGATGTCATCAAGAAAGCATAGAAAAGGCCCAAGAGAGGTAACAAATGGTGAGTATGAATGGTTTTTTGTCACTTTCCCTGGGCTTCCACCTATTATACTTTGGGCTATGAAGAGACTCCAAATTATAATGTGGTGTCCATTTTAGTTTGCCCGAGATAAATCTCCATTTGCTCAATTTTGTAAAAAATGGAACAATTTGGAATAATCAGGTTGAACCCGGCTCTGTACAAGTCAGTTCACACATCTGTAATTGTAATGCATATTAGTCCAATACTCACTGTAAAAAAAAAAAAAATCTTCTATGCTCCCCTAACTGCTAGAGCCCACTTAAAAAAAAGATGATATTTGGTCACTACTCTACCTCCAGTGTCCAAAAGCAGATGGATATTTTACTTGCAAGAACCTTGGATCCCACATCTAGACTCACATTGACCATCTCACTGTTTCGGCCGCCTGCCTGCAGTCTCTTCATCTCACTTCCTGTATTTCTCCTTTCCCCCCTTGCGGAATGGAACACGGAAGTATCACAATATTTATGCACATCAGATAACATGCTTGTACAGAACTGACTCAGTGTTATCTGTGTGTTTACATAAAGAGATAGCAAACTCCACTTTATCAGCAAAACTGCAATTAGCTGAACTGATTGTCCTACTGGCACTAAGTGACATCACTTGTCCTATCATACAGGTCCGTGGTTATAGCAACGCTGTGTAAACAATAGGAGGAATAAGTTCACATAGCAGGTAAACAAAGCAGCATTTCTAAAGCAATATACTTAGGAAAAGTCTTCAATTTACATAAACTACCAGTATAGCTAGGATCCATGAGATAGGACAACTCCATTAACATTCACATCTGGAGTTTATCATAGATCTGGAGTTTATCATGGTTAACTTAAAAGGATCCTATCATTGGATCCCCTTTTTTTCTGACTAACACGTAGGAATAGCCTTAAGAAAGACTATTCTTCTCCTACCTTTAGATGTCTTCTTTGCACCGCCGTTCGGTAGAAATCCGGGTTTTCTTCGGTATGCAAATTAGTTATCTTGCAGCAATGGGGGCAGTCCTCAGCACTCAAACAGCACAGGGGGCGTCCCCAATGCTGCAAGAGAACTCTCCAGCGCCGCGTGTATCTTCTTCTGGAACGCCCTCTCCCTGCTTCATTTTCCAGCCTGGGTTTCAATCTTCTAGGCATGCGCAGTCAGCTTTGCCATCGGGCCTCAGGCAGAGCCAACTGCACATGCCCCAAGGCCACAAGAAAATGGCATTATATGACTGACTATATACAGGGTTCTCCCACAGTTGATCACTGGGGTCCCAACAAAACACCTTGTCATCAGTTTACTTTAGGAGGTCTCAGCTTGGACTAGTGTACGTCAATCTAGGTGTGGTTGATGAGAAACACCGAGGTTTGTATTTAATATTATATACAGTGCTGTGCACAAGTTTTAGGAAGAATACCTTCAAAAATAGAAGTACTAACAGTTTAGTTTTGTCCATTATTAAAATGAAGGAAAGAGAAATCTAAATCCCATCTATATTTTGGTGTGACCTTTGCTCTTTGGAGGAGGAGTCCTGGAAGTGATGATACGGCCCCCGCAGAGCCCTGATCTCAACATCATCCAGTCTGTCTGGGATGACACGAAGAGACAAAAGGATTGGAGCAAGCCTACATCCACAGAAGATCTGTGCTGGTGGGATTAACCTTACTGTCGAGTTCCTTCAAAAACACTGCAAGTACCAAGAAGAATTAATGGAAGATGAAGGGCAAAGGTCACATCAAAGATTGATAAGATTTACATTTATCTTTTCTTCATTCACTTAATTTTGAAAAATGTCAAAAATAAACTATTAACCTTTCTATTAAGTATTCTTACTGTGCAGCATTTTTTCCACAGATGACTAAAACTTTTGCACAATGCTGTATACTAATTATAGCATTCATAATTTTTCATATCAGTCCAGCAATATCTGGGATCTCTCTTTGGCACGTGACTTTTTCTTTGCTTACACTATAGTGACGTTATAGCAAACAAAGTTATAGATCCTATATTGCCCTTGACAGAGAAAGGATTGTCGTCAAACCCTCTCTTATGTGTTTGCTTAGCCTTCTGGGATGTCTCATTACACCGCATTATGTTGGTAAGGGGAAAGTAAATACTCTTTCTAGGTACAGATCAATAAAGTTATTGCTTCTGACTATATCACCCATTCATACGTGTAATATCCAATTAATAAAACCATATTGGCTGACCTTACTATGGAAAAGATTATTTTATTATTTATTTCATTATATATATATATATATATATATATATATATATATATCTCGACAGAACTACCTGACAGTCTAACAGGCATGAAGAGAACAATATTACAGGTTATTGATTCTAGATTTTAAGGACACATTGATCCAGGGTTTTATACTGACTGCCAGGTTGGAGTGGGGAAGGAATTTTATCCCCTGAAATGGGGCAATTGGCAGGAGCCTCATGGGGTTTTTTGCCTTCGTATGGATCAACACTGTAGGGTTATAGGTTGGACTTGATGGACTGATGTCTTCATCCAACCTCATCTACTATGTAACTATGAGAGAGTATTACATGTCCTGCAATGGTATATATCTGGGGAAATAAGAATTGGTCCTGTGTGTATAGGGGGCACAGCTGAGATAGCTGTTGGCTAAGCAGGTGTTCAGCAGTTGCCTATCTAATATGCACGGCCAGCTTGAGTTCATCATTCACAGTATATATTGATCTTTAAGTATTTGCTTGTCTATAGTAGAGATTGGATCAAGATTCATTCACCAAATATTTGAGGGTTTGCCTGTCTGTTCAGTCCGAACCAGAACTGCTATTATTATTACACCTTCTTCAGACCCCAGCGTATAAGCGGAGGCCCAGGGGAGGTGAGTAACCATAAACAGTCTTAGCCTAGGTTCACATTTGCCTCATAGTCTCCACCGCAGATTCCGTATAAAATCAGCAGAGAGAAAAGTCCTGCATAGAGTTTATGAGATCCATGGGTAACTACTTTTTCTGGAGAGACCAATGCTAGTGAGAACCTAGCCTTACTCACCTCTCCTGGACCATCACAGTGTCCAGCGGTCAATCTGCGTCTTCTTGGGCCTCCTGAGTGATGTCAGCAGGAGTGTTGAGGCCTCTGATTGGACTTCAGTAGTCACATAGGATGATGCTCAAATGCAAGCGCAATGATGTCGACATACCCCATGTGACTGCTCACGCTCGGTCGCTTCAACAGTCCCCTTCAGTCACTGACATAAATCAAGAGGCCGAACAGTTCACCGTTGGACTTCTGGATACCGCAGAAGAGGTAAGAATGTTTGTTATGTCTACTCACCTCCCTGCTAAAAAATAGTCTTCAATCTGAAATGAAAAGCCCCTTTATCATACTACCTCTCCTATTGTATTCTGTACATACTATGACTGTAAAGAAGACTGGACTCCATGTTGGAACGCAGGAAAAGTGAGTAAGTGGGTTTTTTTGGGGGGGTTTTTTCCGCATCTTCCCTGGCTTCTGATGATCATACTCTATAGACCCCAAAGTATAATAATGATTTTTGGATGGGAAACACAAAAAAATTCAGGTTTGAACCCAAAAATGTTGTAACATTTGTAACAAACCCAGTTCATTATGAACTGGTTCACTCATCTCTAGTGCCCACCAGTCATGAATACTATGGACATACTCGTACACCTTCGTGCATAGCTGGCATTAGCGGTGTGATACCTGTGTGGCTGGACAAGGTGCATCAATATCAGTAATGGAAAGGACAGAATGGACCCTGATTCTGTGGGGACTCGGAACTTGCACCCTAACCCCGTTACCCAGCCACACTCCGTAGTTTATTTATTAGACGTTGTTGGTTAGCCAATAGCCAACTATTATATACACAACCTATGGCAGTGTTCTTTGAGCACAGTATGGTATGGTTTCTTGTACATCGTATCATATTATTTAGGCACTATATCGCACACCATGAGGCTGAGACATTGTCAAGAAAAGATTCTACACATGGCACCATACCCAGTGGAGTAACTAAGGTCTTGCAAGCCCCTGTGCAAACTTTTGTCTGGGTTCCCCTACCTCTTCCCTAGAGTAAATTCTTGATAGTGATGGTTACAGGTGCTGCAGTGATATCTCAGATACTTGAAAGGGGTACAGCTTTAGTACCCAGAACTGCAGTTATCAAGAATACGGTGAGTGAGCAAGGCACAGCATGTAAATAATACTGGGAAAGTATTATATGCTCCACAGTGGCTCCTACACAGCATTATATGTACCAGAGTGGCCCCCATAATCATTATATACTCCGCAATGGCCCCCATACAGCACTATATGCTCCACAGTGGCCCCTACACAGTATTATATGCTCCGAATGGCCCCACACAGTATTATTAGTGCAATTGTTATACTCTGGGGTCTCTTCAGACTCCAGAGTATAATAAGTAGAGGTCCAGGAGAAGTGACTCAAAATAACAAGCACTTATATTCACCTCTCCGAGGCATCCTCAGCCTGTCCATGTGTCTTTCCCATCTTCCTGCATCCTCTTCCACCGGTGCCTGAGGTTATGTGTCCCAGAAGTCACTGCTGGGGCCTGTGATCGGACCTCAGTGGTCATGTGGGCCACGATGACATCATTACGTTGGCGCACCCCATCACAGTCACTGGATGGAGCCAATGGAGAGTGTCCACGTTGATACCGTCCGAAACAGGAACAGAATATGTTGTATTAGTGACCAATAGTGCCAATGGAGGTCCGAGCTGTGGCGTCACTTCCCGATTTTGTAACTTCTTATTTCATTTTTGAAACTTTTTGACTACTGGAAGGGAACAACATGTACAGTGCTAGGTGAATAACAGTTAACAAATTTGTCACTGAGTAACAAGGGAACAATTTTTTTAATCAAGGATTTTTTTTTTTTTGCAGTTTGATGCGATAAATATAAGTTTTAATGTAATCACAATTGTAGGGATAAAAATACATCTCCCATACAGTATGTTCCCTCTACAGATTACAGGAAAATGACTATTATCTTAATGGAAGAGCTAAGTGCTTTAGGTGCTTCACAAAACATTTCACCATAGAGACCGCCTGCTATTATTTCCTGCAAAAGTTGTTCAACAATAATTGCTATCCTTATGGATCATGATTGCAATGTTTTAGCTCACAATGAAAGCCGTGCTGTAGGCTGTCAGAAACAAAAGAGCTATTTATTATAGTATATGCAAAAGAAACACCACTGAGCGAGACACGTTTACTAAAGTGTGAGTCTAAGTACAATGACTATACGTGATATAGTACGGTCACAGGTTAACCCTCGTAGCAAAGTCAGAGCAGAAATACTAGAATGTATGCTATGGCTATATGCTATAGAGATGAGCAAATCCATTCAACGCAAATAGAATTTATTAAAGGGATTCTACCATTAAAATCATGTTTTTCTCACAAGTAGGAATAGCCTTAAGAAAGGCTATTCTTCTCCCACCTTTAGATGTCTTCTCCACGCCGCCGTTCGGTAGAAATCCTGGTTTTCGTCAGTATGCAAGTGAGTTCTCTTGCAGCACTGGGGGCGGTCCCCAGCGCTCAAACAGCACTAGGGGCGTCCCCAATGCTGCGAGAGAAATCTCCAGTGCCGCCTCCATCTTCTTCAGGAACGGGTTCTTCACGCGTCTTCTTCCAGTGCTGGGTTCAAACTTCTAGGCCTTGGGCAGACTGCGCAGGCCACAGGCCACAAGAAAAATGGCCGCTTACACACTAATTAAGTGGCCAATTTCTTGTGGCCTGTGGGCATGCACAGTCGGCTCTGCCTGAGGCCTAGAAGTTTGAACCCAGCTCCGGAAGAAGAGGCGCAGAGAGGCCGTTCTTGAAGAAGATGGAGGCAGTACTGGAGAGTTATATCGCAGCATTGGGGACGTCCCCAGTCCTGTTTGAGTGCTGGGACCGCCCCCAGTGCTGCATACAGACGAAAACCGGGATTTCTACCCAACGGCGGCGCGGAGAAGACATCTAAAGGTAGGAGACGAATAGCCTTTCTTAAGGCTATTCCTATGTGTGAACGATAAAAAATGTGATTTTAAAGGTAGAATCCCTTTAAGAATATACCAAAATTTTTTTTTATTTCGGCAACTAATCCAAAACCTTTTTGAAATCGCTCAAAATGGCCATTTTACACATTTGAAGAAGACAAAAAGAATCACATGATTTAAGGCCTGGTTTACATACGTGTTCTGTATTACATTTGGGGAGTCCACAGTGAGCTTATGAAAGCTTATGGACCGCATAAACTATAATGGGGTCTATGTGTTTTCAGTGTCCGCACGGAACATGCGCAGAGAAAAGTACTTCATGAACTACTTCCCATGACTTGTGTGGACACCGCGTGAAAAACACACAGACCCCATTATAGTTTATGGGGTCTGTGGGTCTTCATTGTCGATGTGTTTGGTATTCCGTTCGGGGGATCCCCAAGCGGACTTCCCAAATGGAATACCAAATGCAGATGTGAACCAGGCCTTAGGTGACCGACAGGCCGGCTCCCCATGATGACATGTAGGTAGCTCTTCCTCTAGCACAGACAGTCATGAGGGACTATAGGTGTTAGGCACTGATGATAAGTGGATAAGTTATATATCCACTTATCTTCAATGGAAATAGAAACCTTGAAAGGGGTTAGAAAAGGTTTTAGGAAGCAGAAGGCAGATAGCATTAAATGTCATCACCAATTTTATCAAATCAGGACCAAAGTGAATTCCAAGAAATTTGCTAATCTCTAATAATAATACAAAATATTTCCTGTATTTTCTGCCATATAATCATCAATATATTTACTGTCTAATTATCCCGTAAATTGCAAATTTCCCAGCAGGGATTTGGGTCCACTAACACCTTAAAAGAAAATGATCAGAGCTTCCAATTACTTTCTGGATAGCATGTGAGTGGGTGATAGAAATGGCTCCCAAGGCTCACAATTACAGGTGGATGAACTGACCATTGAGAAATGTTATAGCCTCATTAAATTACCATTAGGAAAACAAGGAACATATTCTGCTCGAAATCCATATTGTGTTGTTTCTATGTCATTGCTTGTAAACATGTAAGAATGAATTGACAGCTTGGTGTTACCAGTTGAGAGTGTATCTCTTTACACAGTGACTCTTTCCGGTCAGTACTGTAATATACAATGTGTATGGGGGTATCCCAAGACTCATCGATGGCAGATGATTGGGGAAAGAGGGGTTGAGTTTCAACAGACCAAATCCCTTTGTTCTCAAAGGAGATAAGCCACTGCCAGAGGCATACGTGTCTGTCCTGGGGGGGTGGAAAGAATAGTTGTCAATAGAGATGAGCGAACACTATTCGAAACAGCCGTTTCGACTAGCACGCTCCCATAGAAATGAATGGAAGCGGCCAGCACGCAGACTTTGACAGCAGCCAGCCGCTTAACCCCCCGCATGCCGGCTACGTCCATTCATTTCTATGGGAGCGTGCTATTCGATACGGCTGTTTCGAATAGTGTTCGCTCATCCCTAGTTGTCAACTAAACTAATGCTTGGCTGACAGGTAACATTTTACAGCCAGACTTACAAAGATAAGTAGGTACAACAGTCTTTATCACACTCAAGGAAGAGTAACAAAAATTCTTTAATCTGGTATGTCATAATCCAGAATAATCTTTCATTTCACAACAACAAGGTCAAGAGGACTGGGCAAAAAGAAACAATCTATAGACTTTCTATAAAACCTTCCTCAAGTATCTCTAATGCACAATTAATGAAAAGTCTTCCAGAAACTATGGGCTAGAATGGCGCTGTTATTCCAATGATTTTTTTTTATAATGTCAAAAAACCCTTTTAAAGGGATCCTATCATTCAGAAGCAATTTTTTTTGTCCCTAACTTGTCGGAATAGCCTTAAGAAAGGTTATTCATCTCCTACCTTTAGATGTCTTCTCGGCGCCGCCGTTCCGTAGATATCACAGTTTTCAACGGTATGCAAATGAGTTCTGTTGCAGCACTGGGGGCGGACTCCGGCACTCAAACAGCACCGGGGACGTCCCCAGTGCTGCGAGAGAACTCTCCAGCGCCGTCTCCATCTTCTTCAGGAATGTCCTCTTCCTGTGTCTTCTTCTGGTGCAGGCTTTGAAACTTGTAGGCCTCGAACCTCAGCTGACTGCGCATACCCATAGGCCACAAGAAAATGGCCGTTTTTCTTGTAAGCATTATTTAGTTATTAAAAACATTGCTGCATAGCTAAAGACAAGATGGTGCTAACATAGGGGTAACTGCAGATGTACTCTTCCCTGTGCTCAGGCAGCAAATAATAAGGAACAAAAAAACATAGATAGTAAAATATCATAGTATATATTTTCATTGTGGGTTTTGTTTTGTTTTTTTGCATTTTTACATATTTTAAATTTTAATATTTTTGATTGTTATTTATTTTACTCTAGTATTTTTGTTCCGTATTTATATCTATTATATTTTAGCATTTTTGTTCTCTATTATTATATCTTTTGTTGTGGTGTTTTTGCTCAGTATTGTTATGTATTTATTTTCTTTTTGTTCAGTATTATTTATTTTATATTACATTTTTCAGCATAATTACCGTATTTTTCGGACTATAAGACGCACTGGACTATAAGACGAGACGGTTTTAGAGGAGAAAAATAGGGAAAAAAAATTTTCAGGCAAAAAATGGTAAAATATTTAATGTATGGGAGTTGTAGTTTTAGAACAGCTGCAAGGCCACATTGACAGGTGACCCTGCAGCTGTACGGGGATGTATAGAGCGTTTTTTTTTGTGGGGCCAGCTGTACTTTTTAGTTATACCATTTTGGGAAATGTTTAATGCGGTTTAGCACTTTTGATTTTGACGTTCACTGTACATAAAAATATTAGTAGACCGGGCATTTTCAGACACAGGGATACCTAATGTATATGTTTCACAGTAATGTTATACTTTTATATGTATTCTAGGGAAAGGAGGTGAACTTTTATTTATTTATTTATTTTTTTAAGTGTTTTTTTTTTTTTTTACTATTTTATTATCCCCCGCCTAGGGGGCTTGAACCTGCAATCATTTGATTGCAAGTCCTATAGTCGGCAATACAAGTGTATTGACGTCTATGGGAGATTCTATACATTACTATCGCGGAGTGTCATAGACCAGCCACGATAGTAATATATATCTATGACAGGCCTGGGAGCCTTCATTAGGCTCCCAGCTGTCATCGGAACAGGTCGGCTCCTGCGGCCTCGCCGTGCAGGAGCCGGCCTGCATCACTAAAGGTATGGGACCGGCCCCGGGGCTAACTAACTGCCGGGACCTGTGGAGGAGGAGCGGATTTGCAGCATGGCCGCGCTACTGCCACCGCTGGTTTTCTTCAGCGGCAGGAGCGTGACAATCTGCAGGCCCCGGCAGCTAAGACAGTCCCCGGCATCTGCTGTAATAGACCGGCGGATGCCGGGGAGTGTCTTAGCTGCCGGGGCCTGCAGATTGTCACGCTCCTGCCGCTGAAGAAAACCAGCGGTGGCAGTAGCACGGCCATGCTGCAAATCCCACATTCAGACTATAAGACGCACCCTCATTTTCCTCCGAAATTTTGGGAAAAAAAGTGCGTCTTATAGTCCGAAAAATACGGTAATCATTTTTGTTCACTATTTTTATGTATATTTTTTTTTGTTTTAGTATTATTTATTTTATATTATTTCTGTTCAGTAAAATTATTTTATTATTATATTTCTGTTTTATATTATTGCTTATGTATTTCATTATTCTGTTATTTGTTTAGTATTATTTATTTATTTTGGCTTATTTTTGTTATGTATAACAATTTATTTTATTATCTTTGCTCAGTATTACTAATTATCTACCGTATATACTCGAGTATAAGCCGACCCGAATATAAGCTGAGGCCCCTAATTTTATCACAAAAAACTGGGAAAACTTATTGACTCGAGTATAAGCCGAGGGGGGGAAATGCAGAAGCTACTGGAAAATTTCAAAAATTAAAATGGTCGGAGTTTTTGGGTGCAGTAGTTGCTGGGTGATGGGGAAGGGAAGGGGGGGGGGGGTGTTTTGGTTGTCTGTCTGCCCCCCCCCCCTGAGCTTGAGGACTGGTTTTTTTTCCCCCACTTGGAATTCAGCCTGGCTGAATATAGGGGATCTGCAGTGCTCCTATTAACCCCTTCCTGACAGAACAGGAGCTTTGCAGATCCTCTATATTCAGTAGACCGGGCACTGTCAGACACAGGGATACCTAATGTGTATGTGTTTCACAGTCATTTTCTACTTTTATATGTATTCTAGAGAAAGGAGGGATTTACAACTTTTATTTATTTAATTTTTTTTATTATATTTTTTAAAGCATCTTGTATATTATTTTTGTTCAGTAACATTATTATTATTATTATATTTATGTTTTATATTATTGATAATTTCACTCTTGTGTTTTGGTTTAGTTCTATTATTTATTTTAGATTACTTTTGTTTTACAAAGTATTTATTTTTTTCTGTATTTTAGTTCATTATTATTATTGATTATTTTTTATCTCATTACTTTACAGGAAAGCAACACAGAATGTCGACGACCCTGCAATACGACCAGTAACAAATATGAATTATCCTATTACTAGTGCTCTAGTGATAGAAATATTAATTATAGTGGTATTATTTCTGCTGAGGCTTCAGGCCCCTACATCTCTGTGTACTGGGAACCGGCTCTGACATTTCGTAACATGCAAGCAGCAAAAGCCAATCCAGACCTGCTATGGGGACTTATAATTTAACCTCAGAAGTAAATTCTCTCCTAAAGGTTAATTAACCATGGAAGGAGATTTTGTTCTATTCTGCCCTTTAGCTGTACATGTGAGTATCCAGTCACATTAGTTATATCAATTATATACCAGAGCGTCACACTTAGTACTGGGTTCTCAAATATAGTAAGTAGAGATGAGCGAATAGTATTCGAAACTGCAGTTTCGAATACCTCGCTCTATAGGAACATATGGGAGCGGCCGGCACCGGCTGCTGGCGCTTAACCCGCACCCATTCATTACTATGGGAGCGAGGTATTCGAAACTAGGTTTCGAATACTATTCAAATCAACTCTAATAGTAAGCAATAAAATGCTTGGAATAAGTGTAGATTATGATGTTAATCTGTTTTCCCTTAGTCCCAACAGCAGCAGAATACTCTGTATTTCTGCCCCTGTATGCTGGTAGGACAGAAGGGAAATTTTAATATACAAGAACATGGTTAACTTTAAACCCCTCCTCAATATAAGGAAGGAAGTACTAACCCCCCAGCGTGTAATTATAAAGACAAATATGTTACATATAGAGAGGGAGCCTTGTGTTGCTGTTGGGACTAAGGGAAAACAGATTAACATCATAATCTACACTTCTGTTCCATCCCACCAGCAGCACAATACTGGGGATGTAGCAAGAAGAACCCTAGGGAGGGCCTGCTTAAGTTTATGGCTTCCTTAAACCAGCAGGCCAAAGGGTCTTAAAAGGCTTGAACCATTTATTCTTCCCAGCAAAAGACAGAACAAACTCAAACTGGAATGATGAGGGGAAAGTCAGCCAGAAATCTGAATAACCTCCCTATTGGGAAGGAATAACCTTCCCTCCAACTGTCCCACCAATAAAGGACAGAAAAAAAAGCATTCGGGGGTTGGTAATTCCTTCCTTATATTGGAGGAACAGTTAAATGAAGAGGTCAGGAGCGTAACTAACAAAGACTGAGCCCCATAGCAAACCTTTGACTTGACCCGCCACCCCCACATGACATAGCACCTCCTTTCCTGGCCCACATACGGTATAACACCACATTTACACACATTATAATGTCCCAAAGTGTCCGCCAGACAGTATAATGTCCCAAAGGAGCCCCTCCACACAGTATAATGTCCCATAGTGGCCTCCATAGAATATAATGTCCCACATTGGACTCATGGTGTTCGTTCCAAATTGAAAACATTTTTAAAATTTGGGGTTTGACAGAAACTGAAATTTTGCGGGTTTAACACCCAGAAACTATTATTATGTCAGGGGTCTTTTCAGACCCCAGAGTATAATGATCGGAGGCCCCCAGGGGAGGTGACAAACATAAAAACCAGTTACTCACCTCTCGTGCTCTCCAGCATGATACCCTACTGTTCAATGATGTCACAGACATGGTTTACGTTGGCATTGTTATACATTGTGACTTCGGTCTAATCCACGTGACGTCTTTGACAACACTAAAGAGGCCCGAAGACAGCAGGGAGATGCTGCGGAGCCCATGAGAAGTGAGTAACACTGGTATACATGGTTGTCACCTCCCTTAGGCCTCAGATCATTAGAACTCCAGAGTCTGAAGAGACCCCAAAGTATAATAATAGACGAATGTAACCGCCAGGCGAATCTCGCAAGACAAATCTAGCAGGGTTTTCCAACAAGTACTGCGGGTCCGATCCCCGCTCCTGTTTACAGCCGCCTACATTTCCACTTTTGCCCCACAGGGGGCCCCATGCGATCCATATCATGTCATTTCCCCCTGGAGGGCAGAAGGGGAAGCTGAATTAGTTGTGAACAGGGATGGGGATCAGTAAGAAATCCAAAATATAGATCATTCTCTGGTGATATTCCCTTTAAAACGTACACCAAAAGTAATAAGAGACATGAGCGGACATCTGTTTTGGGGTTCTTGCTCCTCGCCCGTGCTGGTTGGCTGGATAAAAGGCATTTAATGTTTTGGGTAAAATAGTTTTTCCAAAATGTAGTAATTTTCTAAATACTTGCTGTATACAACGTATAAGTGAGCGTATAGCAGTGAGAATACCGCCAATAGTCCACATCATTATCCTCAGCTCACTAGTATTCCTGGCAGGCACCGTCTGTTGCCTTCAATGTCAATATAATTAAGGCCCACGTCTCCTGTACTATGTCACCGCAATGGTTTTGATTGTCTTTCATAAATAACATGTCACCCATTTCCTTTCTATAGTTATTATATTGGCAGCAGCTCTTCACAATGTTGCAGACACTTGTATAACCGTATAATTGTCTACAGATGGAGGAATTCATCAATCGCCAAAACGTGAATCTCTGATTTGCTATGAAAATTTGAGAAATGAATCTACCATCCCTAATATTGATATATCCATGGACCAAGGTTTACTTTTTAGTTATATCTATACGTTTTGTCGGCCATTGTATGCCTTGTTATAAAGGTATTCAGCAGATTGGTAAGTGTTACAAGTCTTTTTTTCTCTGATTTTATTTTTTAACCCTCAAACTTTTGGGAATTTTTGGAATTGATTTATTTTTTTGAGGCGCTAGTTGACAATAGCATAGCAAAGCATAGATTAGATATCCATACATAGATGCTCCAGCACATAGGAACACATAATCTAAAAGTCATACCTCCGCCAGATACCACGTACTCCTGTTCAATTGCTCTCTGGGTCGCTGCTGCTTTCTGCTTCCTGGTCCCTGTTTACACATATGAAATACTAGACAATGCCCACAGACTAGAAAGCCTCGGTCAGGGTGTTTGGCGTAGAGGACTCAGTCCTAGCATTTGGGGTTGAGGCAAGAATAGGAAGTAGAAACTGGTAGGGGATCAGTGGAGGAACAAAAAAAAATCTAAAAAATTTGAAAGAATTTACTCTTCAGATTCGACACCTCTGCTTGAAGATGATATACTCTCTTCCAGCTGCAAATCATTGGCTAAAGCTGTGATAGTGGGTGTCTTGGCAATGTAGGAATGGCATATACTGTATATATACACATAGTCCAGTCATATTAATGTGACCATCGCCTACTTTTGATGTCAACATTAAATAACCAATCGCAGAAGGCGCGTGTCATCAGCCATCTGGGTGCACTCATCTTGTGGAAAGCATGATGGATCAGCACAAGTATGCATCTATCCTTGCGGACCATGTTCACCCCTACATGCGAATTGTTTTACCTCAAGATGATGGCATCTACCAGCAGGACAATGCGACGTGTCATAAAGCTTGCAGTGTACGTGCGCGGTTCGAGGAGCACCAGGATGAGTTTACCGTACTCCTTTGGCCAACAAATTCCCCGGACTTGAACCCAATCGAGAATCTGTGGGACCACCTCAATTGGATTGTTCGCGCCATGGATGCTCAACCGTGTAACCTAGCGCATCTGGTCATATATATATATATATATATATATATATATATATATATATATATATATACACTCACCGGCCACTTTATTAGGTACACCATGCTAGTAACGGGTTGGACCCCCTTTTGCCTTCAGAACTGCCTCAATTCTTCGTGGTGTAGATTCAACAAGGTGCTGGAAGCATTCCTCAGAGATTTTGGTCCATATTGACATGATGGCATCACACAGTTGCCGCAGATTTGTCGGCTGCACATCCATGATGCGAATCTCCCGTTCCACCACATCCCAAAGATGCTCTATTGGATTGAGATCTGGTGACTGTGGAGGCCATTGGAGTACAGTGAACTCATTGTCATGTTCAAGAAACCAGTCTGAGATGATTCCAGCTTTATGACATGGCGCATTATCCTGCTGAAAGTAGCCATCAGATGTTGGGTACATTGTGGTCATAAAGGGATGGACATGGTCAGCAACAATACTCAGGTAGGCTTTGGCGTTGCAACGATGCTCAATTGGTACCAAGGGGCCCAAAGAGTGCCAAGAAAATATTCCCCACACCATGACACCACCACCACCAGCCTGAACCGTTGATACAAGGCAGGATGGATCCATGCTTTCATGTTGTTGATGCCAAATTCTGACCCTACCATCCGAATGTCACAGCAGAAATCGAGACTCATCAGACCAGGCAACGTTTTTCCAATCTTCAATTGTCCAATTTCGATGAGCTTGTGCAAATTGTAGCCTCAGTTTCCTGTTCTTAGCTGAAAGGAGTGGCACCCGGTGTGGTCTTCTGCTGCTGTAGCCCATCTGCATCAAAGTTCGACGTACTGTGCATTCAGAGATGCTCTTCTGGCTACCTTGGTTGTATCGGGTGGCTATTTGAGTCACTGTTGCCTTTCTATCAGCTCGAACCAGTCTGGCCATTCTCCTCTGACCTCTGGCATCAACAACGCATTTCCGCCCACAGAACTGCCGCTCACTGGATGTTTTTTCTTTTTCGGACCATTCTCTGTAAACCCTAGAGATGGTTGTGCGTGAAAATCCCAGTAGATCAGCAGTTTCTGAAATACTCAGACCGGCCCTTCTGGCACCAACAACCATGCCACGTTCAAAGACACTCAAATCACCTTTCTTCCCCATACTGATGCTCGGTTTGAACTGCAGGAGATTGTCTTGACCATGTCTACATGCCTAAATGCACTGAGTTGCCGCCATGTGATTGGCTGATTAGAAATTAAGTGTTAACGAGCAGTTGGACAGGTGTACCTAATAAAGTGGCCGGTGAGTGTATATATATATATATATATTCTGAATGGGACGGAAGAACAGAGAAGTCCATTCCTCATGAATATACCAGACTCATAAGGGTTCGTTCACATCTGCGCCCGGGGTCTCTGTTATGCAGGTTTCCGTTTTCTGCACGAAACTAGGCAGGAGACTGAAACCTGTAGACATGTTTCAAACCCTTTTTTGAGTATTCCTAGTAGCTGGCCACATTTTTGCTGCAGTTTTAGCTATTAGGAGGGTGGGCCTTGTAGCTCTAGTACACGGCCTTTATGTAGGCAGATCCATTTTATTTAATATGGTGTACCTCCAGATATTCACTTCTCTGACAGAGTGACATGAGACGGTGGAAATAATGGTAGTGAGGACAGTGCCACAGAATATATTGTCAATGTATGAGCTATAGGAAATAAATGAATAAAGTAAAACATTCTGATACTGTATCTCCTGATATCTGTTGGTATCCCTCCAGGGGTGTCAGGGTTCATACATTGTACCTCCTAGACCTCCGAGACAGTCTTTCGGAGAAACAATGGAGCTACATGTTGGTGACACAGAGGTTATCAGCGGCTGCAGTACCGCACCAGGGTAATTTGGCAAGAAAATAAATGTGCACTCAGTCTACAGAATGTAATACCAAGAGGACAAAAGGTCACAGCCTTTGTTGGCCTTGTAAAGACAGCCTGACCTGTCGATGAATGCCGTGATGTGATGACAGGCAAGGTGTTGCCTAGTGATAAAGGAAGGCCGGGATCAATTTTAATTTACTTAAATGAATGTCATTAATAAATGGTTGACAAAATGGAGAGATTAAAAAATACCAGACGCACTATCATGAATATATCCATGAAAGCACCATGAAAAATGAGGCAGTCTGTGTGCTGTCTTTTTGGTTTTATAGATAGATAAATAGATATGAGATAGATAGATAGATAGATAGATAGATAGGCGATAGATAGATAGATAGACAGACAGACAGACAGACAGACAGACAGACAGACAGATAGATAGATAGATAGATAGATAGATAGATAGATAGATAGATAGATAGGAGATAGATAGATAGGAGATAGATAGATAGATAGATAGATAGATAGATAGGGCGATAGAGAGATAGATAGATAGATAGATAGATAGATAGATAGATAGATAGATAGATAGATAGGAGATAGATAGATAGATAGAAGATAGATAGATAGATAGATAGATAGATAGATAGATAGATAGGAGATAGATAGATAGATAGATAGATAGATAGATAGGAGATAGATAGATAGATAGATAGATAGATAGATAGGGTGATTGATAGATAGATAGATGATAGATAGATAGATAGATAGATAGAAGATAGATAGATAGAT
Organism: Leptodactylus fuscus; assembly: GCF_031893055.1. NCBI lineage: Eukaryota > Metazoa > Chordata > Amphibia > Anura > Leptodactylidae > Leptodactylus > Leptodactylus fuscus. The sequence goes on along the minus strand of NC_134267.1, from coordinate 213,889,604 downwards.
AGGAGATAGATAGATAGATAGATAGGAGATAGATAGATAGATAGATAGATAGGAGATATATAGATAGATAGATAGATAGATAGATAGATAGATAGATAGGAGAGAGATAGATAGATAAGAGATAGATGTGATAGATAGATGTGATAGATAGATGATTGATAGATAGATAGATGATAAATGATAGATAGATCACATAAAATATGTGTTTAATACAATTGTATACCATCCCATAAAAGGTTTACTCACGATTTTATAAAAAGTGTACTAAGAACCTGACATTTATCTACACAGATGATGACTATAGCACTAATGTAGTTTAAACTCAACACACAGAAGTCTATGCAAAAAGGGAAGGGTGGAGTAGAAAGCTGTTGGCAGCTGGTTAATTGATTTATTCTTTCTGTGCACTAGTAGCCTCTTATCTACAACCCTAGCGGTGTGAAAAGAGCACAGAGTAGCAGAAGATTGGAGCAACAATTGAGAGTCTTTTCTAGTGGCATCTTCCAACCCTTCTTTTCTACTGCTGCTGCATTTTATATGTTTGTTTAGATGAGATATGGCCATAAGATAGCTAGAATAGATAGATAGCTAGAATAGATAGATAGATAGATAGATAGATAGATAGATGTGAATTCTGAAATACAATACAATAACAATAAAATAACCACAGACCCATTATTGCTTTCGTATATTTTCAAAATTTGTCAAGAGTCCCCAGTAATTTTGGATCTTTGGCAGCCTTGTTGGTGGTGCGGTGGCACCTTCTGCAGAAAACACAGAAATATAGTCATATAAAGAGCATGGGGGGGGGGGAGGAGAATCTATTAAGGAAAATGTCTCTCCATATTTTTGGTTTGTGTAAAGAATTCGCTGCACACACTAACATATGTAACAATCCCCTGCTCGGATTCATGGATAGACGGAAGGATGGAAATAAGCGACACATTATTCATGAAATACCATCAGAACTATCCGTGTGATATTATCCAGGAGACGATTTGGACCTTAATTATATTTCCTATGAAGGCAACAGACGGTGCCTGCCAGGAGTAATAGTGAGATGATGATAATGATGTGGACTATTGGAAAGAAACCAGAGCGATGTATTCTCATGGTCCAGTAAGCACAGACATTATAGAGCAAATATTTTAATCAACAATGAGCTGAGCTGGCTTCATGTCAAAATCCTACAGACAAACACGTTTTCCAAGAGTTGTTCTGTGTAATGTGAGACAGTTTTGTTATATCAAGGCCGTGTGTGTATTATTCCATATCTACATAGACGAGCTTCAATGAGAAAGCAACAATGGATTTCTAGATCATCGTAATTTGTACTATCAAAAGGTCTCAAGTCATTCAGGACAGGTGACCTTATTAAAGATGTTTTTCCAGAAGGTCTTATCTTGCCTTGGGTGTTTAGTCTTCTCAATCGTATAGTCATGATTTTTACGATTATTTCCATTCATATTGTTGCGGGCTTTCTTCTTTCTTTTTCTCCTTCTTCAAATTTCCAAATGTAATGGCCATCTTACTTGAATTGTAACTCTCTATTTATGTCCCCCATGGGACTGCAGACTTGACTTTCAAGGGCTTGTCCTCCTGAGCCGGACAGGGGGCTTCTGGTTTTCGACCTAGCGGTTGCCCGGAGCCTATTTAAGGATGGCTCTGGCTCTGGACCTCCACTGGCTATTAAGTGTTTCCTCCTGTGTTCCTGGTAGTAAGCATACTCATCTGCCCCAGTGTCATGCTGTTCTCCCCCCTCCATCTGCCCCAGTGTCATGCTGTTCTTCCCCCTTCATCTGCCCCAGTGTCATGCCATTCTCCCCCCTTCCATCTGCCCCAGTGTCATGCTGTTCTCCCCCCCTCCATTTGCCCCAGTGTCATGCTGTTCTCCCCCCTCCATCTGCCCCAGTGTCATGCTGTTCTCCCCCTCTATCTGCCCCAGTGTCATGCCGTTCTCCCCCCTCCATCTGCCCCAGTGTCATGCTGTTCTCCCCCCCTCCATCTGCACCAGTATCATGCTGTTCTCCCCCCCTCCATCTGCCCCAGTGTCATGCCATTCTCCCCCTCTATCTGCCCCAGTGTCATGCCGTTCTCCCCCTCTATCTGCCCCAGTGTTATGCCGTTCTCTCCCCTCCATCTGCCCCAGTGTCATGCTGTTCTCCCCCCCTCCATCTGCCCCAGTGTCATGCCATTCTCCCCCTCTATCTGCCCCAGTGTTATGCCGTTCTCCCCCCTCCATCTGCCCCAGTGTCATGCCGTTTTCCCCCCTCCATCTGCCCCAGTGTCATGCTGGTCTCACACTCACTCACACACACACTCACCTTCCCTCGCAGCTCTCTCCCTCAGACACATATAGTAGCCGCGATGTGATGACGTCATCACATCGCGGCTACAAATGCCGGAGGCCCGGAGCTCAGCGTTAAAGCAGGAGCTGAGCTGTGACAGCTCCTGCTTTAAACGGCTATGTATACAGCTCATCGGCGTCCATAGGACGCCGATGAGTTGAAATTGGGACATGCAGAGCAGCCGACCGGGACCATTTTGTTAGGTCCGGGCTGCGCCGTGGGGCCCCGCTAAGCGCGGGGCCCTGGGCAGTTGCCCGGCTCGCCCGGCCCTGGATCCGCCCCTGCATTCTCTCCTCTAAAGGACTAGATTGCTCTCCCTAAGGCTAGTTCACACGTGGGCAAAGGGGAGTTTTTTGACAGCGGATTTCGCTTCAAAATCAGCCCCTTTACAATGGAGCCCTATGTGAACAGCTAGCTTTTTTTTCCGCTAGCTTTTTTTTTCTGCTAGCTTTTTTTAAGCTAGCAGAAAAAAGAAGCGACATGACCTTTCTTCAGGCGTTTTCCGCCTGAAGAAAGCAATAGAAGTGAATGGGAGGCAAAAACCATGAGGTTTTTTTCCACGCGTTTTTTTGCAAAAAAACGCAAGCGGTTTTTTGCAAAAAACAGCGTGGAAAAAAAACGCTAGCGTTTTTTTTTAGCCCATTCACTTTTATGGGAGGGGAAAAAAGCCTGGCTTTTTTTGGAAGCGGTTTTTACAAAAAAAAGCTCCAAAAAAAAAGCTTGGCAAGGTAAAAAAAAAGCTTCCTAATTAGGAAGCGGTTTTTTTCAGGACCAAAATAAGCCAGGAGGTTTTTACGTGTGAACTAGCCCTAAAGCTAGCTCTTTGTTGAGAGGACCTTCATATATTTCTATCTATTTGATATTAGTTTGACCCTATTTCTATTTCGTGGTTTCTTCCCTTTTTCTATGTATCCAAATATCAAGACAAATACAGGGTCAGAATGGCCCACCTGAGGACCACAGAATCCTCAAAAGGGCCCAGGGTATAACACAATTATAGGGACCAAAGTCTTCAATTTGGGGGCTACTATGGCCTATTTCCTAGAAGTTGATAGCGAATGGGTCCCCAGAGTCATCTTATCTAATGGGCTCACAGAACTCTTTTTCTTCCCTTCTTCTATCTATCCAAATATCAAGACAAATACAGGGTCAGAATGGCCCACCTGGGGACCAAAGGATCCTCCAAAGGGCCCAGGGTCTTACACAATTATAGGCTCCAGAAGTCCCCAAATTGGAGGCTACTACGGCCTATTTCCTAGAAGTTGATAGAGAATGGGTCCCCAGAGTCATCTTATCTAATGGGCTCACAGAACCCTTTTTTCTTCCCTTCTTCTATCTATCCAAATATCAAGACAAATACAGGGTCAGAATGGCCCACCTGAGGATCAAAGGATCCTCCAAAGGGCCCAGGTCTTACACAATTATAGGCTCAAGAAATTGGAGGCTACTACGGCCTATTTCCTAGAAGTTGATAGAGAATGGGTCCCCAGAATCTCTAATGGGCTCACGGAACCCTAGATTGACGCTAGACAAATCCAATAATACATTAGCCGTTAGGTTTCATTACGTTAAGGAAATCTATTTTTTAATTACTTTGGAATATTTTATTGAATGTGTGAATCTAATTGTGTGACACAGGAAATGTTGTTTTAGTTTGCCAGCCAAATATAAACGGTGAAATAATCCAATTTGATTGGGATTATTCACCAGGCACGACTTTATTGATCCAGACCCTTCCATATTAAAGCACCATTGAAGTTAATTAACCAGTAGTACTTGTTTCCAATCAATAGCCCGCAATATATCCAATGTAAATTTATGTCCAGAATCTTCTAATTAAATACGGTGACCCATAACGTGGATGGATATATTTGTTTTATAATCCATGCATGAAATTCAATGGATTAGGCTCTTAATGCAATATCGTATTCAATTTTTTAAACAAAACTATGGCACGATGGTAAGAAAATGGCTTATTGATTAAATCAAGTTTTTTATGTTTAACATATTTTGTAACCCAATTTAGCTGGAGCGGGTTATATTGTCCAGGTTAAATCTATGTTTAAAAAAATCGGAAATCTTGCGGTTTTAACTTTGTCCCCCATTCCACTTGAAAAATGCGGAGAGAAAAGTCCTTGAAGAAGAACTTTTCTGTCCGTATTTTTTGGGCAGAAACCTGGTGGACCCTGTTTTTTTAAGCAGATTAGATTTCTGTTTTTCGTATCAAGCGGACAGGTGTGAACCTAGCGTCAGACATCAAGGTCTTGGTGTGACAGTTGCTTCTACGCCACCTTCTACCTATATAATTATCTATCTATCTATCTATCTATCTATCTCCTATCTATCTATCTATCTATCTATCTATCTATCTATCTATCTATCTATCTCCTATCTATCTATCTATCTATCTATCTATCTATCTATCTATCTATCTATCTATCCATCCATCCATCTACTATCTATCTATCTATCTATCTATCTATCTATCTATCTATCTATCTATCTAGCAATCTCATATCTATCTATCTATCTATCTATCTATCTATCTATCTATCTCATATCTATCTATCTATCTCATATCTATCTATCTATCTATCTATCTCATATCTATCTATCTATCTATCTATCTATCTATCTCATATCTATCTATCTATCTATCTATCTATCTATCTATCTATCTCCTATCTATCTATCTATCTATCTATCTATCTATCTATCTATCTATCTATCTCATATCTATCTATCTATCTATCTATCTCATATCTATCTATCTATCTATCTATCTATCTATCTATCTATCTATCTATCTATCTATCCATTCTTACTAGCTGCATTGATATGGGTCTCTCCCTCCAGACCTGTCCTTGGCACTCTGTAAAAAGGACAGAATGCAGAGGCATTTTACATATTTCTATCAATCCATTATAGCTATTTAGAGATGAGCGAACAGTAAAATATTCGATGTTCAATATTTGTTTCAAATAGCCACTCAATATTCGACTATTCGAACGAATATCGAACCCCATTATAGTCTACGGGGAAAAATGCTTCAATTCAGGGGGTCCCACCATTCGACTCAGGAGAGTCACCAAGTCCACTATCACACCCGAGCAGAACCAGCGTTGATTGGCCGAATGCTGTACTCTGTATGGCATTCGGCCAATCAACGCTGGTCAATGCATTCCTATGCCGAGATGAAGCAGAGCTGGCTGTGCACTCAGCTCGGCTACTTCGAAGATGCAGCCGGGCTGAGTGCATGGCCAGCACTGCTACATCTTAGACTCCTTCTCCTCCGGCAGAACCAGTGTTGATTGGCCGAATGCTGTACTCTATATGGCATTCGGCCAATCAACGCTAGTCAATGCATTCCTATGGGAAAAAGTCAGCTCGTGCATATCGCAAGCTGACAGGGATCCCGACCAGATAGAGCCCCAAAAAGCTGGGTGAGTAACATTCCCCCCTAAATTGAGTAACATTCCCCCCTAAATAAAGGTAATCCCTAGCTAACCCTGCCAGTACATCTATCCCTGTCTCACAGTCACATGTAGTTCACAGTCTCATATAAACCGGATATTATATCCATTGTTCTTATAAATTGGAGGTCACCTGATTTAGCCAGCCAATTACTTTTTCCAATTTTTTTCGATACCTCCGTTGTCGTAATTCTTGTCCCACCTCCCCTGCGCAGTTATTGGTGCAAAAAAAGCGCCAGGGAAGGTGAGAGGGGATACAAATTTTTACTGCGTTTGCCTCGTGATGTTCAATTCCAATCGAATACCTCAAACGGCCTGATATTCGATCAAACAGTGTTCGCTCATCTCTATATCTATTTCCCCATTATAACCCTATCTAATATTGAACATATACAGGTATATGTATTATTTCTTTTGTAAGCCCGGAATTATTTCTATAGTATAAGAACACCGAGTGCGGATATATCTCTTGTGTTTTATATGGACAGTGCAATGGTCAGCATTTGATGTAACATGCCAAGTATGCACAATGACAGCCACCTCATCACTGCAACATCTGTCACAGGGATAAAGCGGTGGACTTTGGAAGGTAGACATGGTTATCGCTTCCATTGTTCATTCCGCTGATGAATAGATTGGAGCTGTGCCCGAGCATAAGATTAGTTTTTCCTGAAAGACGAGCATTTCTGGGGTTTTTTTGTATCATTTTAAGTATTGTTGCTGTAAATAGGCGACTGCAGAGTTTTATTACAAAGGATATCCTTCCGAATTCTGCTGGAAATTCATTGTCTGCTCTTACAAATCCTACAGATCCAAAGAACATGTGTGATATATAAAACAATAGCCTCATTTATTGAGACTGCCTTTGTGTATGTCGGTCTAAGTGGCGGAGATGGTTGGAGTGATTTGCGCCAAATTTCTTAAATAGAGGAACCTTCTCTTAATATGTCTGAACATTTGGAGATTTGCATTTAATTTTTTTCCCTTTTCTATCAGTGCCCAAATTTGGAAAAAAAATGTCACAAAATCATTTGTAAAATTTACTCCAAAAAGTGTTGTATACAGTCATAGAAATGTAGGTCGTCTTCTTGACCCATTACTTTAGAGAAAATTTTATATATAAATATAATAATGCCTCCTGAATGGGGGACATGTTGACCAGAGGCCACTCATGATAGTGGTCTTATACACTATATTGCTCCTAGGATGGTAATTAAGTTTTGCAACATTTGTTTCCCGAATATTCATGAGGTTCACCCAAACGTTTCGTCAGTGAAGCGCTATTATTATATTCTGGGGTCTCTTCTGCCAGAGGCTCAGGGAAGGTGTGGAAAATTTAAAGCATAAGTACCTTTCCTGGGCTCCTCTATGGTATCTGGTCTTCCTTAGCGTTCCTTGAGTCTTCCAGCCATATCTTTGACATCATTGACCACAAGTCATCCCTCAGTGGCCTCACTGGTCACATGGGGGTATCAATTTTATTACGCTTTGATGAAAGCATTATGACGTTGACGCTCCCTACATGCCTCAATCACAGGCCTCAGTGGTGACATGGGGCCACTGGCATCATAGAGGTGGTTGGGACACCCAGGACACCACAGTGGAGTCCACAAGTAGTAAGGAAAGGTGACTGTGTTTTTTTTATTTTTCTATACCTTCCTTGAGCCTCCTATTATTATTGCTTCATCCTACAAATACTCTTGCCACGGGCTCACGGCCTCACTTACCGATCCCTGCCAGGAAGCCCCAGCAACATGATGTGGGAATCAGAAGTGGAGGCGGCTGTGAGCAGGAGCGGAGATTGGTAAGTATATAGGGCCCATTACCTGCCTATTTAAAAAAAAAAAAAAAAGCATCAGGGCCCGTCGGGCTATCTACGGTCCTGGGCGGCCCCGTGGCAGCCGCTGCTACCCTGCCACAGTCCACTGTCTTTGAATGGCATGAATGCTTAACCGCTGTTCCATAGAAACCCTTTCTAGCTAGAGTAAAGCAGTCAGACCCCCTCCAATATAATGAATTACTGCTAATCCTTATGGGCTGGAATACTAATTTAGGTTACATTCACATCTGTGTTGGAGTCTCCAAAGTGTCTCCATCCTAGCAGCCACCTAAACTCATCAGACACAACTTTTTCATCCACCACTTTCAGTTTAAAGTCATATGCATTATTCTCAATGGGGGTATGACGGACTCCGTATGTGTCTGCTATCTTAGCGGTCCACCTGTCCATTGTTCTGATCCTCCAATGGACCAGAACAATGGACAGCCCATTGCAGATGTGATTATTATGTAAATACTATAGACACTACAAAATTTATTATAAAAATACTGACATATTAAATACACATCTATGAGAGCTCAATCATCTTTGCTCTGGTCACAGAAGAGTTAGATGGTAAAGTACAAAGATATCAGTGATATAAGATCAATAATATCGGGCACCGCATGTTACCTCACATAGAAAAGAAGCAGAAAACATCTATCTGATGCTCAATATACCATAGTATATTGTATATACTATACCATAGTTGTGCATATGTGATACTGAAATCAGAAATGTATGAAACTGTTACAACAGACAACACATTGACCAGAAGCAGCCACGTATGGATACCGGTGGGTAGATAGACTATGTATACGTCAGGATGTCCCTTACTTAGGTTTATAGTGTAAGGAACCCAAAATCTCTCCACACTCTCGTTGCATTGCGTTGCACAGGCGGTAGGTACAGTGCACACTGGGTATGTTACATCTTATTCCGTATGGTGTTATTAGGGTAGTTATGGGTTGTGGACTCTTGTAAGGTGGCTGTGTAATGGACAGCTGCAATACATTTATATTCTTTATAGAATTAACCCCTTGTGGATCTGTTGATATATACATATATGCTATAATATAAGCTGTCTAATATACTCCCCTTCGGAATTTGATGTTACTATTAGAGATGAGCGAACACTAAAATGTCCGAGGTTCGAAATCCGATTCGAACAGCCGCTCACTGTTCGGCTGTTCAAACGGATGTCAAACCCCATTATAGTCTATGGGGGGAAATGCTCGTTTCAGGGGTACTCAAAAATCGATAACATTATACTTACCAAGTCCACGAGTGACGATCGGGCTGGATTCCCCTTGAAGTCTTCTTCCAGCGCAGCGCCCCCGCGGTGTCTTCCGGCTGGAATTCACTCTGCCTAGGCATCGGGGACTAGGCAGAGCCGACTGCGCATGCGAGGGCATGCTCGCGCATGCGCAGTCGGCTCTGCCTAGGCCGGATACCTAGGCAGAGTGAATTCCAGCCGGAAGACGCCGCGGGGACGCTGCATGGAGAAGACTTCTAAAGGTAAGAGAAGAACCAGCGTTGATTGGCAGAATGTATAGCATCGAACCTTAAACTTCGAACAGCTAGTAGTGTTCGATTGAGTACGAGTATCTCGAATACCGTAGTATTCGATCGAACACCTACTCGATCGAACACTACTCGCTCATATCTAGTTACTATCTTTATACACCATTATTGCTATTACTTTTTACCCAGCCATGGCACTGGTCGAATGGGTTTCTGGTACTAGTTGAACACAATTGTCCTGTTTGTCCCCTGAATTGTAATATGACTCATGTCCTAAATTTTTTTTACATGTTAATAAAATTTATTTTTATATAATATTTTTTTGTGTGGGTTTTTGTTTGTATTTTGATCTTGATAGTCCTCACATCGTTTTGTTATTTGCCTCTGTGGTGATTTAAATTGACCTTCTGTTTTTCTAGATGGCTGCTGTTTAGTGTCTAAGGCCTTTCTGTGGCAGCTCCAGTTGTTGTTGGGCCTTCTGGTTTTCACTGCCAAGTGATGCCATTGGGATGGGTTTCTATTCAGCGTTTGTCTTTGGCCACTCGCAAGGTTACTAAACCAGAAAACACCATATATTGCTTATTAAATGGTTAAAAAAGGACGTTTGTGCGGGGAGGGACTTTGTTGTCACATACAATGGTCAGATGTGGTGGCAGGAGGTATAGGAGTCTAGCCCAGAGCTGGCCTTGTTTATGAATGCAGCAGGATCTAGTGGCTTTAAAGCTTTTCAAGTGGGTGAGTTGATGGTTCCGTTGTCGGTTCGAGCAGGGGGACCTTCATAAGGATGGCATAGTTCTGGCAACTAGCATAGTCCATTTGAGGACCCGCAGGTCTAAGACTGATCCCTATCGAAAGAGGCCATGGTTTCCTATTAGCTCTGTCCCTGACCCGGCTTGCTCTCTTTGTTTTGTGCCTGAATGTTCCACTGTAGCAGCGGATGGCTCCTCCATTTGATTCATGAGGATTGCACCCGATTGATGAGTTTTCAGTTCAAGCTGCTGTGTTGGCGGAACGTGTCCTTGGTGAGGGTCCCCCAAAGGGATTATGGCACACACCGTTTCCATGTTGGGGCGGCCTAGGAAGCGGCGCGACCAGGATTGTCGGAGGTTGATGTGATGAGGATTGGGCATTGGCGTTCCACTTGTTTTGACAGGTATACTGATTTAGAGTTCATTTAAATAAGATAGGGATGGATATTTTTCTATCAGATCTCCAGAATAGAGTCAAGCAGGCCATTTTTTTGTTGGGTGGAGGTCAGAGCTCCGTGTAGGTATATGCGAAGCCCTTATTGGTGGGTGTTTACTACCTCAAGTGCCTTATGGGATTTATATATTTGGTATGTTGTTTGCCTCTACTAGCGGTCTTATTTATATCCCATCTTTATTCTGGAGTCATGGAAATTTCTTCTTCAGCCTCTAAAATTGTATATCTAAATCTTTATCAGTCTCCTTGTTGTCTTCTATATTCTATTGCGTCTTCTGATCATCTACGTTGCCCCATTGCCTCGTTGATATCCACTTATATCCACAGGTCAGTGGTGACTCCCAGTACATGTGGTAAGAGAACTTATCTCCATGTCAGATATCCTGTATGTCATCGAGGAAGTGATACCAGAGCACCAGACGGTACATAGTCTACCACTCTCAAACTGATAGACGTTCCCAATATCCCAGTGGAGGAGGACATCATTCTGTATATACTGCTGGTCCTCATGGCCTCTGCTGCAGGCAGAATAATAATAATTATAGTCACCGACAAATGAAATGTTGTCTATAATAAATGAAGCTTACATTCCGAAAACTTTAGAAGGAATCTAGTAAGAATTTATCATCTTTACAACGTTCTCCTTTATGGATATACTAGCTGTTACCCGCGACTTCGTCTGCGGTGATTGTAGCAGTGGGTATATACAGGCGCGGGTAGGGTTTTCGTACTGTGTATAAGGGATGGGATATGAAATGTAACTTTGTATCTTGTTGTTGCTGTAATTCAGAGAATACGTGAGACTTTTGTGTTGAAGTTAATTTGTATTTGAGCTGCTATATATACGGTGTTGTGAGAAACTTTACATAGTGACTTTGGGACAGAAGTATTTGAAGTTAACCCTTTCCCGCCGATGGCATTTTTTGATTTTCGTTTTTGACTCCCCTCCTTCTAAACCCCATAACTTTTTTATTTCTCCGCTCCCAGAGCCATATGTGGTCTTAATTTTTCCTGGGACAAATTTTTCTTCATGATGCTGCCATTATTTATTCTATATAATGTACTGGGAAGCAGGGAAAAAATTCTGAATGGGGTGGATTTGAAGAAAAAATGCATTTCTGCGACTTTCTTACGGGCTTTGGTTTTACGGCGTTCACTGTGCAACCAAAATGACATGTCCCCTGTATTCTGTGTTTCGTTACGATTCTGGGGATACCAAATTTATATGGTTTTAGTTACATTTTGACCCCTTAAAAAAATCCCAAACTGTGTTAAAAAATTATTTTTTGAAAAGTCGCCATATTCCGACAGCCGTAACTTTTTATACTTGCGTGTACGGGGATGCATAGGGCGTCTTTTTTTGCGGGGTCAGGTGTACTTTTTAATTCTACCATTTTCGGGAAATGTTATTGCTTTGATCACTTTTTATTCAATTTTTTATCAGAATCAAAACAGTGAAAAAATGGCAGTTTGGCACTTTTGACCATTTTTCCCGCTACGGCGTTTACCGAACAGGAAAAATATTTGTATATCTTTGTAGAGCGGGCGATTTCGGACACAGGGATACCTAACGTGTATGTGTTTCACAGTGTTTTACTACTTTTATATGTGTTCTAGGGAAAGGGGGGTGATTTGAATTTTTAATCCTTTTTATTTATTTTTTTTATATTTTTTTACTTTTTGTAAACTTTTTTTTTGCATTTTTAGACCGCCTAGGGGTATTGACATGGGTGGGCGGTGTCGCGGATTGTCAGAGCGGTGGGGGTCGGCAAACATGGCTGCTCCGGAGCGTTAAAGAGAGCCTCCTGGAGTATCGTTAAGGTGAGGGGCAAAGTGGTAAAGTATATGTATATGAGATTGTGTGGGGTTAGGGGCGAGGCTGTAGAGGGCAATAGGAATTTTGGGGCTTGCTATGGTCCAAAGTGTGTGAGATTGCAGAGATGGGGGTGTGAGTTTGGGTTTTGTGGGGGTCCTGGCACAAACGTATGTGTGCTATTGTGACAAAAAGTAGCCTATTGCGCAATCCGGTGTATTAACTATGTTTGTGGAAAATTTCAGCCAAATCGGTGGAGCGGTTTTTCCGTGATTGAGGAACAAACATCCGAACATCCAAACTCACAAACCCACAAACTTTCACATTTATAATATTAATTATTAATTAATTAATAGGATCGTCAAGGTTTTCTACTGTAATCCTCTCCTGCCCATCTTTTCATAGAGATGATAGTAAAACATGGCTGGGAACTTTCATAGACTAGAACTTAACGACAGGTTCTTGAAGGAAATGATCTGTCTACTTAGGTGAAAGGTAACTGAATCTTCACCTGAAATTATCTGTTTCTTTTATGTTCCTGGATGATAGAAATCTCAGGCAGAGGGAATTCCGAATCCTTATATTTTCATATCTAGAGATGAGCGAGTAGTATTCGATGTAGTAGGTATTCGATCAAACATTACGGTATTCGAAATACTCATACTCTATCGAATACTACTCTTATTCACAGTAAAGATTCGATTCAGAACCAGTGTTGATTGGCCGAATACTATACAGTGTACAGCATTCAGCCAATGAACGCCGGTTCTGCAGGAGGGATGCTGCAATACTATCTTGCGGATCTATCATTCTCCCCGCACTGTGTCCTACTCCTTCCACTTTGCTTTCAGTCCTGCTACTGCCATATAGTGCCAGTTTCTGACTGGGAATTCAAAGAATATATTGGGGTTACAAATACCCTCATTTCTTGCTACTGCCATATAGTGCCATTGTCTGACTGGGAATTCAAAGAATATATTGGGGTTACAAATACCCTCATTTCTTGCTACTGCCATATAGTGCCATTGTCTGACTGGGAATTCAAAGAATATATTGGGGTTACAAATACCTTCAAGTCCTGCCACTGCCATATAGTGCCATTGTCTGACTGGGAATGCAAAGAATATATTGGGGTTACAAATACCTTCAAGTCCTGCCACTGCCATATAGTGCCATTGTCTGACTGGGAATGCAAAGAATATATTGGGGTTACAAATACCTTCAAGTCCTGCCACTGCCATATAGTGCCATTGTCTGACTGGGAATGCAAAGAATATATTGGGGTTACAAATACCTTCAAGTCCTGCCACTGCCATATAGTGCCATTGTCTGACTGGGAATGCAAAGAATATATTGGGGTTACAAATACCTTCAAGTCCTGCCACTGCCATATAGTGCCATTGTCTGACTGGGAATGCAAAGAATATATTGGGGTTACAAATACCTTCAAGTCCTGCCACTGCCATATAGTGCCATTGTCTGACTGGGAATGCAAAGAATATATTGGGGTTACAAATACCCTCATTTCTTGCTACTGCCATATAGTGCCATTGTCTGACTGGGAATTCAAAGAATATATTGGGGTTACAAATACCTTCAAGTCCTGCCACTGCCATATAGTGCCATTGTCTGACTGGGAATGCAAAGAATATATTGGGGTTACAAATACCTTCAAGTCCTGCCACTGCCATATAGTGCCATTGTCTGACTGGGAATGCAAAGAATATATTGGGGTTACAAATACCTTCAAGTCCTGCCACTGACATACAGTGCCAGTTTCTGACTGGGAATTCAAAGAATATATTGGGGTTACAAATACCCTCATTTCTTGCTACTGCCATATAGTGCCATTGTCTGACTGGGAATTCAAAGAATATATTGGGGTTACAAATACCTTCAAGTCCTGCCACTGCCATATAGTGCCATTGTCTGACTGGGAATGCAAAGAATATATTGGGGTTACAAATACCCTCATTTCTTGCTACTGCCGTATAGTGCCATTGTCTGACTGGGAATGCAAAGAATATATTGGGGTTACAAATACCTTCAAGTCCTGCCACTGCCATATAGTGCCATTGTCTGACTGGGAATGCAAAGAATATATTGGGGTTACAAATACCTTCAAGTCCTGCCACTGCCATATAGTGCCATTGTCTGACTGGGAATGCAAAGAATATATTGGGGTTACAAATACCTTCAAGTCCTGCCACTGCCATATAGTGCCATTGTCTGACTGGGAATGCAAAGAATATATTGGGGTTACAAATACCTTCAAGTCCTGCCACTGCCATATAGTGCCATTGTCTGACTGGGAATGCAAAGAATATATTGGGGTTACAAATACCTTCAAGTCCTGCCACTGCCATATAGTGCCAGTTTCTGACTGGGAATTCAAAGAATATATTGGGGTTACAAATACCCTCATTTCTTGCTACTGCCATATAGTGCCAGTTTCTGACTGGGAATGCAAAGAATATGTTGGGGTTACAAATACCTTCAAGTCCTGCCACTGCTATATAGTGCCAGTTTCTGAGTGGAAATTCCCCAAATAATTTGGGGATTCATTCACTCTACATCTCAGGCTCTTGCCATATTCACCCAGGTTGTCAGTGCTGCACCAGCTCGTTCCCAGACAGCTCGGCCCGAAAAACACATTACCTATATAGAGGATTTGGACAATGAAGACATGTTCTAAATCTAATGTCTGCACCTTCTCCAGAATTAAAATGAAGGCAGCGTTTAACTTTCAAATAGCATTCTCATGACATGCTACTAAAAAGTGTCATTTGTGTATCTTAATGTTAATATAGTTGTATAAGCTTTTTGGGTTTTAGGCACTGCCAAGTTATTTATTACCACCTGCTCCCTTATAATGATGATGACTAGAGATGAGCGAACAGTGTTCTATCGAACACATGTTCGATCGGATATCAGGGTGTTCGCCATGTTCGAATCGAATCGAACACCGCGTGGTAAAGTGCGCCAAAATTCGATTCCCCTCCCACCTTCCCTGGCGCCTTTTTTGCACCAATAACAGCGCAGGGGAGGTGGGACAGGAACTACGACACTGGGGGCATTGAAAAAAATTGGAAAAAGTCATTGGCTGCCGAAATCAGGTGACCTCCATTTTAGACGAATAGTGGATTTCAAATCCGGGTCATATGAGAATGTGAACTTTGTGACTATGAGACAGGGATAGCTGTACAGGCAGGGATAGCTAGGGATAACCTTTATTTAGGGGGGAATGTTATTAAAAATAACTTTTTGGGGCTCTATCGGGTGTGTAATTGTGATTTTTGTGAGATAAACTTTTTCCCATAGGGATGCATTGGCCAGCGCTGATTGGCCGAATTCCGTACTCTGGCCAATCAGTGCTGGCCAATGCATTCTATTAGCTTGATGAAGCAGAGTGTGCACAAGGGTTCAAGCGCACCCTCGGCTCTGATGTAGCAGAGCTGAGGCTGCACAAGGGTTCAAGCGCACCCTCGGCTCTGATGTAGGAGAGCCGAGGGTGCACTTGAACCCTTGTGCACCCTCGGCTCTGCTACATCAGAGCCGAGGGTGCGCTTGAACCCTTGTGCACACTCTGCTTCATCAAGCTAATAGAATGCATTGGCCAGCGCTGATTGGCCAATGCATTCTATTAGCCCGATGAAGTAGAGCTGAATGTGTGTGCTAAGCACACACATTCAGCTCTACTTCATCGGGCTAATAGAATGCATTGGCCAGCGCTGATTGGCCAGAGTACGGAATTCGGCCAATCAGCGCTGGCTCTACTGGAGGAGGCGGAGTCTAAGATCGCTCCACACCAGTCTCCATTCAGGTCCGACCTTAGACTCCGCCTCCTCCAGCAGAGCCAGCGCTGATTGGCCGAATTCCATACTCTGGCCAATCAGCACTGGCTAATGCATTGTATTGGCGTGATGAAGCAGTGCTGAATGTGTGTGCTTAGCACACACATTCAGCTCTACTTCATCGGGCTAATAGAATGCATTGGCCAGCGCTGATTGGCCAGAGTACGGAATTCGGCCAATCAGCGCTGGCTCTGCTGGAGGAGGCGGAGTCTAAGATCGCTCCACACCAGTCTCCATTCAGGTCCGACCTTAGACTCCGCCTCCTCCAGCAGAGCCAGCGCTGATTGGCCGAATTCCGTACTCTGGCCAATCAGCACTGGCTAATGCATTGTATTGGCGTGATGAAGCAGTGCTGAATGTGTGTGCTTAGCACACACATTCAGCTCTACTTCATCGGGCTAATGGAATGCATTGGCCAGCGCTGATTGGCCAGAGTACGGAATTCGGCCAATCAGCGCTGGCTCTGCTGGAGGAGGCGGAGTCTAAGATCGCTCCACACCAGTCTCCATTCAGGTCCGACCTTAGACTCCGCCTCCTCCAGCAGAGCCAGCGCTGATTGGCCGAATTCCGTACTCTGGCCAATCAGCACTGGCTAATGCATTGTATTGGCGTGATGAAGCAGTGCTGAATGTGTGTGCTTAGCACACACATTCAGCTCTACTTCATCGGGCTAATAGAATGCATTGGCCAGCGCTGATTGGCCAGAGTACGGAATTCGGCCAATCAGCGCTGGCTCTGCTGGAGGAGGCGGAGTCTAAGATCGCTCCACACCAGTCTCCATTCAGGTCCGACCTTAGACTCCGCCTCCTCCAGCAGAGCCAGCGCTGATTGGCCGAATTCCGTACTCTGGCCAATCAGCACTGGCTAATGCATTGTATTGGCATGATGAAGCAGTGCTGAATGTGTGTGCTTAGCACACACATTCAGCTCTACTTCATCGGGCTAATAGAATGCATTGGCCAATCAGCGCTGGCCAATGCATTCTATTAGCGTGAACTGAGTTTGCACAGGGGTTCTAGTGCACCCTCGGCTCTGCTACATCAGATTGCTACATCTGATGTAGCAGTGCCGAGTGTGCATCAGATGTGTAGTTGAGCAAAACTGACTCAGCACTGCTAAGTCTCTGCATTCGCATAGGAATGCATTGGCCAGCCTTCGGCCAAACAGCGCTGGCTCTGCCGGAGGAGGCGGAGTCTAAGGTCGGACCTGAATGGAGACTGGTGTGGAGCGATCTTAGACTCCGCCTCCTCCAGCAGAGCCAGCGCTGATTGGTCGAGTTCCGTACTCTGGCCAATCAGCACTGGCCAATGCATTTCTATGGGGAAAAGTTAGCTTGCGAAAATCGCAAACTGACAGGGATTTCCATGAAATAAAGTGACTTTTATGCCCCCAGACATGCTTCCCCTGCTGTCCCAGTGTCATTCCAGGGTGTTGGTATCATTTCCTGGGGTGTCATAGTGGACTTGGTGACCCTCCAGACACGAATTTGGGTTTCCCCCTTAACGAGTTTATGTTCCCCATAGACTATAATGGGGTTCGAAACCCATTCGAACACTCGAACAGTGAGCGGCTGTTCGAATCGAATTTCGAACCTCGAACATTTTAGTGTTCGCTCATCTCTAATGATGACGCCAAAGTCACTGTGGGTGTTCAGAGCTCACAGCTTGACATTTGTCTTGCTCTCTGTCGGTACAGCTGTCTTTTTGGATACCGTAAAGTTATGTTGACTGTATTAACAGCTATAGAAGCGTTAGCCAGGTTGTGACGGTGTGTAACCCTAACAACACTAAGTGGGATACACATTAATAGTCGGTCTATGTACGCTAAACGTATCACTGAAGTAATTTTTTTTCCCTCTCCCCTAATATAAGAAAGGAACAGACATTAGACCTAGACCGGGATTCGAGGCTTGTAAAAATCCAGTATTATTTGTTCTCCATGATGTGAAATATGTGTTAGACTCTTGAAAAGCAACCCAAGATGAAGTCAGCCATGTGTGCCAGTGTGTTACTTGGCATGCCTTTGCTGGCCCCAACTGTAAGGGTCACTCTCCATTTCCTCCATTTTCCACTCCCCTTCACACCATTTGTGGTGAAGCAATGGGATGCACTGAAGTGCACCCTCTAGCCTCGTGTGGGACAGGGACATCAGATGCCACTCCAACCCCCTCATCTTCCTCCGCCAGCCAATGTTGCGAAGATGAGAGGAGTGTGCTCTGAATGTTTTCTGCCTAGCAGAGGCTAGTTCTCACTTACGAAAATGGCCCCACTTTGACCTGTATATCAGGCACAATGGTGTAGGTTTCAAAGAAACATGGCACCAACAAGTTGAAAACGTGGGCCATGCGTGGACCGTGTTTGAGTCTGGCAAGCTCCAGATCTGCTACCAGGTTCCAGCCATTATCACAGGCGCAAAAATGCCAGGCCCCAGGTGTAGCAGGGGAAAAAAAATGCCATCTCAGCCAGGATGGCATCCCTGACCTCGGAGGCACTGTGCTGTCTGTCCCCCAAGCTGATCAGCTTCAGCACGGCCTGCTGACATCTCCCCACACCAGTGTTACAACGTTTGCCGCTAGTAGCTGGGGTGGAGGTTGCAGCGTCGTAGGGTTTCAGTCTACTTCTGCCATGAATTTTGGCCTGGGAGAGGAGATAGGCCACCCCAGTTTGCACCCGGGGACCAGACTCCACCACATTCACCCTGCCTGTCATTAAAGATAAGCACTGCAGCATCCCTGACCACAGGCGCTTGTCCATGTGTCGGTGGTCAAGTGGACCTTGCAGCAAAGCGCAGAGCTCTGGGCCCGACTGATGTTATGGGACACATGCAGGCGCAAGGCAGGGACAGCACACCAAGAGAAGTAGTAATGGCTAGGCCCAGCATAGGGAGGTGCCCTAGCTGCCATCTGCTGACGGAAGGCCTGGGTATCCAGAAGCATAAACAAACACCAACATCTCCAGGGCCATCAGTTTATCGATGAGGCTGTTAAAGGCTTGGGCATGGGGGTGGGTTGTGTTGTACTTCTGCCTGCAATGAAAAGCTTGGGAGATGTGGAGTGGCTGGGAAGAGGCGCATGATGGTGCAGGCCAAAAGGGCGCATGAGGGTGAACTCCCCAATGTGTCAGAGATAGGTGTGTAGGTGTCCTTGCATCATATACTTGCACCATATTTGGCTTTGGAAGTTAATTTTGTGCCAAAAAGTGGTTAAGACAGCGATACCTCAGCTACTCCCGTTACACTGTCTATTGACAACTCCAGCACTGAAATTACCACCTTTGGAAGTGGACCACCACTTCTAAGATCCCAAAGGAAGTAGGCAAGAGATGTGCAGTGCAGAAAAAAAGATGAAAAAATAAGTGTAGGCAGTAGAGCACAGAGGGATCGGAGAGGACAGAGCTGGTGTTGGCCAGGTATTCCCACAACATGCGCCTATACTTGTCCCTCCTGGTGACACTAGGCCCCTGAGTGGCAGTAATTTGTCCAGGGGGGGCCATTAACGTGTTCCAGACCTAGGAATAAGTCTTCCAACAGGGTAGAGTTTTGCATGCCTTTGCTTCTACACACTGTTTTTGCTGCTTAGCTTCCCTCCACATCTACACTGCTTTCACCCCTAAACATCACCCCAGTTTATGCATCTGCCTGTTTTTTTTTGTTGAATTAGCTTCCCTCCACATCTACACTGCTTTCGCCCCTAAACATCACCCCAGTTTATGCCTTTGCTTCTACCCTGTTTTTTTGTTGAATTAGCTTCCCTCCACATCTACACTGCTTTAGCCCCTAAACATCACCCCAGTTTATGCCTTTGCTTCTACCCTGTTTTTTTGTTGAATTAGCTTCCCTCCACATCTACACTGCTTTAGCCCCTAGACATCACCCCTGTCCATGTGGGGTCGGTGGCCTTGTCATCCACCAACTCCTCTTCCAATTGCGCACTGCCCCCTTACTGCAAACCGCACATGACCACAGCTTGCCCTGATGGCAACTGTGTCTCATAATCCCCACTGAGGTCCAGACAAGTCGGTGGTGGGTCCAAAACCTCAAAATTGGAAGGAAATGGCGGATGCTGCAGTATTTCTAACACCTGTTCCTGGTGCTCGGGCCTGGTCTGTGTTGTACCCTGCACCCTGCTTAACGCAGCTGCCATATCCGGAGTTGTGCTGAGCGCATGCTAATGTTTCGTGTCCAGTGCAATGGATGGGATGGGATTTCACATAAGTCTGCCACCCATGGCCACTCATGGTTGAGCAACTGAGGGAGTTGACTTTGACGAACCCGAGGGTTTTGGAGTTGGAACTACATCAAAGGTCTGTGCTGCTCACACACTCTGCTCAACACATGATATGTTTAGTGCCAGCAGTGTGGAGACGTTGCACAACAGCCGTTGTTCCAGCAGGTACAGGCGTTGTAGGAGTGCATAGAGGCTAGCAGCGGCAACTATAGACTTTAAAAACTATCCGCACAAGCGCCACACTTTCACCAGTAGCTCAGGAACATTGGGGTACCTTTTTAAAAAGATTAGCAGCAATGAGTTAAAAACGTGGCCCAGGCATGGAATATGTTGCAGGCTGCCAAGCTACAGAGCCGATCCCAGGTTACGGCCATTATCACACATGACAACATGCCTGGGCCCAGGTGCAGTGGCAAAGACCACATTGCCGTCTCATCGAGGATAGCATGACTCACTTTGTAGGCAGTGTGCTGTCTGGCCCCCAAGCTGATGAGCTTCAGCACGGCCCGCTGACGTCTCCCCACACCAGTGTTGCAGCGTTTCCAGCTCGTAGCTGGGGTCAATCTAACAGCGGAGGAGGAGGAGGGTGGTGTTTCAGCCCTCCTCCCAGGAATGTTTTGTGGGGAGACAAGTCAGGAAAATTCTTGAAACAGGGGAGAGTTTTGCATCTTTGCCCTTGCTGCCTATGGACATCCCTTTGCCTCTAGCCACCATTTTCCCTGCTTTGCTTGCCTCCACATCCACACTGCTTTTGCCCCTAGACATCACCCCAGTCCATGCCTCTGCTTTTACCCCCAGTTTTTTATGCTTAGCTTCCCTCCACATCAACAATGCTTGCGCCCCTAAACTTCACCCCAGTTTCTCCCTGTGCTTTTCCCCAGCTTTTTTTTGTTGATTTAGCTTCCCTCCACATGCACACTGCTTTTGCCCCTAGACATCACCCCAGTCCATGCCTCTGCTTTTACCCCCAGTTTTTTATGCTTAGCTTGCCTCCACATCCACCCTGCTTTTGCCCCTACACATTACCCCTATCCATGCCTGTGCCTCTAGCCATAACTCTGCCACCCATGGAAACTCATGGTGCAGAAAGTGAGGGAGCTGACTCTGAGGAACCCTTGGGTTTTGTAGCTGGTACTCCATCAAAGGTCTCTGCTGCTCACACACCCTTCTCAACATACGGTATCTAGGGTTTGAGCGTGTGGTGACCTCGCACAACAGTAGGTGCTTCAGGCAGATGTAGGCCTTGCTGGAGTGTATTGCGGCTAGCTCCAGGTACTGTAGACTTGGGAAAGTGGGTGTCCAAGTGCCCCACTTTCACCCTTATCTCTGCTAATTTGGGGTATGTTTATAAAAATCGTTGCACCACTACATTGAACACGTGGGCCAGGCATGGAACGTGTTGGAGGCTGGCAAGCTCCAGAGCCCTCCAACAAGACAAAAAAGCCTGGCCCCAGGGGCAGCGGGGATAAACAAATTGCCATCTCATCCAGGATGGCATCCCTGACCTCAGAGGCAGTGTGCTGTCCGTCCCCCAAGCTGATGAGCTTCAGCCCGGCCTGCTGACGTCTTCCCACACCAGTGTTGCAGCGTTTCCAGCTCGTAGCTGGGGTCAATCTAACAGCGGAGGAGGAGGGTGGTGTTTCAGCCCTCCTCCCAGGAATGTTGTGTGGGGAGCCAAGTCAGTCTACCACATGTTGCGACCCGGTCCATGCCTCAAGTACATTCAACCACTGTGCCAAAATTAAAAGATAGCGTCCCTGTCCGCATGCACTTGTCCATTCATAGCTGGTCACGTGGAACTTTTGGGCAAAGCGCTGAACTTAGGGACCGCCTCATGTTTGGGGAAAAGTGCTGGTGTGGACGGCACAGTGAGGTGGCGCAGTAGCCAGCAGGCCCAAAAATGGCAGAGTGTCCACAAGCCGGGACCCCAACATCTCCTGGACCAGAATTTTTGAGATGAGGCCGTTGAAGCCTTGGGCATGTGCGTGGGTTGTGCTGTACTTTAGCCTGGAATGAAAGGCCTGGGAGATGGGGAGTCGCATTGCAAAGTGTGTAAACCACACTCAGTTTGTCCTCGACCTACAAATTTAGAAATTATCTCCCCCAGCGAGGAACGTGGCCTCGATGGGGGAATTTTTCTAAGGAAGCTAGAAAAGAGGGCATCTTGGGCCTTGCTGGCTCAGGTCTAGCTTCTGTCATGCAGCTGTCTTCTGCCTCTGGACATCCCTTTGCCTCTAGCCACCTTTTTCCCTGCTTAGCTTGCCTCCACATCCACACTGCTTTTGCCCTTAGACATCACCCCAGTCCATGCCTTAGCTTGTACCCCCAGTTTTTGCTGCTTAGCTTGCCTCCACATCCACACTGCTTTTGCCCCTAGTCTGAGAGATGGTGGGTTGTTGTAAAGAAGCGCCTGATGGTGCCTTTGATGGTGCAGGAGAAGGAGATAAGACAGAAACAGGGGAGGATGAGGGAGAAGTCAACAAAGTGGCAGAGGCAGATGAAGTGATGTCCTGGCTCATCCTCTGGAGTGCATCGCCAGCACTGTGAGCAGAGGCAGTGGCATGAACGGCGGGCGACGTTTGTCCTGCCGTTGCTGCCTGCCACTGATTCCAGTGCTTGGATTCCAAATGACGGTGCATTGAAGTGGTGGACAGGTTGCTCTTCTCAGGGCCCCTACTCGATTTCGAGAGGCAAATTGTGTAGACGACACTATATCTGTCCTCGGTGCATTCCTTGAAAAAACTCTACACCTTCGAGAAACGTGGCCTCGATGGGGGAGTTTTTCTGGGCTGGGTACAAAAGGGAACATCTTCGGACATTCCGGGTCTGGCCTGGCTTCGGCAAAGCAGCTGACCTCTGCCTCTGGACATGTCTCTGCCTCTAGCTACCCTTTTTGGTGCTGCACCTGCCTCAACATCCACACTACTTTCCCAGCTTGACATTCGCCTTGTCCAGGTGGGGTCGGTGTCCTCGTCGTCCACCACCTCCTCTTCCAACTCCTGTCTCGCCTCCTCCTCCTGCACAATGCGCATGTCAACTGGCTGCCCTGACAGCAACTGCGTCTCATCGTCGTCGATGAGGGTGAGTTGCTGGTCATCCGCCACCAAATCGACCGGAGATGGAGGAGACTCTAGTGTTTGAGCATCTGGACACAGATACTCGTCTGTTAGGTCCGTGGAATCGCGAAATGGAGGGGCAGGTTGCGGTACAGTCAAAGGAAGGGAGAACAGCTCTGGGGAGCAGGGACAGTTGGGGTTATTGTTCTGGGAAGATTGGGAATTTTGGGTGGAAGGAGGACAAGACTGTTGGGTAAGAGGAGGTAGAGGCTGACTGGCTGGTGGACAATGTGCTTTAAGCGTTATCCGACAGCCATTGCAAGACCTGTTCCTGGTTCTCGGGCCTACTAAGGTTTGTACCATTCAGCCTAGTTAATGTGGAACTTTTGTGCAAAGCGCAGAACTTAGGGCCCGCCTGATGTTAAGGGACACACGCTGGTACAAGGCTCAACTCACCCTAAGGGCCAAAAACACTGCTGGTGCAAGGCTCTACTCATGCCAAGGGCCTCAATCTCTGCTGGTAGCTCAGCTTAAGGTCCTGTAACTTTGTTTGGAAGGGCTCATGTTAAGGGCTAGAAAAGTGAATTTTGGAAGGTCTTACCACATCACACACACTCAAAATGACAGTTAAGGGTGAGGGCTTTTGGATTTCCCATTGTCTATTCCATCTGTGGTTGTCATGGGGAACGTGATTTAAAGGGGTGGTTGTTACTGTTTGTTGAGCTTAAATTGGGGTTCCCTATCGTCCTCAACAGCGGCACAATGTGTGTTAATGTGGGGTATTTCTGCCCCTGTGTGCTGGTAGGACAGGCGGATATTTAATTAGCCAATAAGATGCGTGGCAGGCCCTATAAGAGGGCACAAGAACCTCCCCTCTGCGTGTTTTTTTCTGTCCTGTGTGGACAGAGGACAGGTGTGAGGACTTGTGTCCTCTTACAGGGCTCAGCTGTTGAGCTTGATGTTTTTGTCAAAGTCACCCTCTTTCCTATGGAGAGGGTGCTGGTTAGCCTGGGTTGGCTTTTCCCCCTGAATCCTCCTTCTCCTCTCCCCCTCCCTCCCTCCCCTCTCCTCCTTACCCTTTCAGCGTCTGTTGAGCGCTGATCCTCAGAGCCGCACCACGCCACTGCGTCCGTGGTTACGGCGGGTCCGTGCGGCAGCCGGAACTCCTCTGTATGGCTGCATTCGCGGCGGCCGCACTTTGCTTGCGCTCACTTCCGGTTTTGACCGGAAGTTCGCGGCGCGGCGGCCACGGCCAGCTAAACTATCGTCACTTCACTTCAGGCTCCACTCCCAGTACTCGGAGCCCTAGCGGAGGAGAGGGTGAGTGTTCCCCTGGCTTGGGGATTGCTGGGGAGGGGAGATAAAAGCCTTTATCAACCCCTGTTTTGGGGTAGTGGATGGGAGCGGTTAGCTCCTCCCATTTCCGGCCGGCCAGGTTAAAGGTCAGGCCGGCCGTGTCACTTGTACCTTCCTGCTGCATCTGGAAGGCTGTGCTATTATTGTGAGTCTGGTTATTGGTCTCACTGGCATTGCGTTTGCGTTTGTTAACCTGAGTCTGGTTATTGTCTGTCACCTTTACTCATCCGGTCTTCTGAACCTGGTAAGATCTACCCTTTTTTAAAGTGCAATGGTATGATGCATGGTGACAGTTTGCATGGTCTATTATCTCTTTATTGCAGGATATGTCATCCTCTACTACCCCTCCTGGGGATGGTAGGAGGAAATCCTCTGCCAAGAGGAAACACCTTTCCTGTTTTAATTGCGACACACCGCTCCCTGATGGTAGGTAGCGGTTTAAGGGGTTGGTCCCTTTCATGTATTGTGGTCCTATAACTTGCCTATTATTTTTAGGCTATGAATGGGCCCGTTGTCGTGGGTGTAGAGGTCCTCCACCTGAGGAGCCCTCTCCCAGAGATATGATGGCCTGGGTCAAGGAGATGGTGAGTTTGGGCATCGCTTGGGTAAATAGGTTTTCCCTTGCTTGTATTCTCCTTTTGTTTTGCAGGATGATTCCCTCAAAGGAATCCATGCCACCTTGTCTCAGCTTACCAAGAGACCATGCCCTGAGCACCGTTCCTCCTCCCTGCCACCTTTGGAACAGCTGCGGGTGGCAGAGGATGATTCCTCTGAGGACGACTCAGTAATTTCCGGCAGACCTGTGTTCCACTATGAACAAACAGGCAGGCTGCTGAAGTCCATCCGGTCTACAGTGGGCCGAGATGTTGACGGGGAAGCCTCCACGTCTGCCTCTGGGGGACATATTGCCTTCCATGCGGACGCCACGCTGTCCGACCTTATGGCACAGCAGTGGAAACAGCCAGAGAAGGGACACTCTCTCTCCAGGATTTTCAAGACTTTGTTTCCTGTTGACACTGCCCAGTGGGATTCCTGGGGGCCTCCCCCGAAGGTGGATTTGGCCGTTGCCAAGCTGTCCCGCAGAACCCTGGTGCCCTTAGAAGATGGTTCCAATCGTCAAGACCCTCTGGATCGTAGGGCGGACTCTGTTCTAAAGAAGATCTACTCCGCTTCCTCTGCACAAGCCTCTGTGGCCATAGCCTCCTCCACGGTTGGCGACTTTCTGCGCAACCGTTTAGCCGCCTTGGAGCGGGATATAGATGCGGGCGTGGATAGAGACGAAATTCTGACCTCTATGAAGAGAGTTCATAGGGCTGCAGATTATCTGGCGGAAGCTTCCCGCCATCAATTGAAGATCTCCGCCAAATCTATGGCGTTATCTACCGCTGCCCGTAGACCCCTGTGGCTAAAGCCTTGGCGTGCAGATTTTGCATCTAAGGCAGCTCTCTGCGCTCTCCCCTTTGAACCGGGAAGAGTGTTTGGCCAAAGTTTGGATGCCATTATGGAGGGTTTAGCTGAAGGTAGGGGAAGGTCCCTACCTCAAGCATCCAGGGGCAGACGTGCTCCCTCTAGAGGCAGAGGTTCTTCCTCTAATTATAGACGCCCGGCTCAGCAGCGGCGTTCTAGATACCGCCCTAGGGGTGCCGGACATGGCGCTCCCAAGGAGGATGCCAAGAGGAAGCCTGAGTTTTGACGTGGGGCAGCTCCCTGTGGCCCCTCTTCCTGTGGGAGGACGTCTCGCCTCCTTTTTCAAAGCATGGTCCACCCACATTCAAGACCCATGGGTGTTGAAGATTATACAGCACGGGTATCATATCGATTTTCACCTTCCACCTCCAGATCGGTTCGTCATCACCCGAATCCTTCCACCTTCTCAGCAGTCCAGTCTGGAAGCCTCGGTCGCCGATTATGTTACCAAGGGCGCCCTGGAGAAGGTACCAACCTCAGATCACGGTCTGGGAGTTTACTCCCCCGTCTTTCTGGTCCCCAAAGTCACCGGGGGCTGGAGAATGATAATAGACCTGAGGTACCTCAACCAGTTTATCAGAAAGAGGTCATTTCGAATGGAGACCGTGGATTCCGTGGCTGTTTTTCTTCAACCAGGAGAGGTGATGGTTACCCTCGACTTGAAGGACGCTTATCTACATGTCCCTATTGCTCCTTCCCACAGGAAGTTCCTCAGGATTGCCGTTTCTATGGCAGGCCACAGGGAGCACTATCAATTCACAGCTCTGCCTTTCGGCATCACATCCGCCCCACTGGTATTCACCAAGGTGATCGCTCCGGTCGCTGCGACCCTCAGACTTCAGGGTCTTTCATCGTCCCTTATCTAGACGACTGGCTATTGAAAGCTCAGTCTCCTGCTGCCCTCCTCCAGCAGCTCAACCTTGCCACCAACTTCCTACAAGAATTAGGATGGATTATCAATTGGGAGAAGTCCGAAGTCGTTCCATCCACCCGAAGGAAATTCCTCGGTTTTTTAGTGGATTCAGAAGCGATGCAGATCTTCCTCTCCCGTCCAAGAAAAGAAAGGATCCAAGCCAGTGCACGATTCCTATTGCGCACTCGGCAGGTAACCATCCGCACCGCCATGAGAGTTCTGGGCCTAATGTCATCCTCGGCCAGGGCGGTCCCTTGGGCTTTATGGCATTTGCGTCCCCTACAGATGGAAGTGTTGAGAACCTGGAACAGGTCTCCACGGGGACTGCACAAGAAGATCTGCCTTTCTCCCGCTACCCGTCTTTCCCTCAGATGGTGGATACACCTGAAAGACGGAAGGTCCACGGTCCCGACAGTGTGGACCCTGTTGACAACAGATGCATCCCAGTGGGGATGGGGAGCCCATTGTCAAGAAAAAACTGTACAAGGACGATGGAGATGTCCGGAGCTGGGGTCATCCAATCTCAAGGAACTCAGAGCAGTGTACCTGGCCCTAGTACACTTTGCCCCGGAATTGAAAGGCAAGTCAGTCAAGATCCGGTCAGACAATACGACGGTGGTTGTTTATATAAACAAACAAGGGGGCACCAGGTCACCAACCTTGCTGAGAGAGACGAATCTCATATTCACCTGGGCAGAGAAGAATCTGGTCCAGTTGTCCGCTGTTCACATAAAGGGCTCCCTGAACATAGTAGCGGATCAGCTGAGTCGGGGTATTACCGTATCAGGAGAATGGTCTCTCAATCCAGACGTATTTCAACAGATCGTCCAGAGATGGGGTCTCCCGGAGGTCGATCTTATGGCTACCCGACTCAACGCCAAGGTAGGGACCTTCTGCTCCCTGTACCAGGAGGACAATCCTTTGGCAGTGGATGCCCTGTCCATCCCTTGGAGGTTCAGGCTGTTTTACATTTTCCCTCCAATTCCAATCATACCGAAGGTATTGATAAAAATAAGACAGGACCAAGCCTCGGGAATAGCCATAATCCCGTTCTGGCCAAAAAGGGCTTGGTTTGCTCAGCTCATACAAATGAGTCAGGGCATATATTGGAGGCTTCCCCCACTCCCAGACCTGGTAACCCAAGGAGAGCTGAGATGCCAGGATCTGAGGAGACTCAACCTGACAGCCTGGAGGTTGACCAGTCCCTATTGAGAAATAGAGGACTGTCACAAGCCGTCTTGAAGACCCTATCCAGCGCCAGAGCAGATTCGACTAACAAGAACTACCGTCAAATAAGTAACATCTTTAATGCCTGGTGTCTGCAGCATCAAGTGGACTCCACCGATCCCCCTACGGAAGCGATCCTGGACTTCCTTCAAGACGGACTAGACAGAGGTCTTGCTGTGGCCACACTCAAAGTACACGTAGCGGCCCTGTCCGCCTATCTGGGGAGGTGTTTGTCTCAAGATTCCTTAGTGAGCACCTTTATTAAAGGGGCAACTAGGCTGAGACCGGTGGTAAACACCCCTGTCCACCAATGGGACCTTATTCCGGTCCTAAACGCTCTATGTGTTCATCCATTTGAACCTTTGGAGGAAATCTCCCTCAAGTCATTAACCGGCAAGATGGCGCTACTATTGGCAGTAACAACTGCCAAACGGGTTGGTGAACTACAAGCCTTGTCCGCTGAGGAGCCATATACCACCTTTTTCTCTGACCATGTGCAGCTTAGGTTCCTCCTGGGTTTTCGTCCCAAGGTTCCATCCGCTGTAAACAGAAACCAGATAATCTCCCTTCCGGTATTTTTTCCCTTCTTCTGCTGAAGAAGAAAGATGGCACAAACTGGACGTGGTCAGATGCCTACAGATTTACTTACAGCGCACTCGCCCTTTTAGGCGAACTGAAAACTTGTTGGTCAGCTACACGGGGAGAAACAAGGGCGCCAAAGCCGCTAAAGCCACAATATCCCGGTGGGTTACCGAGACTATTAAAATCGCCTATACCACCCAAGGTTTGTCGGCTCCAGCATTTCTTCATGCCCACTCAACCAGGGCAGTGTCCACCTCTCAGGCAGAAAAGAGTGCCTTGCCGGTGGATCAAATCTGTGCAGCGGCCTCCTGGGCGTCGGAATCTACCTTCATCCGGCATTATCGCCTGAAGGACCAAGTGGCAGATTCCACTGCTTTTGCCCATACCGTTTTAAGTTCGGTTATGGGTTAATCCCACCCATCCTGGGGACCTGCTTGCTATATCCCCACATTGTGCCGCTGTTGAGGACGATAGGGAACGAGTGATTATGAAGATAATCTTGTTTCCCTTAGTCCTAACAGCGGC
The DNA here is from genome assembly GCF_031893055.1 of Leptodactylus fuscus. Taxonomy (NCBI): domain Eukaryota; kingdom Metazoa; phylum Chordata; class Amphibia; order Anura; family Leptodactylidae; genus Leptodactylus; species Leptodactylus fuscus. The sequence goes on along the minus strand of NC_134267.1, from coordinate 213,860,219 downwards.
ACAAGATTTCCACCCTGGGAATCATATCTTATGTCTAAAAGCTGTATATAAATATTATGGAGGTACTTTTGTATTTACACGCAGAGGGGAGGTTCTTGTGCCCTCTTATAGGGCCTGCCACGCATCTTATTGGCTAATTAAATATCCGCCTGTCCTACCAGCACACAGGGGCAGAAATACCCCACATTAACACACATTGTGCCGCTGTTAGGACTAAGGGAAACAAGATTATCTTCATAATCACTCGTTTGTGTCCATCCATTTGGGGAGTAAAGAAGGTTTCCAGGTATTTTCCCACTTTGATAGAGGTTTTTTTGAATGTGTAAAGTGTGTAGTTGTTAGGCTGTGATGTTGAGGTAATAGAGGGTCTTTGGTGTGTTATATGCCCCCAGACATGCTTCCCCTGCTGTCCCAGTGTCATTCCAGAGGTGTTGGCATCATTTCCTGGGGTGTCATAGTGGACTTGGTGACCCTCCAGACACGGATTTGGGTTTCCCCCTTAACGAGTATATGTTCCCCATAGACTATAATGGGGTTCGAGACCCGTTCGAACACATGAACAGTGAGCGGCTGTTCGAATCGAATTTCGAACCTCGAACATTTTAGTGTTCGCTCATCTCTAGTCTAGGACTTCATCGCTTCATAGGAGATGACTTCACTCACAAACGTTTCCATAAGAATCTCTTTCTATGTAGATAACAACCAGCTCTGTTCTCGATATTCCCACAAACCTGTAGACGTTATCTGCTAGATTTCATGGCCACTTGGGAATTTATTGAGAAAATCAACTTCAAGGTTATGAAATAAAGTAGTAATTCCCCGGCTTACACATATTCATTACTTTCATGGCTCGTCTCTGCATGAAGATATTTCCTCAATAAGACTAGAATTTGAAAAACGCTTTCATTGTGTAATATGTCTTTTATTGCATTCAGATATAGATATGACAAACTTCTATCAGATCTACTACACCATGGGGGAAGAGGGATCAATGAGATGAAGAATGAATGTGTCCTTAATGGGATGAGGCTACACAATGACTGAATGCACAAAGTGCAGAAAAGATGGCGCAATGCAAAAAGTCACGGGGTCCATTAGACACATAGGGAATAACTAGCCCAAACCTAATGAGCTGCAAAGAGTTAGATTTAGGCTAATTCGAAGCAGAGGTGATGTTACTGATCCTGTATTACTCATGCCAATAACTATTAGGTACATGGAGGCATTATTATTAAGGCACTGTCTGGTAGTTTTTGGAAGATCAAACGTTATATCATAGGCCTGATGGATATGAATTCTATCGGCATAGGGGTATGATTAGGAAGTGACTTGGTCTATCCTTTAGTACCAAAATTTACATTTTCTCAAGGTAGTGTATGGCTTTTTTCCATAGGTAAATTAAAAGTTTCAGTGATAGTGTCATTGTACCATGATAGGCAGTAAGTGTGTTGTCCTAACCTACAGTGTTAGTGTTATGATCACATATCAGAATGTGGCAGGCAAGTCAGTGTGGTGAACCCTAAGGAATAACCTTGTCTTCTTTCAACCCTTAATGCCAACAAGGAGGTGAGGATTGTACTTCAAGAGGATTCCCAGGTCATGATCTCCAGAATAACCACAAATTGGTGATGGCTTTGGCACAGAAGTGAGGCCTGGTTAGGAATGGATGAAAGAGTCATCACCAGAATGGTAACCAGTCGTAGTGCCCAAGGTATAGTTAAGAGTTGCTAGGAGTCAGAATCTGAAGTGGCACTACAGGTATCGGGTGTAGTATCCAATGGCCAAGACAGTATAGTCTGCAAACAAGAACAAGGTCAGAAAGAGAAGCAATCAGTAGCAATCCAAAGATACTAGAAACAACCTACTAGAAAGTAAGAATCTTGATGACCAGACAATGATTTGGCTGGACAGGCCTTGATGATCTTCAGAAACAATCCAGTAATAGTACAATGCTATATAGCAACATGGCAGAAAAACAAGTTGCAGATGCCAAAGAAACAAAGCACTTGATGCAGCAGTAGAGTTGTTGTCGAAACCTATGGGACCATGGTGGAAACCAAGAAGAGTAGAAACATGAGTATCTTGTTGTCCAGCAACCAGTCAAAGTCATCGGTAGAAGCTACTACTAATTGCACAGATGCACCTCTGGGGCCAAGCAAGATGAATGACAATTAGTTTTATGCATTGTAGAGTATCAAAGGGATTGTCCAACATTTATTTCGAAAGATAGGCAACAACTATCCAATTGTTGGGGGGCCAACAGCCAACCCTGCCTGGATTAGCTGTACGGGATGGCTTCCAATGCCCATACCACGAACAACGCACAGCTAGAAGCAGTTTGCTTTGTGCCCTACATAGTGGATTTGTGTTGTCAGTGCAGGCTAGCTCCCATTGACTTCAATGCATCTGAAGCTGCCCCATAAAGCAAGTCTCCCCAATCTGAAACCTTGACAAAACCTTTAACGTCTTGCGTAAATCTGTAACAGGGCCTCCCAAACTTCAGGTGTTTGTAGTATGGGTCTTCTCATTCATATGTGTCTACATTCTAATAAATGCCTTGGGAGGCTGCAATTCATACCCCTTCTCAAAGGGTCACAGCCTATAGACACAAATAGCATATCACTTTGTGATAATATCACAAAATAATGTTGTTTTTTGAAAAATCTGCTTAACCTTTGATAATGTCCAACAGAGAGGGCAGGTAAGGAAGGACACATCTATATAGGACAGAAGGACATATTGAGCAATCTGAGGCTTCAGGTCTTGACAATCTTTCACAACTTCTTCATCTCGTATGCACTAAAGAACCAGATTTGACCTGAATTTTCCAAAAGTTTCAGGTTTGACCCAAACTTGAAGCTTTGGTGGTTGGTCTCTTGCAAATCGTAAGTGAAATTGTTATACTCTGGGGTCTCTTCAGTATAAGTATAGGTGGGGTGCTAAAGGTGTAAAATAACAAACAGTTAATCTCGCCTTCCTTCACTTCTTCTGGGCATCCTCATTGTATCCAGCACCCCCTGTAGGTCCTCTTCTGGCCTCCTGGGTGACATCAGACTTCCTGAAGGTCACTGCTGAGGTCTATGATTGGGCCTCATGGGTCACACCGACATCATGACGCTTACGTAGAATCATGACATCACAGCTACTTATGCAGCTGGGCCTCAGAGGTGACTCTAGAGCACAACGTTAGCCAGGAAGCCAGAATAGGATCCACAGGGAGTTCCAAATATGGCAGGATTATCTAGAAAAGGTGAGTATAACTGAGTTTCCTAAATTTTCACACCTCCCCTGGGCCTCTATCTATGGTCTAGAGCAGTGGTAGGGAACGTACGGCTCTCCAGCTGTTGCAAAACTACAACTCCCAGCATGCATACTTGCTCTACTGTTCTCGGAACTCCCATGGAAGTGAATGGAGCATGTTGGGAGTTGTAGTTTCACAGCAGCTGGAGAGACGAAGGTTCCCTGAAGAGAGACCCAAGGGTACAGTCCTATGAAAAAGTTTGGGCACCCCTATTAATCTTAATCATTTTTAGTTCTAAATATTTTGGTGTTTATAACAGCCATTTCAGTTTGATATATCTAATAACTGATGGACACAGTAATATTTCAGGATTGAAATGAGGTTTATTGTACTAACAGAAAATGTGCAATATGCATTAAACCAAAATTTGACCGGTGCAAAAGTATGGGCACCTCAACAGAAAAGTGACATTAATATTTAGTAGATCCTCCTTTTGCAAAGATAACAGCCTCTAGTCACTTCCTGTAGCTTTTAATCAGTTCCTGGTTCCTGGATAAAGGTATTTTGGACAAACAATTCAAGTTCAGTTAAGTTAGATGGTCGCCGAGCATGGACAGCCCGCTTCAAATCATCCCACAGATGTTCAATGATATTCAGGTCTGGGGACTGGGATGGCCATTCCAGAACATTGTAATTGTTCCTCTGCATGAATGCCTGAGGATTTGGAGCGGTGTTTTGGATCATTGTCTTGCTGAAATATCCATCCCCGGCGTAACTTCAACTTCGTCACTGATTCTTGAACATTATTCTCAAGAATCTGCTGATACTGAGTGGAATCCATGCGACCCTCAACTTTAACAAGATTCCCGATGCCGGCATTGGCCACACAGCCCCAAAGCATGATGGAACCTCCACCAAATTTTACAGTGGGTAGCATGTGTTTTTCTTGGAATGCTGTTTCTTTTTGGACGCCATGCATAACGCCTTTTTTTATAACCAAACAACTCAATTTTTGTTTCCAAAATGAAGCTGCCTTGTCCAAATGTGCTTTTTCATACCTCAGGCAACTCTATTTGTGGCGTACGTGCAGAAATGGCTTCTTTCTCATCACTCTCCCATACAGCTTCTATTTGTGCAAAGTGCGCTGTATTGTTGACCGATGCACAGTGACACCATCTGCAGCAAGATGATGCTGCAGCTCTTTGGAGGTGGTCTGTAGATTGTCCTTGACTGTTCTCACCATTCTTCTTCTCTGCCTTTCTGATATTTTTCTTGGCCTGCCACTTCTGGGCTTAACAAGAACTGTCCCTGTCGTCTTCCACTTCCTTACTATGTTCCTCACAGTGGAAACTGACAGGTTAAATCTCTGAGACAACTTTTTGTATCCTTCCCCTGAACAACTATGTTGAACAATCTTTGTTTTCAGATCATTTGAGAGTTGTTTTGAGTAGCCCATGATGCCACTCTTCAGAGGAGATTCAAATAGGAGATCAACTTGCAATTGGCCACCTTAAATACCTTTTCTTATGATTGGATACATCTGGCTATGAAGTTCAAGGCTCACTGAGGTTACAAAACCAATTTTGTGCTTCAGTAAGTCAGTAAAAAGTAGTTAGGGGAATTCAAATCAATAAAATGATAAGGGTGCCCATACTTTTGCACCGGTCAAATTTTGGTTTAATGCATATTGCACATTTTCTGTTAGTACAATAAACCTCATTTCAATCCTGAAATATTACTGTGTCCATCAGTTATTAGATATATCAAACTGAAATGGCTGTTGCAAACACCAAAATATTTAGAACTAAAAATGATTAAGATTAATAGGGGTGCCCAAACTTTTTCATAGGACTGTATAATCATTTCATTTTGTGTTTGTGACAAACTTATTTGACCAGAAACAAAACTTTGGGTGGAACCACCTGAACCCAAAGCAAAACGGATTTTCGGAGGTTCACCCATCTCTACTATGCACCTGATGCCAGTGGTTTTCCTGAGACTAGTACTACATTCCCATAGCTGTATTGGAGCCATCTGCTCCGTATGCTAAGATAACACATACTATCAACAAAGAGAATCCTCACCGCTTTCTCCTGATGGATGGAGAAAATCTTTAGGTATTCTTCCATCTCAATCCTATAAAATAAAGGAAATGGAATGCTCCCTACAGCTTGTAATAAAGGAGAATGGTATGCTGAAGGCGTAATGTTTCAGAAGCTCATTACCACAACTTTAATTTCAAAATCCCATCTCCATAAAAGAAGAAATGAAGCATATGATGTAGTAAATTATAGAAAATTAATGAAGTCTGCATCACCCAGACAGCTTTTAATATCAAATCTGATGGAACTTCAATGTCATAAAACGTCAAATATCATAAAACTCGGTTTAGGGAGCAAAGAATTAATTCAGTGTTTGCAGATGATCTTAACGCAGTTTAACCAATATGTTTCATTATTTCCACTGTTTAATGACTATTTAACTTGTGAAGTAATGGATTCTGGGGATTCTTAGAGGTCTGTAATAGAAAAAGCAGTCGACGAGAATGGGCCAAATAACAACACGCGTCTTGTGGTGCAGTGTACTGCAACGCTTAGTCATTTGCATTGTGGTACTTATTATATTGCAAAAATGAAGAAATCTCTATCACTACAAGCAGTGGCGTAACTAAAGTCTTATGGCCCCCTGCAATCTTTTGTCCGGGGCCCCCTACCTCATCCCTACAGTGAATTCTTGATAGTGATGGTTATGGGTGGTAAGGAGTTTAATCCACCTTAGTGTGGTCAGGGGGATCTGTGGGTCTCCTTGGTTTATGGGCCAGATGGAAGCTGCAATCTCAGTACTGATGCCAGTGCTTATGGGCCCCTTAAGGCTCCTGGACCTTCACTTGAGGGTAATCCATACCAGTGACACACTTCAGATGCGTAGAACACAATAAGACTAGGTTCACATCTGCTCTTGATGACCATTCGGGATTACGTCCCCCATTCCTCTTGAAAAATACAGAGAGAAAAGTCCAACAACCTGGACTATTCTCTCCACATTTTGCAGGCAAAAACTAGGTTGAAACCCGGCTGACCCCATTATAGTCCATACCGTCTGCAGGTTTCCATGGGTAACCACTTTTTAAGCAGATTGGGTTTCTGTTTTTTGGGTCCACAAGTGGAGCCTGAAGAACGGAAACACGAAAGTAGGTGTGAGCCAAGCGCAAAATGTTTACAGTGTTTTTCTTTGCCCATTGAGACTACATAATATTTTGCCTAAGAAAAACTTGAGAAAGACAGAATCAGATTGTTGTCGGTGTCAAGGTGACAACAAAATAATTTAATTTCCATCCAGAATCACTTCTTTTCTAGGTCCAAACCCCCCCAGGTCTGGAAATTTGGGTCTCCTATCACCATTAAACCTTTGGTAAAGATGGTAGCACTAGAAGCTCCTGGGACCCAATACAAAATCTATAGTCCATGGCCCACACTTACCAGGTACTATCTGTAGTACTGGTGTCTCGTTATGTTGTAGAGAATCCTTTAGGCCCTCTGTGACCCCCAGGAAGAATATCGTTTCCTATCTCTGCACCCTCTATAGCTATGACGCTGGTGCCAGAACTTCTTACTGTAGTGGGAGGTGATATCGTCTAAAATTACCAGAACCTCCTAATGGATCAATAGAACTGAACAGATTTATAGGCTGGGATTAACCCTTACCTTGCAAAGATTTCGTTTTTGACTTCCTGAATCCATAACTTTGTAAAAAAGTCATATCAGGGCTTAATATTTGTTGGACAAATTGTACTTTGTAATGGTACCATTTAATATTCTATACATTGTACTGGGAAGCTGGAAAATAATTCAGAATGGAGTGGAATAGACCCCAACCAACCGACATCCCCCTTCCCCTGCACGATTATTCCCCATTGTGGCCCCTGCATACAGTATTATGACCTCATAGTGGCCCCTGCACACGCTGTTATGTCCCATTGTGGATCACTCATGAACAATTATTATACTTTGGAGTCTTTTCAGACCCCAGTGTATAATAATCAGAAACCCAAGGGGGGGATACAAACATAAAAAACATTGTTACTTACCTATCCCCCGCTCTGCTGCACTCCCCGCTGATGTCGGCCATCTTCAATGACGTACAGGACGTCTCATGACCTGCCGCGATGCATATGGACGCTGGCCCCAGTTATGTGGCGTCGGGGATGTCACACTACTAGGCCTGAAGTCTGCCAGAGAGGTAATTAAATGAGGCCCATTACCGGCTGGAGTTACTCCAGTCGGTAACGGCCTATTAAAAAAAAAAAAAAAAAAAAACAGCAGTAGCGTCTGTCGCCGCTACCGCTGCTGCCCCAGTAGTTACGCCACTGATAATAGATACCGATGACCTATGATGGTGCTCAGCATAATGTCCACTACAATGCTCTGTGGCTGGTTTAATATTGAGTTTCCTGGACACAAGAAACCTTTAGGGCTGAAGAATTCCCAATTCATTTAACTTTGCTCCCTGCTTTAGCCCTATGCTAAATCCATTAGTGACTAGTGAGCCCACTCTCCAGAAGGTCCTTGTTACATTGGCTACTTTATGTGGATTCTACTGTAGATGGTACATTGTCTTATTCCAGGAGGTGTCTAAGTGGATGCTTTTCATTTCTTTTTGTAGGGTAAAATTTTCTTAGTCATGTGTATACATGTATCATACCAAAATATCACTATGTCAATATCAATATCACTATGTACAACATACTAGACACGCTTGCATCACAGTTGTGGCTTTTGCACTTGTACTTCAGTATGCACGACTATAAAATAGTGCACGTCAATGTTAATATATCTGATGTGTCCTCCAAATATTTTATTGGGGGTCTGATTCTGAGATCCCTATCAATCCCAAAAAAGGGGTCATTTTTCTTGCTGCACATTCAGCCTGGCTAAATGTAGGCATGTCTGGAGAAGTGATGGGAGCTCTGGAGTTGGCTGAATGACTTACTTCGCTTATCTTCAGTGCTCCCATTGAAGTGAACGGTAGTGCCATCAACCACCAGACACAACTACATTCAGCCTGGTTGCAATCAGGCGGTATGAGACACAGAATGCCCCATTCTCGGTATTGTGGGGGTTTTAGCGATTAGAGCCCCACCGATCAAGTATAATTTTCAGGAAAAAATGAAAGTCTGTGCCGGATCGATCACAAGACAGATACCAACAGTGCTTGATGGACATTATTGATTTATTATCTGGGGTCTATCAAATTTAAATCATAGCATCCCTAATTTTTGATAGAATTTGCATTGTAGGCTCCTAACCGAGCCTCCAACATAGATGCGAACAGGGTCTAAGACATATAACCTCGGCCTTATCTCTCTTGCCAAATAAGTTGCCATTAGAGATGAGCGAACAGTAAAATGTTCGATATTCGATATTTGTTTTGAGTAGCCCCTCAATATTCGACCACTCGAATTGAATATCGAATCCTATTATACTCTGGTGGAAAAATGCTCGTTTCAGGGGTAGGCAACATTCGATCAAATTGAACTTACCAAGTCCACGAGTGAGGGTCGGGCTGGATCCTCCAAGAAGTCTTCTCCTTGCAGTGTCCCCGCGGCGTCTTCCGGCTCTGAATTCACTCTGCCAGGCATCGGGCCTGGGCAGAGCCGACTGCGCATGCCCGCACTACAAGAAAATGGCTGCTTACAGTCAAATTTTTTTTTTATTCTTTAATACATGGCCAGGTGTCAATGACTGAAATCTGGAAAGTCTTAGGGCCCTCGTAAATTTATCACAATACTAAGTATAGAACATTAGCAAATAAAATTAAAAATCTAGAATATCTGACAATAGTATAGAGGCAGTCTCCTTTCTAGTGGTCACAGGCTCATCCATATCCTTATATACAGATTATTTATGTCTTTTTTTAGCCCCACATGACTCTCCTTCAATCATAGTGCCTTTGGCTAAAGGTCATCCATTAATGCAATCTCATTTCCTAGGCAAATATTCAGCACTGAAATAGTTCCAGGCCGGCGCACAATGCTTGCAGCACAGGAATAATACTGAGGGATCTCTAGCCGGCAGCGTATAGTATACACTGTACATGTGGCTTTGTATATCCTCATCTTTATCTGCAAAATGGCCCATGAACCTATTGCATATAAATGTAGCAGAGAGCCGGTAGATATTCATGTGTTATAGCCATGCAATGGGTTCAACGTCTTTTTATGGTGCTCTATATGTAGGTTTTTATTGCCATTGATACCATTAACCTTTGTTTATCTGGACGTAGAATATCTGCTTCATTCACTGTATCAGTACAAATACATATCCATGTAGAATTGAATTTACTTGTATATAATAACTCACGTAGTAGTAGTATGTAGTATAGAAATCCACAGGGTGATATTTTGGCACATTGCCCAAGTGATAAACCGAACCCTGCTCCATTGACAAAAATAGCACTGCTATATACGTATTTCCCTATATGTATGTTACACATACGGCGCAGTGAAAATGGAAAAATAGTAGAGCATAAAAAATTCTGTTATGAAAAAAATTATTTTTAAGACTGCACGTTTTTGACTAATTATCACCTCCTTCACATCTGCCGTAATAATACAGTGGATGCCGTGTCTTTAAAGATGGAGGCCAGAGCAGCCACCATAGCCACTGGGTCTCTGCTGTATTGCACGGTGGAGACCCAGAGCTAATGCTCATGATCAAAGTTCACTCTAGTCACAGACACTGCAGTTTCTGATGCCCCCCAAAGTTTAAATAATCCCCTCGGGACCAATCCCCATTGGCCCAGTACCTTTACAAAACATCTCTTTCTCAACGAGTTCATGAAACTTGAGAGTCTTCAGTAGTTGGTACCTTTTTTAATGGCTAACTAATAATGATGACAGATTACAAGCTTTCAAAGCTCTCGGCTTCTTCCTCAGGTATATTTAAAAACTATTTCTGAAGGATGTATATTTATGTACAGAGGGACACATAGGAATAGAATTCTAGGAGGGAGGGTAGTAGGAGGTTATTGGTACAAACAAGTAAACAATTCACCAGTTCCCAAGTCCTTATCAGCTCAAAGAGTGGTCTTTTATGGCTACTTTGATCAGTGATGAATGTTTTTAAATATACCTGAGGAAGAAGCCGAGAGCCTCGAAAGCTTGTAATCTGTCATTATTAGATAGCCATTAAAAAAGGTATCAACTACTGAAGACTCTCAAGATTTTTGTTTTTTATATTTCATACCCACTGGCTAACACGGTACAAAAGGTACAAAAACAAACGTTTTCCTTATACTCAACAAGTTCATGGGAACCATCTTGCTCATATGGCATCCAGGAGCCAAATAAAGGCATAGCAATATAGCTATGGAGGCTGGATGTTGTGAAAGTCCCATAAACTGCGTTGCAGAGGGATAAATATATAGAAAAAAATATTTTTAAAACATAAAAAAAAAAAAAAATGCAACCCCCCATTTAAAATAAAAATAAACAAAAACAACCATAAACAAATTATACATCCCTGCATCCCAAAACTTTTCCCCAGAATCGTAGTGTACCATAATAATTATAGAATATGGGTGTCATTTGGGCTGCACAGTAAACATAAAAATAAAGCCCATTAGAAAGTCACACAAACGGAGTTTTTCTCCAATTCCACCACATTTATAATTTTTTTTCAGCTTCCCAGTACATTATACAACATATGAAACGGCGCCATCATGAGGTACAAACATTACTCCCTCATATGGCATTAAAATATGCCCTCTTGGTGGAAAGAGAATAAAGTTGTTTTCCAAAGCAAAGGATATTGATCAGCTCAGTGGGGGTCTAACATCCGGACCCCTGCTAATCAGCTATTCTTTTCAACTACCCTGTGGGTAAAAAAAATCCCACAGCAGACAGCAGTGAAGTGGCTGTGCTGGGGTACTGCAGATCAGCTGCTACACAAGTGAATGGGAACTGAGCTGCGGTAACTCTGCCTAGTCATTGCACAGAGAACAGAGATATCTGCTTCCAGCTCTGTTCTCCATATAGCGGCTGTTGCACGGTAAGACTCCAGTAGATCCGATATTGATGACCTATCCTCTCTGAGATCTGGCACCCTTTTGCTGGGTAAGACATTCTGGTGGATCACACAGTTTTATCTGATTGTACCGTAGATATTCACTTTTTCTATCTCATGGCATATTTGGTTCTTCACCTTTCCTAATCCCTGCATATCATTTCTGAAACTATTCAGAATATGTCCTTGTCATATTCCAAATTCTGTACCTTTTTCTGCTCCATCTGGCCCTATTACTGCACCTGCAGAATTGCACAATGTCCCCAAATGGTGTTCAGAAATAATAGTGTTATACCACTCACAAAATAAAAATGCCCACTGAAAAGGTAATCACTGATATTGAGGAGCTACTAGAGAAAAATCAGGAATGTGGACTAATGCATGGTAAGGGGTAGGAGGGTGATAACCAGGGGCGTAACGATCGTGGCTGCAGAGAGTGTGAGCGCAACCGGGCCCGGCAAAGTTTGGAGCCCGCAGCCAACTGAAGATGGCTGGGACCCCGTATAACTATGACAGAGGTGACTTAAAATAAAAAATAGCTAAACTCACCTCTCCTGGGCTCAGCGTTCTCTCCAGAGCTCTTCTGTCTTATGACTGAAGCCTGTGATTATGCCCCAAAGGTGATATGGGTTGTGGCAGCATAATGATGTGTGACCAATCACAGGCCTCAACAGGGACATCGGGAAGATGGCCGAAGATGTTGAAGACAGCCGGAGCCAGGATGCCCAGGAAAGGTGAAGCATGGTGAGAATTAATTTTTGTTATTTTTATTCACCTTCCCTGGGCCTCCGATTATTATACTCTGGAGTACTCTAGTGGAGGATAGGACATCAAACCAATGAGTGGAACACGATCTGTTGGGAAGTACTTGGGGACACCCTGGCTTAAGAACCTGGTTGCAAATGCAGCTGCTGAGACCCTAAGGGTATGTCCACACGTAGGAATATGAGGCGGATTCTGATTGAAGTAGAAGCTGAAGAGCCGGTGGTGCGAGACAAGCCACAGCAGAAACTGAAGACTCTGACTTATCTTTCCACCATGGAAGATGAAGATCTTTACTCTTCATTTTCCACCATCTAAACAGGCCCTAAGACTATGTCATTGGCTGCCTAGTGTTACAGATAAGCGATAGGAGGTAACTAGTTCTCCCAATAGGGTGGTCCTACAAATGAGAACCAACTTTATCAGCCAATTAGGACATCCCCAATGATCATCTATAATCTGTGACTTAACCTGGATTGCAATGTTTGATTTCTCACTAGTGCCACCACAGGAGAAGTAAAGCATGACATAGCACTTATTGAAATGAGTTGGGTGATATAATACACAGACACGCTTGTTGCTTGAGAGGAGAGGACGATGTATATTACAGGTCCTAAAATTGTGGTCTCCTTCATTTTACAGGAACTCAGATTTCTCTATAGGGGCACTTGGTTACTCTCAGCCGTATTGAGACTGTGTATTTCCCTATTTTATATGATTTTACGTAAAGGTTTTTATTTCATGACCTTGACATTTGTTAATAAGGGGCTGGATAGTGGAGTTATTATTCTACGAGTAATGTAGGCATACTATATATAAAGCAGAGGCCACGGTCTGACTAGAGATTGATGCTGACTATTAATCATAGTAAGGTGGAATAGACATAAATCATGAAGCTCCACTGTGAAATGAATAGGCTGCACTCTCCTACATATTAGTCTAACACTACAAAACCTGCCTGAGATGTGCAAAAGTTTTAGGCCGGTGTAGACTTGACTTTTACATTACATGAAGTGTCTAATATATGCTTAGGCGACAAAGACCTTCACTTTTTACAGACATTGTAAAATAATGGAGTAACTTGGTGAGATAATATAAGTGATCTCTTGTCCCAAGGCAGAATCTGTACAAGGGCTCCATCTACTACGCACCATTTCTAATATTGGTATCTTCTTACGTGGTAGAGGAGTTTTTGGGATCCCCTCAAGTTCCAAGGTTCTAGGTGTGATGGTTACCTGTGCCTTACAATAGCTACACCCAGTGACGTAACTAGGAATGGCTTAGTGGCCCCTGCACACAGTATTATGTCCCTTAGTGGCCCCTGCACACAGTATTATCCTCCATAGTGGCTCCTGCACACAGTATTATCCCCCATAGTGGCCCCTGCACACAGTATTATCCTCCATAGTGGCCCCTGCACACAGTATTATCCCCCATAGTGGCCCCTGCATACAGTATTATCCCCCATAGTGGCCCCTGCACACAGTATTATCCCCCATAGTGGCCCCTGCATACAGTATTATCCTCCATAGTGGATCCTGCACACAGTATTATCCCCCATAGTGGCCCCTGCACACAGTATTATCCTCCATAGTGGCCCCTGCACACAGTATTATCCCCCATAGTGGCCCCTGCACACAGTATTATCCCCATAGTGGCCCCTGCACACAGTATTATCCCCCATAGTGGCCCCTGCATTCAGTATTATCCCCCATAGTGGCCCCTGCACACAGTATTATCCCCCATAGTGGCCCCTGCACATAGTATTATCCCCCATAGTGGCCCCTGCACACAGTATTATCCCCCATAGTGGCCCCTGCATACAGTATTATCCCCCATAGTGGCCCCTGCACACAGTATTATCCCCCATAGTGGCCCCTGCACATAGTATTATCCCCCATAGTGGCCCCTGCACACAGTATTATCCCCCATAGTGGCCCCTGCACACAGTATTATCCCCCATAGTGGCCCCTGCAACACAGTATTATGTCCCACTGTGGACACCCACAAACAATTATTATACTCTGGGGTCTTTTCAGACCCCAGAGTATAATAATCGGAGACCCAGGGGGAGAAAAATATAAAAAAACACTGTTAATCACCTATCTCCCGTCTCCTCCACTGTCGGCCTCCAAAGTAGTCCATCTTCAATTATGTCAGACGTCACATGACCCGGGACGCAGGCCGGGGTCATGAGACGTCGGACGACTAGGCTGAAGTCTTCCCGGATCGTGGAGAGGTAAGTAACAGTGTTTTTTATGTTTCTTACCTCTCCCGGTCCGCCGATCATTATACTCGGGGGGTCCAAAAAGACCCCCGAGTATAATGATAGTAGCGGTAGCGGCTGTCCTGGGCCCTGTGGCAGCTTCCTCTGCTGCGATGGCGGTAGTTACGCCACTGGCTACACCCAAGTGGATTCTCAAGAAACTCAAGTAGCACTTTGGCATTTTGTCTTTCCAACCTTCAGTTTGGGAAATGTCACTTTGTAGTCATTAGTCCCTTGTGTTGTAAATCACTCATAACAAATGTCAGTCTGTAGTCAGCATTATTTTGTACTAATAATAGGTGGCCGGTTACTTCTGAGATCTGGATACCATAAGACGAATGTCGCTTAGCAATGCAGAGTCTCCAGGAAGATGAAAAGCTCTCGGGATGACCTTCAACCCCTGGTAATAAAGGTAATTTCCTACCTCTATAGTGCAAATACATACAGTAGATATTATTAAAGTAGCTGTGTATAAGTCATCACGGAAAATATCCACCTGCATATTGGGTGCAGGACAGTGCCAGGGAGACAAGGGGGGGAGGACATGTTAGTATCTAAAGCTGGGTTCCAGGTCCAGTGCGTGGACTGAGATTACAAGCTATTATTTTTTCTTAAAAAACATGATTTTGCGATATATTGTCACAAGATGTCTCTCCTGTATTTGTGCATGTGTCCACCTAGTGGTTGTGTCGTGAACTGCAGTCCGTTAAGGGTTTTACTAGTATTGCGCAATATTGTATTGAATTGGTTTCATTGATACTTATACTCATATACTCCTGATTTGCTAGATTTGCCTACAGATAGCAAAACGTGCGCTGAATGCCTTTTAGAATTGCTGCCCAATGTCACCACTTTAACATTGTAAGACATTCTCAGCCTATGCCTGCGTCATAGCTGTCTGTAAGTAAACTTGGCATATCAGGCCCACCTCCCGTGCACTTGCAGACAAATTTCCATATCTATAAAAAGGTGATTATCTCTGCAATGCTTGCAATGAATTGCAAAAGAAAAAAAATACAGATAATCTTGCAAATGCGCTGCGGGCTGGCCTTATTTGTCATATTTTCCTACAGACAGCTGTGATTCAGGGACGATGGGCAGCAATTTTAGAGGACATTTCGAGCTGTTGTGGCTGTCTGCAGACAAATCAGGCTCCACCCTCAGTGCACTTACAGGAGACTACTTTGCATATTCATGAGAAGATCATTATCTCTGCATTATTTTATGGGTTTGTGACCATGTATGTTTCTGCTTCTATTAAAGGAGAGCATTTTGGACCTAATAGACTCCTCATTGAGGTTTTGGCTTGCCTGCATTAATAGTTCCAACCCGCACCAAATTCCACAATCAGAAATGGTGATAACTAGGGATGAGAGAACTGGTTCAAAATGAGCTAGGTATGTTACTAATTTTGCAAAAATGTGGGGTTTGGCCAAACCTGAAATGATTGGGGTTTGACCCCCTCGAACCACTATTCTATTCTGGGGTCTCTCCAGATCACAGAGTACAATAAGCAGAAGTGTGTAAACATACATACAGTAATGCTCACCTTTTTTGGGCTCTGTTGCAACTTCTGGTGAGCCTTTACTAGCCTCCTAAGTGATATAAGTGCCTGTGATTGGGCATCTGGGGTCACATGGGGAAATCCAACATCATGATACTTACAAACAACAGGCTTCAATGATTCCCAGGGCCTCCTGATATTAATCAGGAGTCCTAAAGAGGACAAGGACCCCAAGCTGAGGAGAGGTGAGTATGACAATTTGTTATGTTTATACTTCTCCAATGGCCTTCCACTTATTATAGTATGGAGTCTGGAGATACCTTAAAGCAGTGATGGAGAACCTTTCAGAGACCAGATGTCCAAACTGCAAACCAAAACCCACTAATTTATCACAAAGTGTCAACAGGAAGATTTCACCTTAGTACTGTGTAGATCCACAATTGCACACAATTACGAACCCACAAAATAGGGGTGAATGGGGCCTTATAGAGCTTTCTATGATGGAAAAAAATGTTGTATTGAAAGGTAATGGTCTAGAGATGAGCGAACAGTGAAATATTCGATATTCGTTATTCGTTTCGAATAGCTCCTCAATATTCGGCTATTCAAACAAATATCGAACCCCAGTATAGTCTATGGGGAAAAAACATTCATCTCAGGGGAAACCCAAATTCGAATCAGCAAATGATGACAACACCTCTGCAATGCAACTGGGACAGCAGGAGAAGCATGTCTGGGGGCATCTAACAAGCCCAAGTCACTGTTTTACCCCACCATCATAGTCTATCAACTACACACTTTCCACACTCAAAAAAACCTCTATCAAAGTGGGAAAATACCTGGAAACCTTCTTTACTCCCCAAATGAATGGACAGAAACCCAAATTTTAATGGAATAGGATGGAATAGGCAATGGGAAATCCAAAAGCCCCCACCCTTAACTGTCATTGTGGATGTGTGCGTGTGATGTGGTAAGACCTTCCAAAATTCACTTTTCTGGCCCTTGGGGTGAGCCCTTCCAAATTAAGTTAGAGGCCCTTAAGCTGAGCTACCAGCAGAGATTGGGGCCCTTTAGGTGACTTCAGCCTTTTATCAGCAGAGTTTTAGGCCCTTTAACTTAGTTCAGCCTTGCACTAGCAGAGTTTTTTGCCCTTTGGGTGAGTTGAGCCTTGCACCAGCAGTGTTTTTGGCCCTTGGAGTGAGTAAAGCCTTGCACCAGCAGAGTGTTAGCCCCTTTGAAATTGTTAGCCCCTAAAACAGTGGTTCCAGAACCATCACTCTCATTGTATGGGATTGATGCAGTGGATTGGACTGAGGACCCAGCTATTGACCTTGATTTTGATTGGGAAATTGATAACAGTTTGGCATCAAGTCCTGGGGGTAACTTTGATTTAGAGGACCGCAAAGGTGGAGAATTGGCTGAAACTACTACTACCGGTAATGGTCCTCTAATATCGGACTCTACATTACCTATACAGGGTTCTGATCAGGTGTTAATAGTCCAAACAACATGCTCCAGTACTTTAGATGTAGATCAGAAACCACTTTCCCTTCCGACACCAGATTTAACTAAGGTTCATCACCATCATCCTGCTGAGATGGAGCCACTAAAGGAAACCTTGCCTTCCAAGGCATGTTCTAGAGCTGTGACTGAGCTAAATCTAAACACAGAGTCCCTTGGAACTGAACAAAATTCACCAGTAGTGTTTTTGGCTCTTGGGGTGAGTTGAGCCTTGCACCATCAGTGTTTTTGGCCCTTGAGGTTAGTTGAGCCTTTAAACAGCATTATTTTTGACATTCAGGTGAGTTGAGCTATGCACCAGCAGTGTTTTATTTTTTGGCCCTTGGGGTGAGTAGAGCCTTGTAGAAGCAGTGTTTTATTTTTAGGCCTTTGGGGTTACTAGAGCCATGCAGCAGCAGTGTTTTATTTATTGGCCCTTAGGGTGACCCCTAAAAAAAATTTGATTTCAGGTCCTTGGGGGTGAGCCCTAAAACATTAATTTTCAGACCCTTGCGGGTAGCCCTAAAAAAAATTATTTCGCAGGCCCTTGAGGGGTATCCATAAAAATTAAAAAAATTTAAAAATTAAAGTTTTTAACAATTACATTAGGGTGAAGGAGTTGGGGTTGGAGGAGGAGGATGATGATGACTGAATTGGGTGCTGGCAGCCCCTCTCCAGGACCTGGACTGTGGAATAAATACCCAGCTGGATATCCACGTCCTCGCCCACTCCCCTGCTGCTACCGACAAGGGGCACTGCTGGCAGCCCCTCTCCAGTACCTGGACTGTGGACTGGATACCCAGCTGGATATCCATATCCACGTCCTTGCCTACGTCCCCTGCTGCTATCGATGAGGGGCACTGCATGCAGGGTTCTTCTGTCCGCTTGAGAAGTCGGACATCTTCTCTTGCGGAGAGGAAAGGACGGGCACGGAGTGCAAAAGAACGCACCCGATGCCCATTCAAGTGAATGACAGGTGTCACGGACACAGCTAGTGTCCGCTCCTAGTGTCCGTGACAGATTTTGAGCGGACACTAGGAGCGGACACTGCATGTCGGACACCGACGGTAGTGTGAACGCTCCCTAAAACCTCTTAGTCAACCAAAATCTCAACCTGATACATTGGACCCAAAACGGAAGATTTTATTGCATGGACTATTTTCAGGCACGTGCCTCGGCGGCGCGGCAAACAGCCACATTAAAGCGTAATTTAAACTCGCTGCCGCTAAATGAACTGTTTTGGTACATACTTGTTAAAGATATTGAAAATCCATGATGTCTTTTATAAGTCATAAATTAAGAAGTGATTATGATTTCCCTAAAGCAAACACACAGGCGTAAATGTGAATGATAGATGATTACCTCTCGCGGAGCCAGCAGACAGGGAAAGTAATTTGCCTTTAAAGTTCATTAGTCAGTTTTATTGCAAATAATACATTTGCATGATGTTTGTAAATTTATGCGCCACAAGCCAGAGGAGAGGACACTATCCTGCTGAATAGGCAAAGCAATAAAAAAGAACGGTTAATGCTTGTTTTAAATATTGTAATAACGGCTTATGAAAATTTCATGGCAATAAAAACACAAGAAATATATATAGGGCTACGGACGCATAGAAAAATAATATTCAATCAGGGGAATTGTTGTTTTTCCATAAAGTCGTAATTTGTATTTATTGTAATGGATGTTCCTCAGAGCTGTGAATTAAAAAGGCAGATTACCATACAGAGGCATGAGCTATTAAATAGACATAACAACCTACATAAAGGAACCGTAACGGCAGGAAGCTAGGGGAAAATGTCCGCACCAACCGCTTGGCCGAGAAGCCCATTAAAAGGTCTCAAATACATGAGCGGAGGCATTACACTGGCATGTGGCCCTAATGTCACTGCAGAGGGAAAAACTAATACTTGTGCGTATAAAATATATAAAAATAGGGATATTACAGGGAAAACCAATGGACTGGCCTACTAGGATGCCAGAGAAGGGGCGTACTATGGGGAGTCCAATCCAAGCCGGTCACTACATTGGCTGCCTATTCCCTATTGAATACAATGTAAATTTATCACCCTCACAAAGCTCTCCGTAATGCTGCACCTCCCTACATTTCCTCCTTCATCTCCGTCTACCACCCACCCAGTGCTCTCCTAAGACTAACATCCTCTATTATCAGAACCTCCCATTCTTTCTCCAAGACTTCTCCCAAGTTGCACAACTTCTCTGGAATTCTCTACCCCGGACAATCAAACTAAATAATTCTACAGCTTCAAGCACATCCTACAGACATATCCTTTCAGACAGGCCTATTGCATTTCCTAATCTAACACTTCTGCAGTTACACTCTCTAAAACTAATCCTCCTCTGTTCAAAACCCCCCACATGACGTGATGCCTTTATCTGAGTGTAACCTTGTATGTCCAGGTGCTTTGGATCTGCACATAAAAGGACATGGCTGGTGATGGCTCATACAGCTTTATTTATTTGTGCAATTACAGTAACCTTTATCATAAAAATGTATGGACCTCTCTACAAGCAATGCTAGCTACTATGTCAACCCTGCTACCTCCTATGTCACCCCTGCTACCTCCTATGTCACCCCTGCTGCCTCCTATGTCACCCCTGCTACCTCCTATGTCACCCCTGCTACCTCCTATGTCACCCCTGCTACCTCCTATGTCACCCCTGCTGCCTCCTATGTCACCCCTGCTACCTCCTATGTCACCCCTGCTACCTTTTATGTCACCCCTGCTACCTCCTATTTCACCCCTGCTACCTCCAATGTCATCCATGTTGCCTCCTATGTCACCCAAGTTACCTCCTATGTCACCTCTGCTAACTAGAGATGAGCGAACACTGTTCGGAACAGCCGTTCCGAACAGCATGCTCACAGCACGCTCCCATAGAAATGAATGGAAGCGGCTGGCACGCAGACTTTGCCGGCGGCCGGCCGCTTAACCCCCCGCGTGCCAGCCGCTTCCATTCATTTCTATGGGAGCGTGCTGTGAGCATGCTGTTCGGAACGGCTGTTCCGAACAGTGTTCGCTCATCTCTAGTTAGGTGCTTCCATTCATTTCTATGGGAGCGTGCTGTTCGGATCGGCTGATCCGAACAGTGTTCGCTCATCTCTACTGCTAACTCCAATGTCATCCATGTTGCCTCCTATGTCACCCCTGCTGCCTCCAATGTCATCCATGTTGCCTCCTATGTCACCCATGTTACCTCCTATGTCACCCCTGCTGCCTCTTGTGCCACCCCGTCTTCCTAATAAATTGTAAGCTCTTGTGAGCAGCACCCTCACTACTACTGAGTGAATTCATTTATGACACTGTAGTGCTCCTTTCTGTCTGTACATGAGCCCTATGACTTGGAACGTGCTGTGGATTTTGTTGTTGCTATAAAAATATAATTTATTACTATTATTATTTTGTCTGGTGGGCCCAAAGAATCTCAGTCTGACACTGACTGGGGTCCCAATCTGAAGCGCACCACCATCTAGACAAGGGGCAGCCACATAGATGTATATCTATGTCTGGGTCAGTAAGGGTACTATGTCTCATACAGGAGGTGCCACCATGACCAGACACAGTAGTCGCTACCAAGCCCTGAACTTGAGAGGTCCCCAAAGGTCCCACTAGCACTTGGGGAATAAATTAACTTCTATATAACCTTCAAGGAGCCATAACTTGTGAACAGATGGACAGATTATAACTAAATAATTACCAAATAGATTGGGGGCGCAGTGAAAATAAAGTGGTATATGGCATTTAGCAGTGTGTATTACCGTATATACTCGAGTATAAGCCGAATTTTTCAGCCCAGTTTTTGTGCTGAAAAAGCCCCCCTCGGCTTATACTCGAGTCAGCAAAAAAAAAAAATATATTTTTTTTTTTTTTTTTTTTTTTTGGGGGGGGGGCTATGACCAGCCACAATATTAATGTATAGACTCTCCCATAAAATAGTGCAAAAGAAAAAAAAAAAAAAAGAAGATTTTAAGAACATAAAAGTTCTAAAACACTCCTTTTCCTAGAATACATACAAAAGTAGAAAATGACTGTGAAACACATACACATTAGGTATCCCTGTGTCTGAAAGTGCCCGGTCTACTGAATATAGGGGATCTGCAGTGCTCCTGTTCCGTCAGGAAGGGGTTAATAGAAGCACTGCAGATCCCCTATATTCAGCCAGACTGAATTCCAAGTGGGGGGAAGAAAAAACCCAGTCCTCAAGCTCAGGGAAGGGGCAGACAGACAACCAAAACAGCCCCTCCTCTTCTCCAGCATCTACTGCACCCAAAAACTCTGACCATTTTAATTTTTGAAATTTTCCAGTAGCTGCTGCATTTCCCCCCCTTGGCTTATACTCGAGTCAATAAAGTTTCCCAGTTTTTTGTGGTAAAATTAGGGGGGTCGGCTTATATTCGGGTCGGCTTGTACTCGAGTATATACGGTATGCTAATTTTGTGCAATAAATAATATTGTGTTACAAACTGTCATTATCTGCCACAAAATAAACTTTTGTGATTACAAAAATGTATTCTGTGAACACAAAATGTGTCTTTTCTATACAGAGTATATTGTGCATGTGCAACATGCAAAATCACGGCCGCAAAATAACGCGGCGTATACGATCCCGGCTCCCATTGCTCCCATTGAAATCAATGGGAGCGTATACAGCGCGCAAAGTCTCACACGCCGTATACGTGCCACATCACGCGGCACGCTACTCCGTGTGAACGCACCCACAAAATACATTTTGTCTCACAACATCTATGTGTCCCTGTTTATTTTTCACACTGCTCCTCCTTCCCCTCCCCTCTTCATAGACTTTATTGAACCCCGTTTGAGTCGATCTTAAGAGACCAGGACAGATTCGGTAGATGTGCCAGACAAGTGGAGAGAGGTATTTTCTCTCTTATGAGATATTACAGAATTTCTTATGTTCACCTGCGCTATTGATTAGAGATGAGCGAACAGTGTTCTATCGAACTCATGTTCGATCGGATATTAGGCTGTTCGGCATGTTCGAATCGAATCGAACACCGCGTGGTAAAGTGCGCCATTACTCGATTCCCCTCCCACCTTCCCTGGCGCCTTTTTTGCTCCAATAACAGCGCTGGGTAGGTGGGACAGGAACTACGACACCGGTGACGTTGAAAAAAGTAGGCAAAACCCATTGGCTGCCGAAAACATGTGACCTCTAATTTAAAAGAACAGCGACGCCCAGCTTCGCGTCATTCTGAGCTTGCAATTCACCGAGGACGGAGGTTTCCGTCCAGCTAGCTAGGGCTTAGATTCTGGGTAGGCAGGGACAGGCTAGGATAGGAAGGAGAAGACAACCAACAGCTCTTGTAAGAGCTAAATTCCAGGGAGAAGCTTGTCAGTGTAACGTGGCACTGACGGGCTCAATCGCCGCAACCCAGCTTTCCCAGGATCCTGAATGGAATACACTGTCAGTGTATTCCCGTATACCCGATATATACCCCGATACCCGTTCCAACGGTGTGCCCCCCCACCTTCACCCCAGAAATACCCTGCAAGTCCCCTAGCAATAGAATTGGGGCTATATACACCCACAATTTTTACTACTGGTATACAGTGCCATTGTCTGACTGGGAATTCAAAGAATATATTGGGAATACAAATACCCTCATTTCTTGCTACTGCCATATAGTGCCAGTTTCTGACTGGTAATTCAAAGAATATATTGGGGTTACGTGCACCCACAATTTTTACTACTGGTATACAGTGCCATTGTCTGACTGGGAATTCAAAGAATATATTGGGAATACAAATACCCTCATTTCTTGCTACTGCCATATAGTGCCAGTGTCTGACTGGGAATTCAAAGAATATATTGGGGTTACGTGCACCCACAATTTTTACTACTGGTATACAGTGCCATTGTCTGACTGGGAATTCAAAGAGTATATTGGGAATACAAATACCCTCATTTCTTGCTACTGCCATATAGTGCCAGTTTCTGACTGGGAATTCAAAGAATATATTGGGGTTACGTGCACCCACAATTTTTACTACTGGTATACAGTGCCATTGTCTGACTGGGAATTCAAAGAATATATTGGGGTTATAAATACCCTCATTTCTTGCTACTGCCATATAGTGCCAGTTTCTGACTGGGAATTCAAAGAATATATTGGGGTTACGTGCACCCACAATTTTTACTACTGGTATACAGTGCCATTGTCTGACTGGGAATTCAAAGAATATATTGGGGTTATAAATACCCTCATTTCTTGCTACTGCCATATAGTGCCAGTTTCTGACTGGGAATTCAAAGAATATATTGGGGTTACGTGCACCCACAATTTTTACTACTGGTATACAGTGCCATTGTCTGACTGGGAATTCAAAGAATATATTGGGGTTATAAATACCCTCATTTCTTGCTACTGCCATATAGTGCCAGTTTCTGACTGGTAATTCAAAGAATATATTGGGGTTACGTGCACCCACAATTTTTACTACTGGTATACAGTGCCATTGTCTGACTGGGAATTCAAAGAATATATTGGGAATACAAATACCCTCATTTCTTGCTACTGCCATATAGTGCCAGTGTCTGACTGGGAATTCAAAGAATATATTGGGGTTACGTGCACCCACAATTTTTACTACTGGTATACAGTGCCATTGTCTGACTGGGAATTCAAAGAGTATATTGGGAATACAAATACCCTCATTTCTTGCTACTGCCATATAGTGCCAGTTTCTGACTGGGAATTCAAAGAATATATTGGGGTTACGTGCACCCACAATTTTTACTACTGGTATACAGTGCCATTGTCTGACTGGGAATTCAAAGAATATATTGGGGTTATAAATACCCTCATTTCTTGCTACTGCCATATAGTGCCAGTTTCTGACTGGTAATTCAAAGAATATATTGGGGTTACGTGCACCCACAATTTTTACTACTGGTATACAGTGCCATTGTCTGACTGGGAATTCAAAGAGTATATTGGGAATACAAATACCCTCATTTCTTGCTACTGCCATATAGTGCCAGTTTCTGACTGGGAATTCAAAGAATATATTGGGGTTACGTGCACCCACAATTTTTACTACTGGTATACAGTGCCAATTTCTAACTAGGAATTCAAAATGCGCAAGGCTCCCGGAAAGGGACGTGGACGAGGCCGTGGGCGAGGTCGGGGGAATGGTTCTGGGGAGCAAGGTAGCAGTGAAGCCACAGGGCGTCCCGTGCCTACTCCTGTGGGGCAGCAAGCATTGCGCCACTCCACAGTGCCAGGGTTGCTTGCCACATTAACTAAACTGCAGGGTACAAACCTTAGTAGGCCCGAGAACCAGGAACAGGTCTTGCAATGGCTGTCAGAGAACGCTTACAGCACATTGTCCAGCAGCCAGTCAGACTCTGCCTCCTCTCCTCCTATTACCCAACAGTCTTGTCTTCCTTCCTCCCAAAATTCCGAAGCTTTACAGAACAATAACCCAAACTGTCCCTGCTCCCCAGAGCTGTTCTCCGCTCCTTTCATTGTCCCTCAACCTGCCTCTCCACGTCACGATTCCACGAACCTAACAGAGGAGCATCTGTATCCAGATGCTCAAACACTAGAGTCTCCTCCATCTCCGTTCGATTTGGTGGTGGATGACCAGCAACCCACCCTCATCGACGATGATGTGACGCAGTTGCCGTCAGGGCATCCAGTTGACCGGCGCATTGTGCGGGAGGAGGAGATGAGACAGGAGTTGGAAGAGGAAGTGGTGGATGATGAGGACACTGACCCGACCTGGACAGGGGGGATGTCAAGCGGGGAAAGTAGTGTGGATGTTGAGGCAGGTGCAGCACCAAAAAGGGTAGCTAGAGGCAGAGGCAGAGGTCAGCAGCTTAGGCGAAGCCAGGCCACACCCGGAATCTCCCAAGATGTTCCAGTTCGTACCCAGCCCCGAAAAACTCCCACCTCGAGGGCACGTTTCTCGAAGGTGTGGAGTTTTTTCAAGGAATGCGCCGAGGACAGATATAGTGTTGTCTGCACAATTTGCCTCTCGAAATTGATTAGGGGCTCTGAGAAGAGCAACCTGTCCACCACTTCAATGCGCCGTCATTTGGAATCCAAGCACTGGAATCAGTGGCAGGCAGCAACGGCAGGACAAAGGCCGACTGCCGTTCACGCCACTGCCACTGCCTCTGCCTCTGCCTCTGCCACTGCCACTGCTGACTGTGCTGGCGATGCACTCCAGAGGACGAGCCAGGACACCACTTCATCTGCCTCCGCCACTTTGTTGACTTCTACCTCATCCTCCCCTGGTCCTGTCTTATCTCCTTCTCCTGCACCATCAAAGGCACCATCAGGCGTTTCTTTACAACAACCCACCATCTCTCAGACATTGGAGCGGCGGCAGAAATACACTGCTAACCACCCACACGCGCAAGCCTTGAACGCCAACATCGCTAAACTGCTGGCCCAGGAGATGTTGGCGTTCCGGCTTGTTGAAACTCCCGCCTTCCTGGACCTGATGGCAACTGCGGCACCTCGCTATGCCGTCCCTAGCCGTCACTACTTCTCCCGGTGTGCCGTCCCCGCCTTGCACCAGCACGTGTCACTCAACATCAGGCGGGCCCTTAGTTCCGCGCTTTGCACAAAGGTCCACTTGACCACCGACGCGTGGACAAGTGCATGCGGACAGGGACGCTACATTTCACTGACGGCACACTGGGTGAATGTAGTTGAGGCTGGGACTGCTTCCCAAACTGGCCCGGTGTACCTCGTCTCCCCGCCTAACATTCCTGGCAGGGACACGAGAAGAACACCCCCCTCCTCCTCCTCCTCTACCGCCTCCTCCTCCGCCACCGCCTCCTCCTCCGCCACCGCCTCCTCCTCCGCTGTTAGATTGACCCCAGCTACGAGTTGGAAACGTTGCAGCACTGGCGTTGGTAGACGTCAGCAGGCTGTGCTGAAGCTGATCAGCTTGGGGGACAGACAGCACACTGCCTCCGAGGTGAGGGATGCCCTCCTCGATGAGACGGCAATATGGTTTGAGCCGCTGCACCTGGGCCCAGGCATGGTCGTTTGTGATAACGGCCGGAACCTGGTAGCAGCTCTGGAGCTTGCCGGACTCCAACATGTTCCATGCCTGGCCCACGTCTTCAACCTAGTGGTGCAACGTTTCCTAAAGAGCTACCCCAATGTTCCAGAGCTACTGGTGAAAGTGCGGCGCATGTGCGCCCACTTTCGCAAGTCGACAGTAGCCGCTGCTAGCTTAAAATCTCTCCAGCAACGCCTGCATGTGCCACAACACCGGCTTTTGTGCGACGTCCCCACACGCTGGAACTCAACGTTTCAGATGTTGAATAGAGTGGTTGAGCAGCAGAGACCTTTGATGGAATACCAGCTACAAAACCCTAGGGTGCCACAAAGTCAGCTGCCTCAGTTTCACATCCATGAGTGGCCATGGATGAGAGACCTTTGTGACATCCTACGGGTCTTTGAGGAGTCCACAAGGAGGGTGAGCTCTGAGGATGCGATGGTGAGCCTTACAATCCCGCTCTTGTGTGTTCTGAGAGAATCCCTGATTGACATCAGGGATAACTCAGATCACACAGAGGAGTTAGGGATAGCATCCGATCCGTCACAGCTGGAGAGTAGGTCCACACATCTGTCCGCTTCACTGCGTTTAATGGAGGAGGAGGAGGAGGAGGAGGAAGAAGAGTTGTCCGATGATGTGATGGTGATACAGGAGGCTTCCGGGCAACTTCGAATCGTCCCATTGTTGCAGCGCGGATGGGTAGACATGGAGGATGAGGAGGAAATGGAGATTGAACTTTCCGGTGGGGCCAGAGGAGTCATGCCAACTAACACTGTGGCAGACATGGCTGAGTTCATGTTGGGGTGCTTTACAACCGACAAGCGTATTGTCAAAATCATGGAGGACAACCAGTACTGGATCTTTGCTATCCTTGACCCCCGGTATAAAAACAACATCTCGTCTTTTATTCCGGTAGAGGGGAGGGCCAATCGCATCAATGCTTGCCACAGGCAATTGGTGCAGAATATGATGGAGATGTTTCCAGCATGTGACGTTGGCGGCAGGGAGGGCAGTTCCTCCAGTAGGCAACCAAGTTCTCACCGGTCCACACAAACGAGGGGCACACTGTCTAAGGTCTGGGACACCTTGATGGCACCCCCTCGCCAAAGTGCCGCCACGGAGGGTCCTAGTGTCACCAGGCGTGAGAAGTATAGGCGCATGTTGCGGGAATACCTTTCCGACCACAGCCCTGTCCTCTCCGACCCCTCTGCGCCCTACACGTATTGGGTGTCGAAGTTGGACCTGTGGCTTGAACTTGCCCTATATGCCTTGGAGGTGCTGTCCTGTCCTGCCGCCAGCGTCCTATCTGAGAGGGTGTTCAGTGCAGCCGGTGGCATCATCACTGACAAGCGCACCCGTCTGTCAGCTGAGAGTGCCGACCGGCTCACTTTGATAAAAATGAACCACCACTGGGTAGAGCCGTCATTTTTGTGCCCACCTGTGTAAAGCACCCCAACATGAAACTCCATGTCTGTACTCAACCTCTCCAATTCCTCCGCATCCTCATACTCATCCACCATAAGCGTTGCACAATTCTGCTAATACTAGGCTCCCTCCACCCTGATTTCCCCCAACTCTGCTGGTTAGAGGCTCCCTCCACCATGAATTTGCCCAAACTGGGCTGTTTAGAGGCTCCCTCCACCATGAATTGGTCCAAACTGGGGTGGTTAGAGGCTCCCTCCACCATGAATTGGTCCAAACTGGGGTGGTTAGAGGCTCCCTCCACCATTAATTGGTCCAAACTGGGCTGGTTAGAGGCTCCCTCCACAATTAATTGGTCCAAACTGGGCTAATTAGAGGCTCCCTCCACCATGAATTGGTCCAAACTGGGTTTTTTAGAGGCTCCCTCCACCATGAATTTCCCAAAACTTGGCTGTTTAGAGGCTCCCTCCACCATGAATTGGTCCAAACTGGGCTGGTTAGAGGCTCCCTCCACCATGAATTTCCCAAAACTTGGCTGTTTAGAGGCTCCCTCCACCATTAATTGGTCCAAACTGGGCTGGTTAGAGGCTCCCTCCACCATGAATTTGCCCAAACTGGGCTGTTTAGAGGCTCCCTCCACCATGAATTGGTCCAAACTGGGCTGGTTAGAGGCTCCCTCCACCATGAATTTCCCAAAACTTGGCTGTTTAGAGGCTCCCTCCACCATTAATTGGTCCAAACTGGGCTGGTTAGAGGCTCCCTCCACCATGAATTGGTCCAAACTGGGGTGGTTAGAGGCTCCCTCCACCATTAATTGGTCCAAACTGGGCTGGTTAGAGGCTCCCTCCACAATTAATTGGTCCAAACTGGGCTAATTAGAGGCTCCCTCCACCATGAATTGGTCCAAACTGGGTTTTTTAGAGGCTCCCTCCACCATGAATTTGCCCAAACTGGGCTGTTTAGAGGCTCCCTCCACCATGAATTGGTCCAAACTGGGCTGGTTAGAGGCTCCCTCCACCATGAATTTCCCAAAACTTGGCTGTTTAGAGGCTCCCTCCACCATTAATTGGTCCAAACTGGGCTGGTTAGAGGCTCCCTCCACCATTAATTGGTCCAAACTGGGCTGGTTAGAGGCTCCCTCCACCATGAATTTGCCCAAACTGGGCTGGTTAGAGGCTCCCTCCACCATGAATTTCCCAAAACTTGGCTGTTTAGAGGCTCCCTCCACCATGAATTGGTCCAAACTGGGCTGGTTAGAGGCTCCCTCCACCATGAATTTCCCAAAACTTGGCTGTTTAGAGGCTCCCTCCACCATTAATTGGTCCAAACTGGGCTGGTTAGAGGCTCCCTCCACCATTAATTGGTCCAAACTGGGCTGGTTAGAGGCTCCCTCCACCATGAATTTGCCCAAACTGGGCTGGTTAGAGGCTCCCTCCACCATGAATTTCCCAAAACTTGGCTGTTTAGAGGCTCCCTCCACCATTAATTGGTCCAAACTGGGCTGGTTAGAGGCTCCCTCCACCATGAATTTGCCCAAACTGGGGTGGTTAGAGGCTCCCTCCACCATTAATTGGTCCAAACTGGGCTGGTTAGAGGCTCCCTCCACAATTAATTGGTCCAAACTGGGCTAATTAGAGGCTCCCTCCACCATGAATTGGTCCAAACTGGGTTTTTTAGAGGCTCCCTCCACCATGAATTTGCCCAAACTGGGCTGTTTAGAGGCTCCCTCCACCATGAATTGGTCCAAACTGGGCTGGTTAGAGGCTCCCTCCACCATGAATTTCCCAAAACTTGGCTGTTTAGAGGCTCCCTCCACTATTAATTGGTCCAAACTGGGCTGGTTAGAGGCTCCCTCCACCATTAATTGGTCCAAACTGGGCTGGTTAGAGGCTCCCTCCACCATTAATTGGTCCAAACTGGGCTGGTTAGAGGCTCCCTCCACCATTAATTGGTCCAAACTGGGCTGTTTAGAGGCTCCCTCCACCATTAATTGGTCCAAACTGGGCTGGTTAGAGGCTCCCTCCACCATGAATTTGCCCAAACTGGGCTGTTTAGAGGCTCCCTCCACCATGAATTGGTCCAAACTGGGCTGGTTAGAGGCTCCCTCCACCATGAATTTCCCAAAACTTGGCTGTTTAGAGGCTCCCTCCACCATTAATTGGTCCAAACTGGGCTGGTTAGAGGCTCCCTCCACCATGAATTGGTCCAAACTGGGGTTTTTAGAGGCTCCCTCCACCATGAATTGGTCCAAACTGGGGTTTTTAGAGTCTCCCTCCACCATGAATTGGTCCAAACTGGGGTTTTTAGAGTCTCCCTCCACCATGAATTGGTCCAAACTGGGGTTTTTAGAGGCTCCCTCCACCATGAATTTGCCCAAACTCTGCTGGTTAGAGGCTCAATCCACCCTGATTTTCAAAACAAATGTTGGTGCCAACCTCAACTTACTACAAGGGCCAAATTCACTGCTGGTGACAAGCTCTCCTCACTGCAAGTGCCAAATACACATGTTTCAAGG
The DNA here is from genome assembly GCF_031893055.1 of Leptodactylus fuscus. NCBI lineage: Eukaryota > Metazoa > Chordata > Amphibia > Anura > Leptodactylidae > Leptodactylus > Leptodactylus fuscus. The sequence goes on along the minus strand of NC_134267.1, from coordinate 213,829,881 downwards.
TGTTTTCCTACTGTCAGAGAGGTGGTATTGAGTGTGTAAAGTGTGTAGTTGTTAGGCTGTGATGTTGGGGTAATAGAGGGTCTTTGGTGTGTTAGATGCCCCCAGACATGCTTCCCCTGCTGTCCCAGTGTCATTCCAGAGGTGTTGGCATCATTTCCTGGGGTGTCATAGTGGACTTGGTGACCCTCCAGACACGGATTTGGGTTTCCCCCTTAACGAGTATCTGTTCCCCATAGACTATAATGGGGTTCGAAACCCGTTCGAACACACGAACATTGAGCGGCTGTTCGAATCGAATTTCGAACCTCGAACATTTTAGTGTTCGCTCATCTCTACTATTGATTTATATAAAATGTATTGAAAGGTCACTGACCGTTTATTGTACGACCATTACAAAAACAACAACATGTGAAAAAGAAAAAGAGCTCCTTTGAGACTTTGCTTTTCTTGACCTTTCAAAATAGAAGAAAAATGTTTTTCTTGCTCCACGCTCCAATTTTAGCATTTTTATCCTTAAAGTGAACCAGATGTATGAGGTCTGATTTTGTTTTAAGAGGGGGTTGTATGTGTGTCTTTGTATACATGTATATCTTATGAGAAGGTGACAGGCAGAGTGCTGGAGTCCTGATATATCTCCCCCCAGATTCCTGACATATGCGTGGTCCAGGGCGGGTCTTGTGTGGGCCTCAGCCCAGGTGTAGGCCCTGGGCTCATTACTTGCCGTAAAAGGCTACAAAGCCTGCACTTTAGGGCAGATCCTGGGAGTTAGAGGAGGCGCCTGGGTCTGTCCTGACATTGAGAGTCTGGTAAGACTGTATTGCACTCTTTTTGCTGATTCATGTGACTGGTAGTAAGCCACCCCTACAGTTAGTACTTATTGTATTGTTAGTGCTCAGATGAGCAGGGTTTAGTTTCACATCTTTTGCCTAAAGTTAAGGCTTTATTGTATTCTGCTCATTTTGTACCTGAAGTAAAGGTTTATTTTATTTTTCTATTTTTCTATATAAACCAGTTTGCTACAGATTTTGTGGCCCTGTCTCTGACTGTTTGGGTCCACACCATTGCTGGTTAAGTTATCCATGTAGCCCTTAAAGCGCTTAGAGAAAAGGGCTGGGACTGGTTGGCATGGCTACGGAGTCATTATCATTTAAAATCATTGGAGACTCCTAAGCAGGCTATGGTTGGTGGATTCACCCTTAAGGGGCGGAGTCTAGTGAAGGTTATAAAATTGAGGTCACGTGGTAGGGCATTACCTTCTCTCCGTTCGGTGCATGAAGAGAGGATCGAGCGCTTACCTGTCATGGATGTTGAGCGGCTCATCGCTGACAGGCTCAGAGCCGAAGGCACTGGCTGGCTTGATGCCCTAGTGCGGTCAGTGCAGGACGGGCAGCGGGAGGCGGAGCGGCCAGTAGTGCTGGAAGAAGAGGTGCCGGAGCGGGATGTTGAGCAGTCCACGGCAGCGCGGCCTTCGCCTGGGGATTCCAGGAGGTCACAGCGGGAACCGAGGCCTCCACGGCGGCTCAGTCCGAGCCCTCCTAGGTCGGGTAGGAAGGCAGTGGGTAAATCCGGCAGGGGGGTTGGGGGGAAGGGGCGTTCGGCATCAGCGTTGCTGTCGGGTGGGGGATCGGGGGTCTCCCGGTCTCGCGCTCGGGTCCGTTCGGGTGTATCGCGTGGGGCCCGGGCGGGAACACTGGTTGCTATGGTTGCGGGCGGGAATGAGAGGCCGGCACTTCCGCTTGCGCAGACCTCTGCTTCCTGCCCATCACAGGGAGCGCTGGAGCCTCTTTCTCCCTCCGTTCATCTCCCTGTCACGGCTGCCTCCAGCGTGTCAGGGCATACACAGCCCATGTCAGTGACACCTGCTGCTGTGCCTGAGCGGTTTACCCCTGTATGTCCAGAGGTTTCTAGTGGGGGGTGGAGGGGCGCGGCGGCAGATCATCACCCCCCCATATCCTTGTCATTGCCACGCGGGGAGCCGGCTCCTGGGGTGTCGGGGGGCGTCCAATTTTCGGGGTCCTTCCCTTTGGGTACGGTTTTTAACCCGCAGTTTTTTGCAGCGGGCCCCTTAGGGGCCGGGGGTCATTTACAACCCCCTGTCACGGCGTCTCCCTTGTTTTTGCAATTGGTTGGGGGTGGGGCTATGCCATCTTCTTTGGGTGGGTACCCTTCCTTATCATTGGGATCTACTACGGAGGGTCAGCGTGTTGTTCCCCCGGGTGGTGAGGGGGAGTTAGGGGTTAATACCACTGGGGTTATGCCGTTTCATGGACCTGTGCAGGGTCCTCAGGGTCCAGGTGGGGCGAGAAGGAGTTCACATGCAGGTTTGTTGACTGTTGCTATGTCACCTCATTCGGCTCGTTGCCTTTCTGCTTCTGGATCTTCTTCTTCTTCAGATGTCCGTCAGAGATCTCGTCGCCGTTCCAGAAATGGTCGTCATCGTGGAGATGGTGGGAGTCGGCGTCGCCGTTCCAGGTCTGTGAGGAGTAGACGATCTTCACGGTCAAGCAGGTTTTCCCGTTCTGGGTCGGTCAAATGGAGTGTTCCGCGTTCCCGTCATGATTCCTCTGGTTCGCCTAGGTGTTCCGTGTCTTCCAGACGTCATTCTTCACATGTCAGCGTTCGTCCCGCTTCCAGGAGAGAGTCGTCCAGACGGGTTTCTCCGGGGGCTTCCCACAGCCCTTCGGATCAACAGGAGAATCCAGGACCTTCGGGTGTTCAGCTGCCAGTTCCTAATTCATCACCTGCCCCTCCGCTGGCAGAAGCAGGGACACGGAGAGAAGGTGAGTGCTCTTCTTCTCTGGTTTGGTCTGCCCTTCCTGCGCACAGCGCTCAAGATGATTTGGCGTCTGTTTTACGTAGAGTTGCTTGTCAGTTAGAGTCTCAGGGTAATGTGGTGGGTTCGCTTGCGGCTTCCGGGGTGTCATCCTCTGCCGCGGGCGTTCCTTCCGGTTTGACGTTTAGGGATTCTATTTTTTGTGGAGTTTCTCCGCTGGGGACTACTGTCCCTGCGGATGTTAGGGAAAAAATTCTGAAAGGTGATTATATAGACATTTGGTCTCTCCTTTCCCCCGACCACGTGACGGTGGATAAGGAGAGATCTTTTGAGCGTGGTTCTGATCGGAAGCCAAAGGTTGCTAAGACTTTTGGTAACTGGTTACAGGCCTTTTCTGTTTTAGCGTATATTTTGTGTCAGCAGTCCCCTCAGAAGGGCCCTGAGCTTTTTATTTACTTGGACACCATCTATAGCGCCCACAAGATGCACGGTGGTGCAGCTTGGTGGCGCTACGACGAGGAGTATCGTCGCAGACTGGCGCTGTCTCCTGCTATTGGCTGGGCCTCTAAGGCTGCGGATGTGTGGATCCAGTTGATCCTCTCCCAAAAAGCTCAGCGTCCTTTTCAGGGTGGACCCGGGGCAGTTGCCCCGGGGGCCGGTTCTCCAAAACCGACGGGTTCATGTTGGCTCTATAATGAGGGCCACTGTCGGTTTTTCGCATCGTGCAAATTTAGGCACGATTGCTCCATTTGTGGAGGATCCCACCCGGCTCTCCGCTGTTCCAAGAAAGGAAAGCAGTCGGCCAGGGTGGGTGCTGCCGGTCTCACGGAGAACGCCGGTGAGAGGTCTGGTCATCAATCGGTGGCTAAATCTCTATCCCAGGAAGCGGGAAGCAAGGGTACTGCTTGAAGGTTTCCGGGAGGGTTTTGTTATTCCGTTCGTCCCATCGGTATCGGCGTCTTTGTGTTCTAATTTGAAGTCGGTTCAGGACAATTTGGATGTGGCTTGGGAGAAGGTGATGAAGGAGGTGGAACTTGGCAGGATGGCTGGGCCGTTTAGCGACCCTCCCTTTTCGAATCTTAGAGTTTCTCCTTTGGGCCTAGTGCCTAAGAAGGAATCCGGCAAGTTCCGCCTTATTCATCACTTGTCCTTCCCTAAGGGTGAGTCGGTTAACGATGGAATCTCCAAGGCAGACGCGGCTGTTCGTTATGCATCTTTTGATGGTGCGGTTGATTTGGTCAGGAGGGCGGGCCCGGGCGCCCTTTTGGCTAAATCTGATATTGAATCGGCTTTCCGTCTTTTGCCGATTCACCCTGACTGTTTTCATTTGTTGGGTTGTTCTTTGCGGCGTTTTTTCTTTGTTGACATGTGTTTGCCGATGGGTTGTTCTATTTCTTGTTATTTTTTCGAATTGTTTAGCTCATTTTTGGAATGGGCTTTGTGTTTTGATTCTGGTTATTCGTCAGTGATTCATTATCTTGACGATTTTCTTTTTGTTGGCCCAGCGGGTTCCCCGGTTTGAAATTTTTTGCTTCATTCATTTAAAGTGCTTATGGAGCGTTTCGGGGTCCCTTTGTCGAAGGAGAAGACAGTCGGTCCTGTGACTTGTCTTTCCTTTTTGGGTATTGAAATAGACACGACGTCAATGGTTTTCCGGCTGCCTGCCGAGAAATTGGCTCGTTTAGTGGAGGTGGTGGGTGTTGTCTCGGGTTCCCGCAAGGTTACGCTTCATCAAATGCAGGTTCTCCTGGGCCTGTTAAATTTTGCGTACAGAGTAATACCCATGGGGCGGGCCTTTTGCCGTCGGTTGTCTCTTGCGACTAAAGGGATTCAATCTCCGCATCATTTCATAAGAATCACTAGGCCGTTAAAGGCTGATCTTTTGGTTTGGAAGCAATTTTTGTTGGAATTTAATGGTAGTCTTATTTGCCAGTCTTCGGAGCTGTCTAGCGGTGATTTGTCCCTGTTTACGGACGCGGCTGGCAGTGTTGGTTTTGCTGCGGTTTTTGGCAATAGTTGGTGCAGGGGGTCTTGGCCGGATAGTTGGGTAGAGTCGGGTTTGGTTAGGAATTTGACTTTGTTGGAGTTGTTTCCCATTGTGGTAGCGGTGGAAATTTGGGGACAGCGTTTCAGGGATTGTAGGATCTGTTTCTGGACGGACAATATGTCGGTGGTGCAGGCGATCAACGGGCAGTCGTCATCATCCCTTGAGGTCTTGTCGTTGTTGCAGCATTTAGTTCTGCGGTGTTTGCAGGCTAATATTTGGTTTCGGGCTAGACATATTCCAGGAGTAGATAATACTATTGCTGACGCTTTGTCCCGCTCCCAATTTCAGGTTTTCCGGTCCTTACATCCGACGGCCGAGCTGGAAGGTGCGACGTGCCCGAGCTACTTGTGGGACCTGATAGAGGTTGTTTGATTCCCCTGCTACAAGGTTCAGTGTCTGTCTCTACTTGGCGCTCACATTCAAAAGCTTGGGAGGAGTGGTTGTCCTTCTCTGGCGGTTTTGTACCCGCAGAGGACGGTTGTCGTTTGAGTGCTACACTTGATTATTTGTGTTATCTTCGTCGTAAGGGGGTGTCCGCTACTGTGGTTAAAAAGGGTTTAGCAGGGATTGCATTCATGTTAAAATTGTATGGTTTTAATGACGTTACTAAACATTTTTTGATACGACAGGTCGTGAAGGGTTGGAAGAAGGAAGTAGCGTCTGTGGATAAGCGTCGGCCGGTGTCTTTGTCTCTGCTTGATCGCTTAATGGGTGTCTTATCGGTAGTGTGTTCGGATAGTACGGAGGTGTTGTTGTTTCAGACGGCTTTTTCATTGGCTTTTTACGCGGCCCTTCGCATTGGCGAGCTTGTTCCGGCTAGTGCTAGGGTTTCGGGGGGTTTAGGTAAGGAAGATGTGGTGATACTGGAGGCTGGCGTCAAGGTTTGTATTCGAAAGTCGAAAACTGATGTTTATGGTCAGGGCACTTGGGTCACGTTGCAGGCTATCGGGTCGTCTTCGTGCCCTCATCGTTTGGTTGGTGAGTACCTTAAGATTCGCGCGACAGGTGATCGTTTTTTGTTGCACGCCTCAGGCGCTCCCCTCACTAAATTTCAGTTCTCCTCGGTCTTTCATTTATCGTTGGTTAATTTGGGCCTCAATCCCTCTGAGTTTGCATCGCATTCTTTTCGGATTGGGGCTGCCACTGCAGCTGATGCTCTGAGTCTTGGGGTGGAAGGGGTTAAGAGGGTCGGTCGTTGGTCTTCTGAGGCTTATCGTTCCTATGTACGTCCTGATTTGCTGACGCTTTGAGTGGTTTTTTCTTTCGTTTTTTCCCTTCTTTCGTTTTTTCCTTATAATTTTCGTTTTTCTTTCCAGGCCCTCCGGTTCCAGTATGGATTGTCGGCCACTCGTTCGTGTACTGGGCGGAGAGGAGGGCAGCTGCTCGCCCTGGTGGACTTTCCCTGGGCACTTCGGGAACGGCAGTACATTGGTTGGGTATCCGCGGTCTACGGTGGATGGGCATCTTTCCGCAAGTTGCCAAATTGAGCAGGTCTGTCGCTGGTCCCGCGATATTAGTAGTGCATGCCGGGGGAAATGATTTAGGTGTCACAAAGATGGGGGATTTAGTTGCCTTGATTCGTCAGGATTTTTCACGTTTTCCCGACATTTTTAGTAGTGTTGTTCTTGTTTGGTCGGAGATAGTGCCGAGAAAAGTTTGGAAGGGTGCCAGGGATTTGTGGGCCTTGGAGAAGGCAAGGAGGGTAGTTAACCACCGTGTGTCTAAGCATGTGAGGGCCTTGGGTGGGGTCTCGGTGCGCCATACGGAGTTAGAAGGAGATAATGGTAATTTGCTTAGGTCAGATGGCGTACACCTCAACCCCATTGGTATGGATATATTCTTAGCAGGTCTGCAGGATGGGATTGAGAAGGCGTTGATGCTCCTGGGTGGGGTTGGTCGGCGACGTCTGTAGGTCTACAACGTCCCCTCCGTGGCGGAAGGTTCCATGCCCCAGTGATGAGACGGTCTACATGCCCGCTGTCGGAAGGCGGTCCGGCATTTCGGGCGAATAAGGTTGAAGAGAAGTTCCAGGGCATGGAGTTGTTTTGGGTTATTTCATTTACTTTGTTTTAAAAGTTAAATAAATAAGCTGTGGCCAACCCCAGTTTTACCCACAAGACGTCTAATGTCTTTATTTTAGGAGTCTGGTTTATTAGGAGGGGTTAAAAAATACGTCCAACCAGTCTTATTGTACAGCATCCAAGTCTATGAAATCAATGCATGAACTGATATGGATGTGTTCTATGACCGTTTTATTTTCCCTGGGTATATATGAGAAAATGTATATAGCTTCTACAATTATCAATGTCATCTCTGTCTACTGCATATCTATCTATTGTCTATATTGTATTTAATTGTGTGTCTCATATCTATCTATCTATCTATCTATCTATCTATCTATCTATCTATCTATCTCCTATCTATCTATCTTCTATCTCTCTCTCTATCTATCTATCTATCTATCTATCTTCTATCTATCTATCTATCTATCTATCTATCTATCTATCTATCATCTATATGCTTACCTTATGTTATATCTAAGACATATCTGTCCGTGCATCTGTCCCATTTCTGTCTCTCTATCTTATATCTAACTATGTATGGTATATCTGTGTTGTTTTTTTTCCCATCTGTCCCATGTCTATCTATCTACTTACATTAAATTGTCTATGGCATATCCATTTGTCCATCTGTCCCATGTCTATTTACTTATCTATCTCCAAAAAAGAAAAAAAAAGAGCAGAACCAGTGACTCCAATAATGGGTGCAAGACACCAGGTCAATATCCAATGGCGGTAAGATACAGTGGCCTCAGTGTTGGGTACGGTTGTATTGTTCCTATGAGCAGGAGGTATAGCGGTTCTTTTTTGAGCTAGTGTAATGGTTTGTAATAATAGATTTTAATTGCAGTATTATTAAAAGTTCTGTTTTATGATTTTCTTCATCACCATTTATATTTGGAATTTTGTGTATATTGGTGGTTGCCTTGACTATCTCTGACCCCCCCTTGGATTTATCTTTTTAAGATCATCATTATACTGAGAACTAGATAAGGAATTATTTATATACATAAAAGTTCTATCAGATATCTTTAGAATTCTTGTAACATTATAGATTGTTTTCTCAGGCGGTAGAAGGGGGTAAGAAATGGCCTCTAATATCGATTTCATAAGAGGGACGACATGACTTTAAGAAAAGGCCAGGCTGAAACATTTAGGTCATTTGCTTCCTGTGATCGGCCATGTAAAGGGCAATTGAATTGTTTTGTGTTAGAAAAACAAGGTCATAAAAAATGAAATGTAACAGAGACGAGATCTAGAATGTAAACCGAGGTAAAACAGCAGATCATGTGACACGGGGTTCTTTCAAAGAGTCGCAAGCCTCCTGATCCCATCTAATGAACAGTCAACAAAAGGCCGCTCATTGTAATTGCTTTCATTGATTCTGACTTGTCATTCAAGTAGAGATACTGTAGTATGGGCGAATGAATGGCGGTGAACTGACGATAACCTATAAACACAGAGCCAACCAAATGTATCACAAAAGATAATACTGTATCGCATAGGACTCAATCACGTATGGTGGGTCAACTCTCATAGTACAAGACCACTCATAATACTGTGTCACAAAAGACCACTCATAATACTATATCACATAAGACCACTCATAATACTATATTACATAAGACTGCTCTCATAATACTGTATCACATAAGACCGCTCTCATAATACTGTATCACATAAGACTGCTCTCATAGTACTGTATCACATAAGACCACTCATAATACTGTATCACATAAGACCACTCTCATAATACTGTATCACATAAGACCACTCATAATACTGTATCACATAAGACCACTCTCATAATACTGTATCACATAAGACCACTCATAATACTGTATCACATAAGACCACTCTCATAATACTGTATCACATAAGACCACTCATAATACTGTATCACATAAGACCACTCATAATACTGTATCACATAAGACCACTCATAATACTATATTACATAAGACTGCTCTCATAGTACTGTATCACATAAGACCACTCATAATACTGTATCACATAAGACCACTCATAATACTGTATCACATAAGACCACTCTCATAATACTGTATCACATAAGACCACTCATAATACTGTATCACATAAGACCACTCATAATACTGTATCACATAAGACCACTCTCATAATACTGTATCACATAAGACCACTCATAATACTGTATCACATAAGACCACTCATAATACTGTGTCACAAAAGACCACTCATAATACTATATCACATAAGACCACTCATAATACTATATTACATAAGACCACTCTCATAGTACTGTATCACATAAGACCACTCATAATACTGTATCACATAAGACTGCTCTCATAATACTGTATCACAAAAGACCACTCATAATACTATATCACATAAGACCACTCATAATACTATATTACATAAGACTGCTCTCATAGTACTGTATCACATAAGACCGCTCTCATAATACTGTATCACATAAGACTGCTCTCATAGTACTGTATCACATAAGACCGCTCTCATAATACTGTATCACATAAGACCACTCTCATAATACTGTATCACATAAGACCACTCATAATACTGTATCACATAAGACCACTCTCATAATACTGTATCACATAAGACCACTCATAATACTGTATCACATAAGACCACTCTCATAATACTGTATCACATAAGACCACTCATAATACTGTATCACATAAGACCACTCTCATAATACTGTATCACATAAGACCACTCATAATACTGTATCACATAAGACCACTCATAATACTGTATCACATAAGACCACTCATAATACTATATTACATAAGACTGCTCTCATAGTACTGTATCACATAAGACCACTCATAATACTGTATCACATAAGACCACTCATAATACTGTATCACATAAGACCACTCTCATAATACTGTATCACATAAGACCACTCATAATACTGTATCACATAAGACCACTCATAATACTGTATCACATAAGACCACTCTCATAATACTGTATCACATAAGACCACTCATAATACTGTATCACATAAGACCACTCATAATACTGTGTCACAAAAGACCACTCATAATACTATATCACATAAGACCACTCATAATACTATATTACATAAGACTGCTCTCATAGTACTGTATCACATAAGACCACTCTCATAATACTGTATCACATAAGACTGCTCTCATAATACTGTATCACATAAGACTGCTCTCATAGTACTGTATCACATAAGACCGCTCTCATAATACTGTATCACATAAGACCACTCATAATACTGTATCACATAAGACCACTCATAATACTGTATCACATAAGTCCACTCATAATACTGTATCACATAAGACCACTCATAATACTGTATCACATAAGACCACTCATAATACTGTATCACATAAGACCGCTCTCATAATACTGTATCACATAAGACCACTCATAATACTGTATCACATAAGACCACTCATAATACTGTATCACATAAGACCACTCATAATACTGTATCACATAAGACCACTCTCATAGTACTGTGTCACAAAAGACCACCCTAATAGTACTCTATCACATAAGACGTCTCTCATAGTACTGTATCACAAAAGACCGCCCTAATAGTACTGTATCACATAAGATCACTCTCATAATACTGTATCACATAAGACCGCTCTCACAATACTGTATCACATAAGACCACTCTCATAATACTGTATCACATAAGACCGCTCTCACAATACTGTATCACATAAGACCGCTCTCATAATACTATATCACATAAGACCACTCATAATACTGTATCACATAAGAGCACTCTTATAATACTGTATCACATAAGACCGCTCTCATAATACTGTATCACATAAGACCACTCTCATAGTACTGTATCACATAAGACCGCTCTCATAATACTATATCACATAAGACCACTCATAATACTGTATCACATAAGAGCACTCTTATAATACTGTATCACATAAGACCGCTCTCATAATACTGTATCACATAAGACCACTCTCATAGTACTGTATCACATAAGACCGCTCTCATAATACTGTATCACATAAGACCGCTCTCATAATACTGTATCACATAAGACCACTCTCATAGTACTGTATCACATAAGACCGCTCTCATAATACTGTATCACATAAGACCGCTCTCATAATACTGTATCACATAAGACCGCTCTCATAATACTGTATCACATAAGACCGCTCTCATAATACTGTATCACATAAGACCACTCATAATACTGTATCACATAAGACCACTCTCATAGTACTGTATCACATAAGAGCACTCTCATAATACTGTATCACATAAGAGCACTCTCATAATACTGTATCACATAAGACCGCTCTCATAATACTGTATCACATAAGACCGCTCTCATAATACTATATCACATAAGACCGCTCTCATAATACTGTATCACATAAGACCGCTCTCATAATACTATATCACATAAGACCGCTCTCACAATACTGTATCACATAAGACCGCTGTCATAATACTGTATCACATAAGACTGCTCTCATAACACTGTATCACATAAGAGCCCTCTTATAATACTGTATCACATAAGACCGCTCTCACAATACTGTATCACATAAGACCGCTGTCATAATACTGTATCACATAAGACTGCTCTCATAACACTGTATCACATAAGACCACTCATAATACTGTATCACATAAGACCACTCTCATAGTACTGTATCACATAAGACCGCTCTCATAATACTGTATCACATAAGACCGCTCTCATAATACTGTATCACATAAGACCGTTCTCATAATACTGTATCACATAAGACCGCTCTCATAATACTGTATCACATAAGACCGCTCTCATAATACTGTATCACATAAGACCGCTCTCATAATACTGTATCACATAAGACCACTCATAATACTGTATCACATAAGACTACTCTCATAATACTGTATCACATAAGACCACTCTCATAATACTGTATCACATAAGACCGCTCTCATAATACTGTATCACATAAGACCACTCTCATAGTACTGTATCACATAAGACCGCTCTCATAATACTGTATCACATAAGACCGCTCTCATAATACTGTATCACATAAGACCGCTCTCATAATACTGTATCACATAATACCGCTCTCATAATACTGTATCACATAAGACCGCTCTCATAATACTGTATCACATAAGACCGTTCTCATAATACTGTATCACATAAGACCGCTCTCATAATACTGTATCACATAAGACCGTTCTCATAATACTGTATCACATAAGACCGCTCTCATAATACTGTATCACATAAGACCACTCATAATACTGTATCACATAAGACCACTCTCATAATACTGTATCACATAAGACTACTCTCATAATACTGTATCACATAAGACCACTCTCATAATACTGTATCACATAAGTCCACTCTCATAATACTGTATCACATAAGACCGCTCTCATAATATTGTATCACATAAGACTACTCTCATAATACTGTATCACATAAGACCACTCTCATAATACTGTATCACATAAGTCCACTCTCATAATACTGTATCACATAAGACCGCTCTCATAATACTGTATCACATAAGAGCACTCTCATAATACTGTATCACATAAGACCGCTCTCATAATACTGTATCACATAAGAGCACTCTCATAATACTGTATCACATAAGACCACTCTCATAATACTGTATCACATAAGACCACTCTCATAATACTGTATCACATAAGACCGCTCTCATAGTACTGTATCACATAAGACCACTCTCATAGTACTGTATCACATAAGACTACTCTCATAATACTGTATCACATAAGACCGCTCTCATAGTACTGTATCACATAAGACCACTCTCATAGTACTGTATCACATAAGACCGCTCTCATAATACTGTATCACATAAGAGCACTCTCATAATACTGTATCACATAAGACCACTCTCATAATACTGTATCACATAAGACCACTCTCATAGTACTGTATCACATAAGACCACTCTCATAATACTGTATCACATAAGACCACTCTCATAGTACTGTATCACATAAGACCACTCTCATAGTACTGTGTCACATAAGACTACTCTCATAATACTGTATCACATATGACTACTCTCATAGTACTGTATCACATAAGACCACTCTTATAATACTGTATCACATAAGACCACTCTCATAGTACTGTATCACATAAGACCACTCTCATAATACTGTATCACATAAGACTACTCTCATAATACTGTATCACATATGACTACTCTCATAGTACTGTATCACATAAGACCGCTCTCATAATACTGTATCACATAAGACCGCTCATAATACTGTATCACATAAGACCACTCTCATAATACTGTATCACATAAGACCACTCTCATAGTACTGTATCACATAAGACTACTCTCATAATACTGTATCACATAAGACCACTCTCATAGTACTGTATCACATAAGACTACTCTCATAATACTGTATCACATAAGACCACTCTCATAGTACTGTATCACATAAGACTACTCTCATAATACTGTATCACATAAGACTACTCTCATAATACTGTATCACATAAGACCACTCATAATACTGTATCACATAAGACCACTCTCATAATACTGTATCACATAAGACCGCTCTCATAATATTGTATCACATAAGACCGCTCTCATAATACTGTATCACATAAGAGCACTCTCATAATACTGTATCACATAAGACCGCTCATAATACTGTATCACATAAGACCACTCTCATAATACTGTATCACATAAGACCACTCTCATAATACTGTATCACATAAGACCACTCTCATAGTACTGTATCACATAAGACCACTCTCATAATACTGTATCACATAAGACCGCTCTCATAATACTGTATCACATAAGAGCACTCTCATAATACTGTATCACATAAGACCACTCTCATAATACTGTATCACATAAGACCGCTCTCATAGTACTGTATCACATAAGAGCCCTCTTATAATACTGTATCACATAAGACCACTCTCATAATACTGTATCACATAAGACCGCTCTCATAATACTGTATCACATAAGACCACTCTCATAGTACTGTATCACATAAGACCGCTCTCATAATACTGTATCACATAAGACCGCTCATAATACTGTATCACATAAGACCACTCTCATAGTACTGTATCACATAAGACTACTCTCATAATACTGTATCACATAAGACCACTCTCATAGTACTGTATCACATAAGACTACTCTCATAATACTGTATCACATAAGACCACTCATAATACTGTATCACATAAGACTACTCTCATAATACTGTATCACATAAGACTACTCTCATAATACTGTATCACATAAGACCGCTCTCATAATACTGTATCACATAAGACCACTCATAATACTGTATCACATAAGACCGCTCTCATAATACTGTATCACATAAGACTACTCTCATAATACTGTATCACATAAGACTACTCTCATAATACTGTATCACATAAGACTACTCTCATAATACTGTATCACATAAGACTACTCTCATAATACTGTATCACATAAGACCGCTCTCATAATACTGTATCACATAAGACTACTCTCATAATACTGTATCACATAAGACTACTCTCATAATACTGTATCACATAAGACCGCTCTCATAATACTGTATCACATAAGACTACTCTCATAATACTGTATCACATAAGACCACTCTCATAATACTGTATCACATAAGACTACTCTCATAATACTGTATCACATAAGACTACTCTCATAATACTGTATCACATAAGACCGCTCTCATAATACTGTATCACATAAGACCACTCATAATACTGTATCACATAAGACCGCTCTCATAATACTGTATCACATAAGACCGCTCATAATACTGTATCACATAAGACCACTCTCATAGTACTGTATCACATAAGACCACTCTCATAATACTGTATCACATAAGTCCACTCTTATAATACTGTATCACATAAGACCGCTCTCATAGTACTGTATCACATAAGACCACTCATAATACTGTATCACATAAGACCGCTCTCATAATACTGTATCACATAAGACCACTCTCATAATACTGTATCACATAAGACCACTCATAATACTGTATCACATAAGACCGCTCATAATACTGTATCACATAAGTCCACTCTTATAATACTGTATCACATAAGACCGCTCTCATAATACTGTATCACATAAGACCACTCATAATACTGTATCACATAAGATCACTCTCATAGTACTGTATCACATAAGACCACTCTCATAATACTGTATCACATAAGTCCACTCTTATAATACTGTATCACATAAGTCCACTCTTATAATACTGTATCACATAAGATCACTCTCATAGTACTGTATCACATAAGACCGCTCATAATACTGTATCACATAAGACCGCTCATAATACTGTATCACATAAGACCACTCTCATAATACTGTATCACATAAGACCACTCTCATAATACTGTATCACATAAGACCACTCTCATAGTACTGTATCACATAAGACCACTCATAATACTGTATCACATAAGACCGCTCATAATACTGTATCACATAAGTCCACTCTTATAATACTGTATCACATAAGATCACTCTCATAGTACTGTATCACATAAGACCACTCATAATACTGTATCACATAAGACCACTCATAATACTGTATCACATAAGACCGCTCATAATACTGTATCACATAAGACCACTCTCATAGTACTGTATCACATAAGACCACTCTCATAGTACTGTATCACATAAGACCACTCATAATACTGTATCACATAAGACCACTCTCATAATACTGTATCACATAAGACCACTCATAATACTGTATCACATAAGACCGCTCTCATAATACTGTATCACATAAAACCGCTCATAATACTGTATCACATAAGACCACTCTCATAGTACTGTATCACATAAGACCACTCATAATACTGTATCACATAAGACCGCTCTCATAATACTGTATCACATAAAACCGCTCATAATACTGTATCACATAAGACCACTCATAATACTGTATCACATAAGACTACTCTCATAATACTGTATCACATAAGACCACTCATAATACTGTATCACATAAGACCACTCTCATAATACTGTATCACATAAGACCGCTCTCATAATACTGTATCACATAAGACCGCTCATAATACTGTATCACATAAGACCACTCTCATAATACTGTATCACATAAGACTACTCTCATAATACTGTATCACATAAGACCACTCTCATAATACTGTATCACATAAGACTACTCTCATAATACTGTATCACATAAGACTACTCTCATAGTACTGTATCACATAAGACCGCTCTCATAATACTGTATCACATAAGACCACTCATAATACTGTATCACATAAGACCGCTCTCATAATACTGTATCACATAAGACCGCTCATAATACTGTATCACATAAGACCACTCTCATAGTACTGTATCACATAAGACCACTCTCATAATACTGTATCACATAAGTTCACTCTTATAATACTGTATCACATAAGACCGCTCTCATAGTACTGTATCACATAAGACCACTCATAATACTGTATCACATAAGACCACTCTCATAATACTGTATCACATAAGACCACTCTCATAGTACTGTATCACATAAGACCACTCTCATAGTACTGTATCACATAAGACCACTCATAATACTGTATCACATAAGACCGCTCATAATACTGTATCACATAAGTCCACTCTTATAATACTGTATCACATAAGACCACTCTCATAGTACTGTATCACATAAGACCACTCATAATACTGTATCACATAAGACCGCTCATAATACTGTATCACATAAGACCACTCTCATAATACTGTATCACATAAGACCGCTCATAATACTGTATCACATAAGACCACTCTCATAGTACTGTATCACATAAGACCACTCTCATAGTACTGTATCACATAAGACCACTCATAATACTGTATCACATAAGACCGCTCTCATAATATTGTATCACATAAGACCGCTCTCATAATATTGTATCACATAAGACCACTCTCATAATATTGTATCACATAAGACCGCTCTCGTAGTGCTGTAAAAAAAAATTTCATTGGTTAAACACTGTGGTACAGAAGTCCTGGCTTCAAATCCAGCCAAAGAGAACATCTCCAAGGGGTTTGTATATTCTCCCTGTGTTTGTGTCGGTTTCTTCCAGGTACTGTGGTTTACTCCTACACTCCAAAAACATATTGATAGGGAATGTAGATTGTGAGTCCTATATAGGACAGTGACGGACAATTAAGTGTTGTGGAATATGATGGCGCTATATAAGTAAGCAAAATGATAACAATGATGATGAAGGGCATAATCTGTGAATAATAGTCAAGTCAGTATAACTTCTCCAAACAGAAGAGGTTCCCATCCGCAGACAGCTGTTTTGAGGTTCAGAGTAGGGTACTGGGTGGTCATTGGAGAGGTCTCATTAGGGAGAGACTGGTACAGGGACCTATTGTACTATGCAAGCCCTGCTAAACAAGGGATCACCCACAGATGTACTCTCAGCTGTGACAAATGTACTTTTTCATTGTTACCCTGCCTATCCAGGGTAACCCATTCCACATATATGGTGCAGCTCAAGAAAAGTCTTGACGCAAATATGAGGTTTCCGGAGTTTCAAGGACTTTTTTTTCAGGCGGATTTTGATGTAGAATTCACATCAATATCTGCATGAAAAAAACGCCTCCCATTCATTTCAATGCGAGTCATTTGCAGTTTTTTTACGCTAGCGATTTTTTTCAGATAGCGGTAAAAAAAAATGCGACATGACCTATCTTCACACAGATTCCACGGCTTAGCCATTCATCCCGGTCTAATCAGGAGTGGGATGCTGCGGCGGAATGCCGATGTACTACGTTGATATCTCGTCGTGGCTAGCCGCACGAAAAAGCCGCCACCAACAAAGAAGTATCAATAAGACATATGGACATGTCTTACCTTTTTTCCTATTCTTTATTTTTACATTTTTAGGCTTTTTTTTGGTCTTGCACATAATATACGCTAATTGAAATAATATCCCATTCATTTCTTATATCGCGTTGCAAGTTTTCCTCATTAGGGAGACAAAAGGAATATTTTTTTTCGTCAATTATCATTTTTCATTCATTTTTCTGGTCTATTTAAAGCCTATCTCGAGAAACCACGAGAGGATGGATTTCTTATCAGTCTTGAAGCATGGCTGGAATGCTGGCAATGTCTCGCTGATACTTGATCATAAGACAAGATAGGCACAGACATTTTCTAACAAAGACTTTAAGACGGCACAACAACCAAGATCCTGTTCTTTGTTTGCCAACAATCTCTCAGGAGAATGCTTTCTGAAGTGAGATTGTACTCTGAGATTATAAGAGCAACTAGGCGCAAACATGATGGATGAGCAAGGCTTTCATGTATGCGAACTATATACAGATATAAGTGAAGACGTAAATGGCCCCAATGCAAAATCTGTAACAGGGTCCTCACTTACTATGCGACTGGATCTGTTAAGAAATATGTCACTTCTAGGGATAGCTTAGCTGAATGAAGGAGATAGATTTCTACATACCGTATATACTCGAGTATAAGCCGACCCGAATATAAGCCGAGGCCCCTAATTTTACCACAAAAAACTGGGAAAACTTATTGACTTGAGTATAAGCCATGGGGGGAAATGCAGCAGCTACTGGAAAATTTCAAAAATTAAAATGTCGGAGTTTTTGGGTGTAGTAGTTGCTGGGGAAGGGGAGGGGGTGTTTTGGTTGTCTGTCTGCCCCTTCCCTGAGCTTGAGGACTGTTTTTTTTTTCCCCACTTGGAATTCAGCCTGGCTGAGTATAGGGGATCTGCACTGCTCCTATTAACCCCTTCCCGATAGAACAGCAGCACTGCAGATCCCCTATATTCAGTAGAACGGGCACTGTCAGACACAGGGATACCTAATGTGTATGTGTTTCATAGTAATGTTCTACTTTTGTATGTATTCTAGGGAAAAGAGTGATTTACAACTTTTTTTAATTTTTTTTTTTTAAAGCTTCCTTCCCCCCCCACTATTTTATGGGAGATTTTATACATTGATATTGCAGCTGGTCATAGACCGCCCCCCCCCAAAAAAAAAATAAAATAAAAAAAATAAAAAAAAATTGTATAAGCCGAGGTGGTGTTTTTCAGCACAAAAACTGCGCTGAAAAATTCAGCTTATACTCGAGTGTCAGGTGTCACACTGGCAGACAGAGGCAGCACTACCAGTGTCATTTACTTAGAGAGACAAGGAGGCAGCACTATCTGTGACAACCCCATATACAGTATACAGAGAGGCAGAATTATACATGTCTACATCATTTACAGGAAGAGATAGGGAGGTAGTACTGTCTATGACTATATCATTTACAGAGAGACACCAGCAGGCAGCACTATCTGAGCCTATAATATTTATAGCCAGAGACAGATAGTCAGCAGTATCTGTGCTTGCATCATGTTTTTGTCATGGGCCCTACAATACATTACATGGTCACCGTGCTGTCAGATGGTCTATTCTATTGCCATGTAATGCACCTCACCAGACAAAACCAATTACTAACAGTCCTCTTAGAATCTTCTTCCCTACCATCCATTGACATCCCATAATGCATATAACCCAGATGATTTGCATTTTCCATTTGGGAATTTCGGAGCGCACCCATGGAACAGATGAGAGAGTAAAATAGTTCTGTAATAAAGAGACAGCTGAGAGAATCAACAGATGAGCACATCGGATATAGGAGTGTAGAGTCCAGACAACTGGGTGCGAGTCTCAGCATGACATACAATACGTTTCCGTCTGGAAGAGATGGATTTAACAGGATAAGGGCTTGTCCTATATGTCTAGGGAGGCGTAAATTAGCCGTACCTCGTCTGTGGGGGCGAAATGCTTCCCAATAATGATATTTCGTAGTATAATATCTACGTCTGCTTACTATTTACCCTTTATATAATACTGTATAACTCACCATTATGGAAATGTCCATTGATCTCAGCCTGCTTTCCATTAAATTCTTATCTTTGTCCAAGGCTCTGATGTCAATTTTATCTAGAGATGTAGAAGTCTCCTTACATGAATGACATCACTGTTAGAACTGTAGCCATCTAACCAATTCTAGAAGGTCGGGTTAACTCTGCTACATCTGTACATATAAGTCAGATGGTCACAGGACAGGACTGACACTTGAGAACTATTCCATTGAGAGCCAATATATTGCAATATAGGCAGCCATGCATATACCACTTGCTTTTCATTTCTGAGGATGTTGCTACTTATCACAGTGTGGACATGATCTGGGCATTGAATATACAAAAAGATCCTTGGAAGACAATACATTTACCCTCTAATAGTTTCTATATAGTTAATGTACAGACAGTATATAATCTAGATACATAGTTGTGTAAGGTTTTATTCTTGTCTTATATCAACACATTTGGCATATGTTCAGGGAAAGATTGCGCTACATATGCCGAATGAAGCCATTGGCCACCACTGAAACTACAGATATACAATAACCATTGGATATACGTCGAGATAGTTTGCACTAGTATATCTTTTTACAACACAACTTTCCTATACTGTGGGCACCTGCAAAAAAAAAAAAAAAAAAAGGCATAATATATAAATATATAGTACACTTTTTTTTAACCGATGTGACCTATGAACAATACTGTGCAAAAGTTTCAGGCCCTTTGCCTTCCATCAGTTCTTCTCGGTACAGAGTTTTTGGCAGAACTCAGCAGGTAGGTTGTTCCCGCCATCTTGGAGAACTAAGCACAGATCTTCTGTGGATGTAGGCTTGCTCCAATCCTTCTGTCTCTTCATGTAATCCAAGACAGACTGGATGATATTGTGATCAGGGCTCTGCGGGGGCGGATCATCACTTCCAGGACTCCTCCTCCAAAGAGCAAAGGTCGCACCAAATATTGATGGGATTTAGATCTTTCTATTCTTCATTTATTTCATTTAAACTATTAACACTTCTATTTTTGAAAGAATTTCTACTTTGCAGCACTTTCCAGAATTCTTACTTGTACTTGGTATTGTATGTCACGGTGGCCGACTTCGAACGTTTACGATGAAGATGTACATCAGGGAATACCCCCAATGCATATCTCGGGCGTATACTCCAAACCCACAAAAATGCATGAAAAAAGCTAATTTTTTAAAGTCACGTGTGGTTCTTGAAGGACACAAGTGTCTGCATTTTTTTTTGGTCAAAGCCAGTAGAGGATTGAGCAGAAGGGGAGAAGTATTCACTTATATTCCCCCTTCCTTTTAAATCCAATCCTGAATTTGGCTCTAAAAAAACAGCAAAATCTGTAGCAAAAAAAAAAAAAAAAAGTAGCTCTTTCGCAATGTGGGCCCTCAGCCTAAAACTACCCTTCTCCTCTGGAACTGAATTCATATTTCCGCTAGTTGTTATTATAAAGATTAAATGGGGCAAATTTATTCTTATTTTCTGTTGCACTCGGCATTAAAAAGTCACAAATGTTTGCGTAATTTTTTTCACAAAAATTTGAATTTTCGATTTTTTTTTTTTTTAAAATCTACCCCAAGAAGTTTAACAGTCACTTGTGGTGGGTGATTATCATTTTGGGATAAATTTATATATTATTTGATGATATGACCAATGTGTAATAAAAAAAAAATAACCTGAAGACTTTACAATACAACTTTTGCTCCAATGCCTGTAAAATAAAAAATTGAAGCAACTCTGAAAATATCTTAAATTTTGGGTCTACAGTTACAGGCCTATATGTTTTCATGGTTAAAGATTAGCAATTGAGATGAGCAAACAGTAAAATGTTCGAGGTTCGATATTCGTTTTGAGTAGCCCCTCAATATTTGACTACTCGAATCGAATATCGAACCCTATTATAGTCTATGGGGGGAAAATGCTCGTTTCAGGGGTAGGCAACGTTCAATCAAATTACACTTACCAAGTCCACGAGTGAGGGTCAGGCTGGATCCTCCGAGAAGTCTTCTCCTTGCAGCGTCCCCGCGGCGTCTTCCGGCTCTGAATTCACTCTGCCAGGCATCGGGCCTGGGCAGAGCCGACTGTGCATGCCCGCACTACAAGCAGACATGCGCAGTCGGCTCTGCCCAGGCCCGATGCCTGGCAGAGTGAATTCAGAGCCGGAAGATGCCGCGGGGACGCTGCACGGAGAAGACTTCTAAAGGTAGGAGAAGAACCAGCGCTGATTGGCCGACTGTATAGCATTCGGCCAATCAATGCTGGTTCTGCATCGAACTTTTCCATTCGAATAGCGAGTGGTACTCAATTGAGTACAAGTATTCCGAATACCGTAGTATTTGATCGAATACCTACTCAATCGAGTACTACTCGCTCATCTCTAATTAGCAATAATCCTATCCAGTCTAGTCATATTCTCTTCCATCTTCCTTCTACTATACATTTGTTAGTAAGACGGTAGGATCAGACTACGAGCAAACTTTTATAGTCAGTAACACATAGCTCTGCATAGGAACTGTATACACAAAACGGTAGAGCCATTTGACTGTTTGCAAGGTTGCTTTGGAACAATAAGAAAGTCCACAAGTCATTCCTTGGACAGATGTAATGATTTCCATTTGCAACTGATAAAAAAAGCCAACGTTCCGACAAACAAATCTCGCTTAATGCCTTTCAATTTCCTTTGGATAAAAATGTACTAGACGGGATTTAATGATAGATCTGGCCTTGACTCTATGACGTCCTTCAGGTTCCGCTCCGACTATAAACAGAGGCAGGATTCAGTAGCATGTCTTTTAACACATTCATGAAAACCTAAACGCTAATTTAATCCCCGTTCATTCCCATCAAGAGAGCCGGGATGTTGTACTGTAAAAATAAATTTTAGCAAGATGGAATGAAGTCCAAGTGCGCCTTACGATACGAGTGCTTGGCCCCAGATGAGAGGCGCGGAGCAGGTGGAATAGGCAAAGCATGATAAATACCGGGATCTTATTTTAAGATATTTCCTTTGCTTCTGACCAAACTGAAGCGTTGCTATTGAGTTACTGCTCCGTCTTCCTATGTGTGTGTATTACAAGCTTCCAAATATACACAAGGAGAATTCTTGTATGGAAATACTAGCCGCCTTTGTGACATGTCTTAAATTAGCCAGGAAGAAGGAACATGTTACAGTAGCCATTGCTCACCATCCGTCTCGAAGAATGACTCTTTGTCCTTTTCGCTTGAAATATTAGACTTTTCTTCCACTGAATGGGGCTTTATCTTGTTATAGTCAAAAATGGGATCGCAGTACAATGGGTTTGGCTCCAATTTCGTGGTAGCACAGGAAGCATTAAATATGAATGGAAGCTGGAGACCCTCTGTTTTCTCCGACCTGGTACAAGACGCCTGATTTCCAGGCCAGCTACCGTAAAGGGCAAAGTATTAACCTCTTCACTGCTTCAAGGTTTCTTAGTTGGATTGTAAGGGATGGGAAATACAGAGAATATACAATGTGCACTACAATATTTTAACTCAGAATTTGGCAATAGATATTTTTCCAATGAAGCATTTTTCGAGAATAAATATATAGGTACAGCTTCAGGGGTGATGTCAAAGCTCTCTTGGTGCATAAGGCAGGGGATTTCAAAATGGTTCCCTATCCTTGGTCTTTAAAGGGGTTGTCCCACAGTTAAAAAATCCGACATATATTACCTAGCCACTTTCGTCTTGTCTGCACAACTTCACCCACTCTTCGTACTGACCTCTTTTGCCTTAGAACAGGGGTGGGGGGGTATTGTTCTGAGATGGGAAGGCAGATAGCAATATTCCGATGTAATGTAGGGAAAGGGAAACAACACAGCCACCTCGTATAGTCCACATACAATATAATATATTGTTACGTTCGTGTCTATGCCTAGACCCAGAATCCGGACTGCAGACTGCACCGCTAAGGGAACAGGGGTGGGAGACTTTCCCTGACATTACGGCGGCTAGCTAGGCCCTGCCTGCGGTTGGTGGTCAGATGTTCCCAAGCTAGCCTTGGCCCCGACAACTCCTGGCTCTCTAACACGAAGGCCTAGCCGACAGATAGGGCGAGAGCTACAAGAGAGTTAGGGACTGGGGATACTAAGGTGGTCACCCCTACAGAAACCAAGGTGCAGCTACAGACAAAACAGGATGGGAAGTGCTGGACAACAGACACACAGCACAACACAATACGTAACAAGAGAATGAGGAGAGGGACAGTGGAGAGGTGAGGAAAGGGTTAACACAGGGCAAAACAAACTGGAACCCAAACCTCACAAATAACCAGATAGTGCCAGGCAAACAGAACTGAAGGACAGGGCAGAGTAGAAGTGTGGAGGGACAAACCAGATTCAGACACAAGCCAACACTCACACCACTTCCTAGTCAGTTGAAATTCTACCAAAACAATACTCCTCCCCGAGCCACGAATTCCAGTTGGTAACAACGAAAACCGGTAACTAGTGAAGCCAGCCCTCCTCCTAATAAAGGCCCCAGAATCGTCCCATAGGATAATGACAATGACCAACACCTAAGGTTCCATCCAAGGAACCTCAAGAAAATTCTGAAGGATGGCCTAATGGCAAGGAAACTACCAGAAGACCCCAGACCACTGGATCCAAACCCCACCAGAAAAACACACAATTTTTATACAAGTCTTCAGGTCATGACATATATTCCTTGTGGTGTCAATATCAAAAGAGAAAGTGAATGTATATAAATCACTAACCCGAACTCTTGTTGCCCAAGATGGTAGATGACACGCACGGTCCTGTCATTCCTCCGGCTTTGGAACGTATTAATCCATAGATAGCATGTAATAAAAAACTTTCGGTCCAGCGTGTCCTTATTTAATAAAATTCTTCTTTATTGATTCCAAAATTAAAAATGACAAAAGTCACAGACACATGGTATGACGAAAAAATGGGGGAAGTCCAAGCTTTTAACTGACGCGTTTTGAGAGGGATCCTCTCTTAGTCTTAAGAAAGGCGTCAGCTAAAAGCTTGGACTTACCATTTTTTCGTCATGCCATGTGTCTGTGACTTTTGTCATTTTTAATTTTGGAATCAATAAAGAAGAATTGTATTAAATAAGGACGCGCTGGACTGAAAGTTTTTTATGACATGCTATCTACAGATAGCAATATAGCCAAGATTGGGGGGGTCCTATATCATGGAGAGGGCGTATCAGAGGGAGGAGTATTACAGGGGTATGTTTTAGGTGTATTTATTGCACCTGGAAAAAAAGAGAGTTCCCTCCACACAATATAGTGTCCCACACATTACTTTGTCCCCAGGTCCCACACCTTACTGTGCCACTAGATTCCACATAATATAACGCCCCTATCACACAGTACGGGACCCAGTAATGACCATTCCTTCTTCTTTTGTCCTGGCACATACGTAAGAGTAACGCTGGCGCACAGAACGGGCAGTGAGACCTAGGAGTGGTGAGTACTGAGAATCTTACTCACTGCTCACTCCCGGACCCCTCCGGGAACCAATGAGCACTTCCACCACAACAGGCCATTGCTCTCGTTATCCATCATTCTATAGAGCAGTGGACAGCCAGCACCAGCAAAGGAGATATTTTTAACTCTGAAACCGACCCCTAGTATTTGGCCCAGCCGTAAAATATCTAAATTGATCTACCTTCATTAAATTCGGATTCGGACACAATAATAGACTTCAAAAGTCCATCAGAAGGAAATCTATCTAATGCCTGGTTCACATCTGCGTTTGGAAATCCGTTCAGAGAGTCCACATGGGGGCCCCCTTCCCCGAACGGGATACCGAACGCATTGGCAAGCAGAGAGCTTATGAGACCACACGGACCTCATAGACTATAATGGGTTCCGCGTGCTTTCCGCGTGGTTTCCGCATGGAACATGCAGACAGAAAAGTACTTTGTGATCTACTTTCATGTCCACCTGACTCGTGCAGGCAGTGCATGGAAAACACAGGGGTCCATGTGCTTTCGCTGCTCACTGCTTGTCCATGCATTCAGTATTCCGTTTGGGGGGTTCCCATGCGGACTCCCAAAACAGATTAGCAAAAGCAGATGTGAACCAGGCATAAAGTTGACCTTGCAGCTATCTACTTGCCACTTGGGTCTATATATTACAGAAGGTCGGTCACCACCCTTGACATGTTCTTGTAAATAATCCTCAGGAAATTATTCTGGATCATATTCTGCATTGTGTTGTTCCGCTGTTATTCCTTTGGGAAATGCAAGGACAAAATATTAAGTGGGTATTACCTTACTTCTTGTCAGTAGGGTATACACCCTTTCACAAGGGGAATGGTAACCCCAAGGTGTTAATTCATTCATACATTTCCAGGCGGAATATCGGAGGAATGCCACAATGCTACAACATATAAAAAAGATCATACTCTGGCTTTTCCATACAATACCTACTTTCATATACATAGTAGTTAGAATGTGATAGAAAATAATTTAGTATTTGTATTATCAGGTACTGTAAGATATGGGGCATGTCTTGGCATGACATATCCTAAGGTGTGACGCAAGATGAACAGCTTAAAAAAAAGAAAACACAATTTTGTGATACTCTGTCAGGAGATATATTTTCTATATTGGTCATTGTGTGGCCACCCAATGGTTGTGATGTAGATCGAGGGATTTTCTAGCATGCCAAGGTAATGTATTAAATTTGCATCTTAAGAAACTGGAGTCCTTAACTAAATTTGCTAAAAGGTAAGAGTGAACAAAGCTGTAATTTTTGGAATGGCAATACTTAGGTAAGGCTCACTCCTCGTGTTGTGATTTTGTAGCTGAACCAGGCTTGGAACCGCTGTAAGATCAAGCAGGACGCTGAAAAAGAACCATCCACCACTGGCTCCAATTGGAAACCAGAGGCAGATTCCAGCTGGGATTTGGAGCTAATTTTAAGGTGGAATCTGTTCCAAATTCCACTGTGTGAACTTACTCTTAAAGAGAACCTGCCAGGTTATTTTGGGACACTAAACCACCCACGGATCCTTATAGACTGAGGGTCTAATGTCCCAGAACACCCTGTTTAAAAACCATCTGTGCCCGCAATTAAAAAAATATACCTTTATACTTACCTACAGATGAGTCTCATTGGACTCTGGTGCTCCCGACGCATGCGCAGTTCTTTAGTGAAGCCGAGGACATACACCCTACACAAGTGCCGATGGTACAGGACATGTACACCGAAGCTGAGATGTATTCCTCTGAAGACCTGTGCCGGTGTGAGGAGTACAGCAGCAGGGTGAGTATAACGCTTTATTTTTATTGTGGACACGGATTGCTGTATTACAGGGCAATTAACAATAAACCCTCAGTCCATAAGGACCTGCGGCTAGTTTAGTGTCTCAAATTGCCCTGACAGATTCCCTTTAAATGGCAGATGTAAGGTTGTCTTTAGGATGCACAGTATTCACGTAGCAGCCCATAACAGTCCAGTATAGTAATGAAGTGGAGTGACTATAGCAATGCAATGGGAGGAATAAAGTCATGAAGCAGGCAAACAAAGCAGAATTTCTAAAGCAATATCTTTAAGAAAAGTCTTCAATTTACATAAACTACCAGTATAAATAGGATCCTTGAGATGGGACAACCCCTTTAAGGCTAGTTTCACACTGCAGGGTCTTGAATGTAAGATGCGGTCCGCATGTATGTTGGAGACAGCATTATAGTGAATGGGGCTGAGCTGCAGTGCCTCCTATAACCTGTGGTCGGGCATAACACTGTTTTTCAAACACAGCCACCATATTTTTCTAATTCTACACAGTGTGCTCTCCATGTATGTCACTTTTCTTGTATTAAAATTTCCTACCTGCCAGTGTGAATGATGGTTCTGTACTTCCTCAGCCGTCTATGGAAATATATTGTAGAATGAGTGTGTGTGACAGGTGAAGATAAACCGTCCTTCCTATTATGCCGGCAGCCTTCAGGGTCATGTATGCTTGGCACAGCATTAATAGATTCCCGCTGACATGTACACTAAATGAAGGTGACTGCTGGAGGTTTAGTATGAGATGACTGATGGACAGAGGCTCAGCCGCACAGTTATGTAACACCATAAGTTATATTGTCTTTCTGCAGGGAACAGGGATAACACTGCCAAATTGTGATAATAATATGGACTACCATATGATATCATAGGACTGCAATGTTTCCATTTCCTTTTGCCTACTCTGCTGTGTCAGCTATTTTTCCATACACGGCACCAGGTACAGCAGCCATATTGATCAATCGCATTGAATTAAATTCACAAGAATTGATGAACATTTAGGCCTCATGTACACAAAAGTTTATTGATCCAACCGGCAGATCTGTCTTTCTAGACATTCGCAAAAAAATTGATTTTATAAACTGCCCGTAAATTTGTACTGGGTTGTGCGCATGAGGCCTCAGCCTACATGTTCTATCTATATTAAAGTGGCAATTTACCTAGGAGAGATGTAATACATGGCAACCAATATGGCTGCACATCTTGTTGTCACTTTTGTCTTCTACTCTAACTTCTGACTGACTGATATATAGTTAACTGTTGGGGACGTAGATAAAGGCCCATGGGTTGGGGTGCAAAAGTTCAGCTTGGGCCCAACTTGCAAGTTTCAACTTATGCCGACCATCCATGGTCCATCCAAACTTTTAGGCGCAGGTAGCCAAAATGTCTTGTTTTCAGGCTTTATTCACACATCTGCCTTTTTTAGACATGTGGTATCCATAAAAAGTCAACTTTGGATAAGCCATCGCCAGATTTGGCTTCCGGTATCATCTTTATGCTGATGACACCAAATTATAAACATCTTCCCGGGACATCACCCTTGCACTCATACAGAACACCAGTGACTGTCTTTCTGCTGACTCTAATATCATGTCCTCGCTCTATCTGAAACTAAATCTCTCTAAGACTGAACTACTACTGTTTCCACCATCTAATAGATCTGTCCCTGATATATCCATTGCAGTCTCAGGCCTTACTATAACTCCTAGGCAGCAGGCCCGCTGCCTCAGGGTTATGCTTGACTCAGACCTTTCCTTTACCTCTCATATTGAATCACTTGCACGTTCATGTGACCTCCACCTCAAAAACATCTCCAGAATACGCCCTTTCCTCACCAGAGATACACTAAAGACACTTATTGTCTCTCTGATTCATTCTCGCCTTGACTACTGTAACTCCTTACTTATCGGTTTTCCCCTCACTAAACTCTCCCCTCTACAATCTATTCTGAATGCAGCGGCCAGGCTCATCTATCAGGCTAGATGCTACAGTGATGCCTCTGGTCTGTGCCAGTCACTACACTGGCTGCCTATTCATTATAGAATAAAATATAAAGTTATCACTCTCATCCACAAGGCTCTCCATAATGCCGCACCTCCATACATTTCCTCCCTCATCTCTGTCTACCGCCCAACCTGTGTTCTCCGTTCACTCAATGACCTAACACTAACATCCTCTATTATCAGACCCTCCCACGCTCGTATACAAGACTTCTCCCGAGCTGCACCACTTCTCTGGAATGCTCTACCCTGGACAATCAGATTAACTCACAATTTCTACAGCTTCAAACGCAAACTAAAGACGCATCTTTTCAGACAGGCCTATCACAATTCCTAAAGTAAACCCTTCCGTACTATAATTAGAATCCCCAAAATTTAACCCTTCTCTGTCTCCGCTCCCACATTACCCCTCATGATATGATGCCATTTCAGGCTCCATCCACACGTTAAAGGACATGACTAGTGATGGCTCATAAAGTTTTATGTTTGTGTAATGACAGTCACCTCTATTACAACATTGTCTGACCACTGTATAAGCAATGCCGCCCCTGCTACCTCTTGTGTCACCCCGTCTACCTCATAGATTGTTAGCCTTTTGCGAGCAGGGCCCTCAGTCCCATTGTGTGAAATGACTTTCTTTGTTATGTATCTTTCTGTCTGTATTTGAACCCTACAAATTGTACAGCGTTGCAGAATATGTTGGCGCTATATAAATAAAAGGTATTATTATTATTATTATTTTTATTATTATTAACTTAACTGTGGACCCATTTATTTTAATGGGCACATGGAAATGTCTGTTTTTTTACACCGACCTATTGTCCGTGGAAAGAGAATGGAGAAAATCTCTATTTTTATCAATGGGAGGCAGTGACTTGCCGAAATAGAATCAAAACAGTTATTTCATCAAATGATAGCAGAAGAGTGTGCTGATCTTGTAGGAGGCAGTAACTTGTCCATTCAGTAAAGAGAAAATAGCATTTCCTAAAATAATAGCATTAGTATAAGAGTGTGCTGATCTTATGGGAGGCAGTGACTTGTCCATTCAGTAAAGTGAAAGCAGCCGTTTCATAAAATGATAGCATTAGTATAAGAGTGTGCTGATCTTATGGGAGGCAGTGACTTGGACAAACTTGTCTACACAGAGTAAACACAGCCATTTCATAAAATGATCTTGTGGGAGGCAGTGGCTTGCCGAAATAGAGTCAAAATAGCTATTTCATAAAATAATAGAATCAGTATAAGAGTGTGCTGTTCTTGTAGGAGGCAGTGACTTATCTACTCAGTAAAGTGAAAACAACTATTTCATAACATAACAGCATCAGCAGAAGAGTGTGCTTATCTTACAGGAGGTAGTGACTGGCCTAAATGGAGTGAAAACAGCTATTTCATAAAACAATAGAAATAGAATAAGCGTGACCTGATCTTATGGGAGGCAGTGACTTGTCCACTCTTGTATCAATAAAGTGAAAACATCTATTTCATAAAATGATGGCAGCAGCAGAAGAGTGTGCTGATACTGTATGAGACAGTGACCTGACCACAAGAACAAAGCTATTGATGACATGCATGAGGCCATAAATTGGTTGACTTTGATGATAGGAATAATGGCAGCAGCAGGAAAGAATTATGTTGATTTTGTGGAGGCAGTGACCTGTCTACATGAGATTATATATAGATAAAGTAAGACTGGCTACAAAATGGACAATTCCAAGGGAATGAATGGGACAAAGCCTCTACCTACAACTTTAGTTATAGTTATAATTGAGTGAAAATAATAAAAAGACGTCCCAACAAATCTAGAATTCCTTCCACTGCCAAGCTGTTGCCAGGAAACTGTAGTATGAGATACATTCCTATATGAAATGAAGAATGTATATCAAATTTTATTATACTAACAGATTTCAAAGGGTGCCTATAATTACTGAGGTTATATAAAGACACAAATATTATTTTCCACCCACATCTGCCCCGTGTTTCCTGACATAAGGGAATGCGAACTGTCAGCTCCGATAGAAATAAGAAATAAGCACTTGATTCGATAATGATAGCATTGAGGAGGGTGGAAGGCCTGGATGGTGCCAGTTACAACTTAGGAAGTTATACATTTAGTAGTAGCTTAACTTATTCATTGGAACTATATTTATTAGTGACCCTGGATGTCCTATTATATGTTGCATTACATGGAGGTCTAGCCATACTAAAAAGGGTTCTCTGCTTTGGACAGTTTATTTTTGCTACAAGGTTCCCAATGGAAAACCAATCACAGAGTGTCTTGTTGATGGGATTCTTGGACCTGAGAATAAGTATTCCATACTCCTACAGAGTTGGCACAAGAAAATAGGAAACACATGGAGCCCATTGGATCTTCTGGGGGAGGGAGGGGTGTCTAATAACGTGTAAGGGCATCTGAATAGGAGTCAATGGGTGATAATGATGAACTTACAGTCCCCGATACTGCTGATAGCTGGGGGTCCCAGGAACAGAAGAATGGACTAAACTTTAAAATGGGTCTGAAGGGTAATGAAGGTTCCATTGACTATAATGGGGTCCATTGAGTATCTGATACTATCACTGTCTCATTGCCGGACAAGAAAGTTAGGCTTCCAGGATGCTTTGTACCCTAAGGGTTACATGGATGAATTCAGAAAACAAACATCTGCTATTAGAGACAGTGGGCTTTAACCTCAGTCACTGAGACAGACACTGAGACCAAGTGAACCCCCAACCACCACCTGTATGTACCAATGGACGGAAGAAGGAGGACGGTGCACCAAAAGTCTCCATAAGGTCTCCTTGTGAATGGAGCCTTATTGTGCTTGCGTGACCAGAACTCCATTCATGTCTATGGGGCTGTGGGTGCATTACAGTTCTGTCAGCCCAACTGAAGTCAATGGAGCACCGCTCAAGTAAGCACACTGGTGCTCCATTCAGAAGCAGGCCTTAGGGGGACTTTTGGTCTCCAGTCCTCCTGATCACTGAGAGACCGGGTGATCGGACCCCAACGATCGGATACTTATCCCCTGTCCTGTAAACAAGAAATAAGCAGCCATAGTGGCCCAACCCCTTTAACTACAGCATAGCATTGAGAGTCTTGGCTTGGAAAACTTTACCTAACTCAATCAAGAAAAAACAGGTATCAAAACCTGAATGAACCGTAACATGGATGCAAAAGTCATGGCACCTTTTTGGATGATACTTCACCCTTTAAAAGTATATCAACCCCATATTAAATAAAGGTACCAATACTATTTAATCTGCTGCAAGCCAATGGTATTTGTAACACATATTTCTATAGTATTTAGCTGGTTCTTTTCTTTCACACCACTCACATTCAATGGTGTCTGTATTATCATTGCACAATCTATACGACTGTGTCCAAATGCATGGAGTAAAACTTTACAGCCGGCCAATATTCCATTGCATTCCATTGTTATTGGACTTCCTATACTATTGATGACAATAAACACATTGCAATTTTTTTTTTTTTTTTTTTTTTTGCCAGTACAACCAGCCAAAATGATAAAACTCACATGTGCATCGCATTTCAGACCCTACATCAAAAGGTTAATATGTCTTTGCATGTGAAGGGTATTATTAACCAGAAATAGTTGTATTAGGTATAGATTGCTTTAGGAGTTGTCCGAGATCAGAAAACATGGTGATGATTTTCTGTTTTTCTTTAGAAATAATGTGAACCCTTCTATCAGAAAACTGGCATAGAGGGATGATATTACAGCGTACCTTTCACGCAACACGTTTCTGTGCCCCAAATGAGTCCCACAATGTGTGAATGTAGGTGAATAGGGGAGTGGGGCGGGATGGGACGGGAACGTCTCAGCCTGACATATTCAATCTACACCAGGTCCTAACTAATTTAGATTTCCATTCTGATGCCAAGATGTGGGGGTGATTTAGGAGAGAGACCAGAACCTTTTTGTAAATCACTAGCTCCCTGCACCAATCGGAGCCATTATGATGACTGCCATATGGTGCACCAATCATAATAAATCTATCCTAGGTTCTGTAACAGGTTTTGTAGTCCATATTAATGGGGACAATCTTTAATACCATGCCTATGGACAAGAGGTTTGCTGTTTCTGGACACCATATATCAGTGATTGGCCACTTTATTAGAGACATCCATTTAGTAGCCTGTTGGACCTCTTTTAGCCTTGAGAACCACACAATTCATTATGGCATGCATGGGTATGCCACAGTTATGAGAACCCATAGTGTACCATGAAAACTTTCCACTAAACACCAACCTAGGAAGGGTACATTGACTCAAACTGCTTGCGCCAAAATCTGATTCTCCCATCAGCATGGTTTTTCCACTGCTCAGTGATCCAATTTTTGCATTCTTTTGCCCATTGAAGTTTTGCCTTTCTTTGGCCCTGGATCTGGTCGTCTGCTGTTATAGCCTATCCATGCTAAGGAATGACAAGTTGTGTATTAAACAACATTAGCCTTGTATTTAGCTGTAGTTTACTTCACTGTACACCGCCTGTTCATCGGAAAACAATAGTTGACCTCTTCCCCTGATGTTTTTTGTCCACGAGTTATGTCCATAGAATGTTTTTCCCCAATTACACCATTAGCTCCATCATATTCCGAAACGTTTTACAGATATAGGCGTGTACACAGAACCCAAATTGGAGCGACAAGTGCACTGGTGCTTGTCTCACCAGGAGGCCTTAGGGGGATAAGTGTTCATAACGGGACACCCCTTTACTGTGTGGGGTCACGTGACTAATAGCCATCCGATCATAAAAGAGCAGGTGTCTGTAATAAAGAGGCCACAAATAAAATACTGTATGCGCTCCATAATGTGCTCCATATCTTGTACTGTATTAGGGCTATAATGCATGAGGCCTAAGCGTCTGGATGCTGTACAAAGTAAAGACTAATGTAATGTGAAGAGTAGATGGCACTTAGTGAAGAGACAGCTGCACGGATTATCTTTTCTGTGCAGAAGAGATTCTTGAGGACAACTGTTCTTGGAATAAAAGAACTTTAGTTTTATCGTTCTGTTCAATATCAATAAACAGACGCGGCTGAAAACAACAGGCTGAGATATCACTACAGATAGGAGACTAAAGAAGGATTCCTCAGCTTCTTGGAATGAAAATCTGTAGGAACTGATGCCGATATCCGGTCTGTGATGGTATGACACCCAGCTCAATGAGAGTCTGGAGTGGCTTTATTTGGGAAAGTGTCTGTACATAAAGTACTGTATAGTACCAAGACATTATAAAGGTGACTGGCAGCTGCTTATCCCTCTTTGCTCAGTAACAAACATGTGGACCACCAGATTTCCACAAATTAAGCTAAAGCTAAGACATATATAATCCCCTAATGGAACAGAAGTGCAGTAATATAGTAGCTGAGATCCCACAATGAACAACTACTGAGTCATAAAACTACCCAGGTCATAATCTGTAGGGTAAAGTGTTCCATGAGACACAGTCACAACATGCTCCTCCTGCTTGTAAGAGCTGATGGGGAGAAACCTATCACAATCCAGATTAAGGGTAAACAAGCTGAAGTTATATCACATATAAGATCTGCAGTGTAAGGGAACATGTCTACAGATTCAGTACATAGAACTCAGTGTAATGTGTTCCATGAGACACAACCTCAAAATGCTCTTCCTGCTTTTAAGAGCCGATAGGGAGAAACCTATCACAAGCCAGAGGAAGGGGAGACAAGGTGAAATTGTATCACATACAGGATCTGCAGTGTAAATAAGGGGACATGTCTGAGTTCTATGTGCAGAATCTGTAAGGCCTCGTTCACATCTGCTTCGGTAATCCATTTAGGGGAGTCCACATGAGACCCCCCCCCCCCCCCGAATGGACTACCAAACGCATTTGAAAGCACACAGATCCCCATAGACTATAATGGGGTCCATGTGCTTAAGGCGAGATCTCTGCAGGGAACATGCGGGCAGGAAAGTACTTTCCTCTCTGCATGATTCATGCAGGTAGCGCGTGGCAAGCACACGGAATTCATTATAATCCATGGAGTCCATGTGCTTTTACGGCACACCTCTTGTAAATGCGTTTGGTAGTCCATTCGGGGGGTCCCCATGTGGACTCCCTGAACGGATTACCAAACACAGAGGTGAACCAAGGGTAACGTATCGTGTGCCATGGGATGCAAACTCAAAATGCTCTCCCTGCTTATAAGAGCTAATAGGGAGAAACCTATCATAAGCCGGAGGAAGGGCAAACAAGCTGAAGTTGTAGGACATATAGGAAAAGAATAAAGAATACAAAACAATACAAAAAGAACACAAAATTAAAAAATCAAACAAAAATACAGCCCTTTATATCACTGAAAAAAAGACACAAAAATTCTTTGAATAACCAGAATAAATTTTGACCCCCTCGAAAGCACATATACCAAAAATCCTAAAAATGTTTTTGGTCATGAACCGGGCCCGGTGGGTATTATTCAGTAAACCAATGCTAAAGCCTATGAAGAGCTCAACTCTAGTATTAGAGCAAAATATCGGATCTGTCAACAGCAACTTTTTGATGGTTTTCAGTTATCAACACTCATTTTTTCCCCCCCAAAGTCAAATAGTTGGTGAAAGCTGTGACCCTCCTCGCTATTAAATGTTATATGAAGACATTCCCGGCCTAAGCCATTGTTTATGGATTTCTCACGACATGCTTCCTGACTGTTTCTCGTTTACTATATAAACAAACAGATGTTTGCTACAAAAGACGAGAATCAATATAAAGCGTGGCTCAGGCCAAGAAATACATCTGATTCCAATTACTGAAAACATATATCCCATACAATACCATTATTATTCACTGTGAAGTCTACACAATATATACGCGCCAGACTTCTCATCAGGATAAAAGATGTCTGTGTTTCCTGTTTTGCAGCCCAGCGTGGTTTCATCAATTCTGCAATCCCGCAGTGCCGCACATCATTGTTTTTCCTTTCTTTACGCTGAGTATTAACCCTGTTCCTCTAGATGGTAAATATTAAAGGGGGCGGAACGATAACGTCGTATTTTCGGGGTCGTTTTTGTTGTTTTAGTCTATCGAAGGCAATTTATTCTGTAGGAATATATTATAATGAGTGATTTTACACTATAACAAGGGGCACATGGTCTTGTTGGTTGTTATTATATTACCACCATTGACAGTCAAGATAATCCCCAGATCTTGTACGGCAAAATTTCTTTTTTTCCTGACTTGTCTTGATTTCTGCTGCTTATATAGCACCTACATTATTAATAGCGCTGTACAGATCTTGTCACTCTTCATTGCAATCCTTGTCACAATAAGATGTCCCTAGCACACTAGGAAGGCTAGTAACCTGCTTGCTCTAAGCGGGACACGTAAGCCGGGGCAACTACACCTTCTAAACTCCTGTTTTGGCCAATGCCTAAAATAAAAGGGTTAATAGATTTTTTTGTCTAATAAAATAATAAAGTGAATGAAGGAAAGAGAAATCTAAATCTCATCAATATTTGGTGTGACCTTTGCCCTTTGCGTTCCATCAATTCTTCTCAGTACTTGCAGACAGTTTATGAAGGAACTCGGCAGGGAGGTTGTTCCCGCCATCTTGGAGAACTAAGCACAGATCTTCTGTGGATGTAGGCTTGCTCCAATCCTTCTATCTCTTCATGTCATCCCAGACAGACTGGATGATGCTGAGATCAGGGCTCTGCGGGGGCAGTACCATCACTTCCAAGACTCCTCCTCCAAAGAACAAAGGTCACACCAAGTATTGATGGGATTTACATTTTTCTTTTCTTCATTCACTTCATTTCACTATGGTCCAAACAGCTGATCTGTGTAGGGTCGGAAGTCGGACACCCACTAACCTGAAACGACTGACCTATCCTATGGATTGATCACTAATTCTGTGTCTTGCACCCCTTTAATTGTATATGCCTCAGTGTCAGTATAAGGCTAAACTTTGCTACATCAGTACCATTTAATATTAGAGGCATTGGGGATGAAATAACTATCTTAAAACTTGATACTAGGGTGTAAATACTAATTAAGGAATCTTATCACTAGAATATATTGTTAATAGCGTTCTTCACTTTGACTATTCAGTGTGACTCAATGCTATCTGTGATATCCAACTCGCACCTTATTTACATGATAAAGGGACAATAGTTTCATGTTCAAGCACAAAAATGTTAAAAACACATTTGCATATTGTTACAATTCTGTATAATAATCTCTTCGTATAATTGTCAGCCCTTTTTTATTTGATCCTAATACAAATGTATTCAAAAGGTGAAGACAATAAACTGCGGTGAAACGGCCACACTTTAATAGAAGTCATCTAAATATTGTCCAATCATATCATAGTCTTGTGGATTTTACTTCACCAAGTAGTAAATCCCATCAATATTTGGTGTAACCTTTGCCCTTTGCCTTCCATCAATTCTCGGTACTTGTAGACAGTTTTTGAAGGGACTCGGCAGGGAAGTTGTTCCCGCCATCTTGGAGAACTAAGCACAGATCTTCTGTGGATATAGGCTTTCTCCAATCCTTCTGTCTCTTCATGTCATCCCAGACAGACTGGATGATGTTGAGATCAGGGCTCTGAGGGGTTACATCATCACTTTCAGGACTCCTCCTTCAAAGGGAAAAAAGTTGCACCAAATATTGATGGGATTTACATTTCGCTTTTCTTCATTCATTTCATTTTGTAAATTGACAAAATATTTATCACAAACTTCTACAATTGGTTAAACCTCTGCAGTGTGATATCTTATCACAGAAGACAACAAAAACCAATGTTATTCCTACTAAAAATGTATGAATAAATGGACACCTGGGGGAAGGTGTCCTTGTACACGCCGACATTGTCCAATCGGTGTTGACAGTGTTATAGTCTACAGGGATACATCCCTTTTACAAGGGGAATGAAGACAGACATCTCAGGACAAATCCTCACTAAATATATTAACTCATAGGAGAATGAATTACTGCAGACCTGACCGACTCGATCAGGATTATTATATTACACAAAATAATTATTTCTCAGAATATTGTGATCAAGGATTTTATGCTTAACTGGTTATTTTCATCATCTATTTCCAAGTCATTACCATGAAACAAAGACGATGGGAAACAGGTTAGAGAATTAAATTCCTTATAACAGAGATATTCTTATTGTTCAGTCTATTGTACTACATTCCTCAGTGCTGATATTGCAATGCCAAGAAGTAAAAGTCATGGAGTTATGGAGATCCCAAGATGGATAGACATGTGAATGATATGCAGAGACTAACAAAATGGATACAAAATACTTAACATCTCAATGTATTCAGTATTGAGCATGAGCATCACACGCCATGGCATATCTAAGGAGTGATGCGCCACACTCAATGGACATGGGCACGCAAAACATGAAGATTGGCTCCCTTTGCAATAGTCAACCAATGACGTCCTCATCCCCTATACCACTCTATACTCCTGCTCTAACCCATCTCTTCAACTTATCCCTAACTAGAGGTACCTTCCTCACTGCTTTTAGACACGCTACCGTCACACCCATTCTTAAAAACCTTCCCTTGACCAGTCTACCAACAACATGTCCACCTGGAACTATCCTCCTATCTCTCGTCCAAGTAACTCTTTGACAGACTGTAGTCAGGATTCCAACCTCATCACTCCCCTTATACCGCACTAACCAAGGTCACAAACAACATACTGTCAAAACAAATGGGCATTACTTTGTTCTCTTTCTCCTTGACCTTTCCTCTACCTTTGACACAGTCAACCACTCCCTTTTATTACAAACGCTCTCATCCATTGGCAACACCGATTTGGCCCCTCTCCTTGGATCTTTTCATTCTTTACCAACTGCACATTCTGTCTCCCACTTACACACCAACTTCTCTCCGCACCCTCAAATTGTCCCTCAAGGCTCTGTCCTGGGAACCCTGCTGTATCTATATACATCCTCAGCCTTGGCCAACTCATAAAATCCTACTGTTTTCAATATAGCTTTTATACTGACAACACTTAGATATGTCTCTCTGGCCCAGATATTACTGCTCTGTTGTTCAAAATTCCTGAGTGTCCAGCAGCCATAGCCTTCTTACCCTCCTCCCAATTTCTAAAACTCAACATGGAGAAAATAGAATTCATCTTCCCTCTACCTCACACCACTCACTACCTGATTGTTCTATCCACACTTACCCCATTCCCTGCCTGGGGGTAACTTTTGACACTACCCTATCATTCAAGCCTAGCATCCACCCCCTTAGACCTCCAACTCAAGAACATCCATCATATCCGCTCCTTCCTCACCCCTGAAACTACAAAAATGCTAGTTTATGCACTCATAGTCTCCTGCTTAGAGTAATGTAGCATCTTCCGGGCTCTGAATTCACTCTGCCAGGCATCGGGCCTGGGCAGAGCCGACTGCGCATGTCCGCACTACAAGAAAATTGCCGCTTTGACTGTAAGCGGCCATTTTCTTGTAGTGCAGGCATGCGCAGTCAGCTCTGCCCAGGCCTGACGCCTGGCAGAGTCAATTCAGAGCCAGAAGATGCCGCGGGGACGCTGCACGGAGAAGACTTCTCGGAGGATCTGGCCCGACCCTCACTCGTGGACTTGGTAAGTGTAATTTGATCGAATGTTGCCTACCCCTGAAACGAGCATTTTCCCCCCATAGACTATAATAGGATTCAATATTCGATTCGAGTAGTCGAATATTGAGCGGCTACTTGAAACGAATATCGAATATTGAACATTTTACTGTTCGCTCATCTCTAGTCACTACATCTTGGCTCTCATTCATGGGTATGGGGACTAAACTGCAGTAACTTGATCTGGCCACTATACAGAGAACGGAGCTCTCTGCATCCTGTTCAGATCTATATGCTGAGAACAGCTAATTCATGGGGGTTTCAGGTGTCAGACCTCCACCAGTTTGATACCAGTGACCTATCTTTAGGATAGATCATTCATATTTTTCACCCATAAAACCCCTTTAACGCACCAGACAGGATATTACATTTTCACATGAATATATCTTACAAATAGCCCACAATAAAACCTACAATAAATCCCTTTAAATAAGGTCTGAGGATACAAGCACGGATCCCGATGCTTATAACACAACATACAGCAGGGAAAGCATTCTGCATCATCTGCCATAAGACATAAATCATATTGACAATTGGCTTTGTCTACTCTCCACCAGAACTGACGTGGCTAATGTACTACAGGGGTATTAACACTTCATCATGGGCATAGATGTGTTGCTATGCATCATGTGTTGTCTTTGATGGTAGTATATCCGCTGTAATGGAGAAAAGTTACATAATAATTGCAGCAGATGTCCGACGTATGCATATAAAGTAGAATCATCCATAATGGCCTCTCCTGACTGCAGTGGCATTATAATAGACTGCTGCTTAATATATCTACATGTTAATTTCATTCCTAATGGCCTTTAATGGCTTTTCAGAGGTAAAACACAGCACGAGATGTCATTCAGAAATAGGACACATTTTTATATTCTACCACGTCTGGAAATGGAGAATATTTCTCTTCCTTTGAAGCTTAAAGTGGTAGTAAAGAAAAAAGTAGCAGTGGCATATCACAATAATTTTTTGTTGTTTCCTAAATGCAAAAATAAGCAACTTTCTACCAACCTGCTGATCCAGGGTTTATGTAACTCCTTCACATAGCTTACTGTCCTGTTGAATCTGACATAGATCTGTTACCCTTGGCCAGAAGTCTTTATTATTTATTTATTTATTATGCTTTCTTATATAGCGCCATCATATTCCACAGCGCTTTACAGCCATTGTCAGTCACTGTCCCGTATAGGGATCACAATCTACATTCCCTATCGGTATGTCTTTGGTGTGTGGGAGGAAACCGGAGTACCCGGAGGAAACCCACGCAAAAACGGGGAGAACATACAAACTCCTTGCAGATGTTGTCCTTGGCAGGATTTGAACCTAGGACTCCAGTGCTGCAATGCTAACCACTGAGCCACCGTGCTGCCCTTGAAAAGTAAGGGTTCACACTGCAAACACAAACATTGAGTCTTTACATAAACTTCATATATTTGTCAATAAAAGTGTAAAAAACTATGAAATGCTTAGTCCCGGTTCACATCTGCTTTCGGGCCATTCCATTCCCCTCTCCGCACGAAAAAGTTTCTCTCCACATTTTTCGTGCAGAAACCACGCGGACCCCATTGTAGTCTCTGGGCTCCGCGGGTTTCCTAAGGCAGCGGCTTTTTTTATACGAATTAGGTTTCTGTTTGGGGAGTCCCCAAGTGAACCCCCTGAATGGAAACCCAAACACAGATGTGAACCTTGCCTTAGAAATATACTTCAATACCCAAAGATCTAAAAACACTGTAGCAGTAAACTTTGTAAAATGCAAAATTTTGTCAGTCTCAAAACTTTTCGTATTTCACCATAGGTCTCCAAGTCAGGTGTGTCCTGGTATCTGCTTTATCTACGTAGATACCAATGCCTCCAACCCTAGATATCTCTTGGTGGTCTACTTAATGTGGATACCCCCTCATTCCCCCCAGGACTCTCCGATGCTACTGTATCTTCTGACATTGCGCTATGATATATTATATTTATTAGAACAGTTGCGGTTCACACCGATGTAGTAAGTTCCTGCAGAAAGCGTTAAAGCTGTGATGTGGTCTCGGAAGCTTTGCATACAGCCAGAGAATGAGTCACTTCTCGGTCATTACCTGTACGTTTTTTTGCAGTTTCTCATAATAATCTTGTTAAGACATGAGAACCTGCACTCTGCACAGAATTTATTATTGCAAAATCTTAAGAACACTAAATTATGATTTGATAAACTTCAGATCTGGAAGTGTTTCCAACTCAAAGTCCACCAGATCACTGCAGTCATAACATTT
This sequence comes from Leptodactylus fuscus, assembly GCF_031893055.1. Lineage (NCBI taxonomy): Eukaryota > Metazoa > Chordata > Amphibia > Anura > Leptodactylidae > Leptodactylus > Leptodactylus fuscus. The sequence continues at coordinate 213,787,814 of NC_134267.1, read as the reverse complement.
CGCAGAATCGCTGGACAACATGGCACATTAAACCTTGAAGGATTGCTAAACACACAGCAGGTCTTTTTTTTTTTTCTTTTTGACCTTTTGACGGTATTTTGTAATACAACCCAAGGGTAAATACTTTCGGTCAACTCAGACCTACAAGGTTACTAAGAATTACCAAAAGATAAAAATGTTATGCTTGCTCAATAGGTGCTCTGCAAACTTTATGCAGTTACATCATGAGACCTTGTGCAATAAAAAATATACAATCTTCCAAGAGGTGAGAGCGGTGCCCATTCTAGCCTGAGAACAGGCATGTGTTTACCCTAGAAAATTCTGATAAAATATAGTATATAGCAGATGCACTACATGACCTTGGCCATAACAGCTAATAACAAGACGATGGCAACTATCACGGAAGAGGATATAGTAAGCAGCAAGTGACAAGTCATTATGGAAGTCTTCACAAGGGCCAAATAATGATAGGTACACAACAAGGTCAGATCATCTCCATAGTGGCACGTAGGTCAAAGCAAGGACAATAAACCAGCAATGGCCAGCACTACCAAACATTGTGAGCAAAAAATTCAGGTGCATGTTCTCATGGCTGCCATAGTAATGTGAATACAAAAAGTTGCAACAGGGTTCTGCTAGCACCAAGAGCATCGCTGCATATCTATTGTATATAAGGAGACATGGACATTAGGTTCTTGGTAAGATTTTGATCAAATTATATAAGCCCATCTGTCAGCAATAAGGCGACTTTTTTTTCGATGGGACTCTACACTAAGATGACTCAACTCTCTTTGGGTCTTGGCCTCCAATGGATTAAAGCAACTGTCCAGGAATTGGACAAATCATAGAGAACGCTGGGGAAGGTGGTGGAAAGGACCTGATAATCAGTGGCATAACTAGGAATGGCGGGGCCCCGTGGTGAACTTTTGACATGGGCCCCCCAACCGACACCAATGCCGAAGACCTCGACCGACCCCCTCCTACACATTCCTGCGCATTCTATTATCCCCCATAGTGGCCCCTGCACACAGTATTATCCCCATAGTGGCCCCTGCACACAGTATTATGCCCCATAGTGGCCCCTGCACACAGTATTATCCCCATAGTGGTCCCTGCACACAGTATTATCCCCCATAGTGGCCCCTGTACACAGTATTATCCCCTATGGTGGCCCCTGCACACCATATTATCCCTATAGTGTCCCCTGCACACAGTATTATCCCCCATAGTGGCCCCTGCACACAGTATTATCCCCCATAGTGGCTCCTGCACACAGTATTATACCCCATTGTGGCCCCTGCACACAGTATTATGTCCCATAGTGTCCCCTGCACACAGTATTATCCCCCATAGTGTCCCCTGCACACAGTATTATCCCCCATAGTGGCCCCTGCACATAGTATTATCCCCCATAGTGTCCCCTGCACACAGTATTATCCCCCATAGTGTCCCCTGCACACAGTATTATCCCCCATAGTGGCCTCTGCACACAGTATTATGTCCCACTGTGGACACCCATAAACAATTATTACACTCTGGGGTCTTTTCAGACCTCAGAGTATAATAATCGGAGACCCGGGGGAATAAAAACAAAAAACTACAGTTTCTTACCTGTCCCCCAGCTCCTACACTGTCGGCCTCCGCTGCCGTCCTTCTGCAAGGATGTCGGATGTCACATGACCTGGGACGCAGGCCGGGTTCATATGGCGTCAGAGACGTCAGACAACAAGGAAGGAGGCCTGGCCAGGATCGTGGAGAGGTAAGTAACAGTGTTTTTTATGTTTCTTACCTTTCCCGGTCCACCGATCATTATACTGGGGGTTCTGAAAAGACCCCCAAGTGTAATGATAGCAGCGGCAGCGGCTGTCACCGGGCCCCTAATGTCCCGGGCTCTGTAGCAGCTGCCTCTGCTGCTATAGCGGTAGTTACGCCACTGCCGATAATGTCACTTACATAGATCATTAGGTCCTTTCCTGCGGCCACTGATTGTCCTCAGCAGTCACGTGCAGTGCAGGACCTGTGGTGGCAAGGGCCCAAATAGATAATGACAGTGGACAATGGAGTGCCAAAAACAGGCGAGTATGATTTATTTTTTATGTTACACCTTCCTTCAGCCTCCTCTGGGATTTGTCCAATTCCTGGAAACACCACAAAGCCTTGTCTTTGTCCTTGGGGCTAGCAGAGCGCCGTTCACATTTCTATTGCGACCATGACAATGAGCACTTGCATTTTGTGTTCCCATTGTTCGGCAGCACTGACCATTTCTGTGTTTGGTACGTTGTGCATTTTAAGATGTGACTGACTCCATTTTGTCCAAGGCTGACTTTAATTAGAGCAATATATGGGTGAACTACACTCCACCCTTAATTTATTTAGAGGCTCAGGCCCAAAAAGAGGAGACATTGTGGTGTATGTTGAGCATTCTATGGCTGAAATAGACTTGTCCTTAATTCATTGGAGGCCAAGGCCCAGATAGAGGTTAATCATTATAGCGTTGGGTCCCATTTAAAAGATGTCAACTTTCCTTAGGCAGATGGGCTTATGCAATTTCATTAAAATGTTACCAAGAACCTCATTTTCATGTATTTTATATATGGTGGGTATTAATAGTAAGTCTTTTGGTGCTAGCAGAGTTCTGGTGTCAGAGGGCTCTGCTTGCTGCATGACATCAGACAAGGGGGTGTGAGCACTATTCAAGTGTATACTGCCCATCTATACACCCTGCCCTCCCCTATAGACCACCAGCTCGTACACTACGACCCCATACACTGACCCATCGGAGTCCATAGTCCAAGAGCCTTGAAATGGAGTATGGATCTCAAGTAGCAACTGAAAGACGTGCCATGGATAGAAGCCAAGGAGGAAAGACCAGATAGCCAGATTTAGGCCCAATTTTATACCATAAGTAGGCAAACTTTGGTAATGCAATAACTTAGAAACTTTATCTCCCCAAATGCTGATAAAAATGAAAAGTAATTTAAAACAAATGTAGCTACTCTTTAAGTAGTAAGTTACTAATTGGACGTCCATTCAGCATTTAACTCTTGGTCATTAGCCTACTCTCAGTGAATGATAGTAACTTCTAAACCGGGAGTAACCCAGACCAAGTAAAATCAGCAGTTGCCATTGGTTGGTTTAGATCACCATTAGTTACAAGTAACCTGGACCACAATAAACCTGCCAATGATATCTTAGCTAGTTTTGATTACTTAGTCTGAGTTAATCTCAATCATTAGCCTAATATCAAAAGAAGGTCAATGACTACGAGAAAAGCCTACCTGGGTTCAAGGTTCAAACAAGGTGCACCACAATTGTGTGTCAAAAAGTATTGTGTGTAGGGTTTATCGTACACATTGACCTACTTTCGAAAGTAGGTGAATGTCTGCAAGTAACACAGACCACACAATGGAAACCAACCAATGACAGCCTACAGATGGTTTTATATGGTCCAAGTTACTCAAAAGTAGGTTGATGACCTTGAGAAACTAAGAGGTGTGATACTTAGCATGCAATTGTCATTAGCTACTATTTGTTTCCTTCCAATTGTCTACAGCAGGGGTGCTCACACTTTTTCAGCATGTGAGCTACTTTATAACATGACCAAGTCCAAAAATCTACTACCCACTTCTTGTGGGCAGGGCCGGGGCGTGTCTGTGGGCGGGGCCGGGCGGAGCGTGAGAGCAGGAGACAGTGGCGTTCTGTGGCCGCCCAGGGATCCCCGTTGTCTGCTTGTTCACAGTGCAGGCTGAGAGTTATCTCTGGACAGTGGCAGGCTGGGGCTGCGGCAGCCCCGCCTGCCAGTGTCCGGAGATGACTCTCAGCCTGAGCTGTGAACAAGCAGCACCCCGGCTCCCTCCATCCCTAAGAGCGGGGAGTGCGTCATCCCCCCGAAGCTTCTGCTGCCCGGCCTGCAAGTGTCCGGAGTGCTTGTTCACAGCACAGTCTGAGAGTCGACTCTCAGCCTGCACTGTGAACAAGCAGACACCGGGGATCCCTGGCTGCATCCCATGATTGACCCATACGTCCATTGCGATCGACCGGTAGATCGCGATTGAGGTATTGGGCACCCCTGGTCTACAGTAACCAAAAGCACATGAGCTAAACCGTATTGACTTTGGTCATTAAAAGCAAAGAATGACTTTTTTTAGTGCAATTGGGGCAATTTATTGGGTCATAGTCGAATCTGATGACCAATTCAGAGAAATGGTTGTGTCAAGGTAATGACCCAAAATGAATCAATGCCCACCTCACCACTTGTAGGACTTGAAGGGATTTGTCCATGGGAGGATGTCCTTAGATCATCAATATCAGATTAATGAGAGCCAATACCCGGTTATCCAAATAATAGGCCTTTAATTAATCGCTATACATACTTTTTATACAATGGGAAAAATTGCTACAAATAGAATATCAGGAACTAACTAGCAATAGATTAAAATATAACTTTATTTGATCATTTTAAAATCGGCACAAACAAAAACAAGGGTAAAACACCCCAATCTTATTAATTTGCTCCCATAGTCTTTGACCAAGTGAGCCACATCATAGATTCAGTTGGCTTTTAATAATATAGAACCAAGGAGAGGTAAATAGATTCTAAATCTGTATATTCTTGCTACTATCGCGTTACTCCTGGGGTACACGAGATAGTGTGTATCTATTTCCCCTCAGTACATTTATACCTGGGGGAGCCGACAATGGGAACATTCCACTGTCAGCAGAGTTCACACTACTAATAACACTATGGAGCTACTAGATGGGGGGGATACGATACAAGTATAATATCACCGGGTTATTCCCTAAGCCATTCGGCAATCTAATCAGAGAATCCCTGTATAGTCTAAAGCTCTCCACGCATTTCTTAAGTATTCGTCAGGAGAGAATAGCCAATGGTCTGCAAGCCTAATATTGTAGCTTGCGGTTAGAACTGCAGTTCCTGGTGCCCTGATGGTGGACGCCAGTACTTTCAGTGTGGCCAGTCACTGACGCTGTGCGCTGACCCCCTTATAAAAGCCTATCCCAGGACATGACCCCGCCTCCCGCATCATGTGATCAAAATCCACCAACAGTATGGCTGGACACACCCCCTACATTGGAGGGCTCGTCACAAAGGGGCGGAGTACAATGTACCCATATTGTGGAGCGCACCTACGTTATGTAGACAAATGGCAATAAAGGAGCAGGATGAATGCCGGATATTTGTGAATATTGCGATTGAAATAAATTATTAATTCAGATTCATACCACTATGATAAGGCATCACTGATGGAATGAAATTGTGTACAGTCACACCTAATACGGTCTATGAAATTAGTATACATGCTTAGAATGAAACAATAAGTCAGTTACATAATGGAGTCTAGTATTTTCAAATCATCAATAGGGCAGGGAACAGCTCCTCTGGGCCCCAAATGAGAAAAAGCATATGGTACAATCAGGATTGAAGCCTGTGCCGAATCAGTATAGGAAGTGTCATGACCACCTATCGGATGATATATAAGATACAGGGGAACTCACATATTAAGATGTAACTATTCTACTGTCCCTTTCTATAGGAGTGCAGTTATGGTGAGGAGAGCACAAACTAAATCAAGAGCATCTTACCAAAAACGGCTAACTCCAGCATTGTCTTTAAATCGGTATCGATGTTTAGCCCTTGTTATGTTCGTGATATAGAGACACCAAGATTAAGGTTGAAATATATGCAGTAAATAAGCCTTGAAGGAATGAAAAACGCATCTGGACCTGAAGAAACTGCACCACTAGTGTGAAAAGTGTCCTAGATGTCTTGAAGATGAAAGTATTTCACATTTGAAAACAGCAAGGAAAAGATCCCAGAAAGTTGATCTCACATCTCTATCCCTTTGTTCTTCTCATTACGCCTTCACCACTTATCAGATAAGGCTACAAGTAAGTATCTTACACCCATCCAATGGTCAGTTTGGTAGTGACACTTCAAAATTATTGTTTACATAGTTCAAAGTAGTGGTATGAGCTTGAATAAAATGAGCAAGACACGAAAATGTCCCCCGACATAAGCCCATGTCAACAGATTCTTAAAGTAAGAGAGTACCGTATATACTCAAGTATAAGCCGACCCGAATATAAGCCGAGGCCCCTAATTTTACCACAAAAAAAACTGGGAAAACTTATTGACTCGAGTATAAGCCGAGGGGGGAAATGCAGCAGCTACCAGAAAATTTCAAAAATTAAAATGGACGGAGTTTTAGGGTGCAGTAGTTGCTGGGTGATGGGGAAGAGGAGGGGGTGTTTTGGTTGTCTGTCTGCCCCTTCCCTGAGCTTGAGGACTGGGGTTTTTTCCCCACTTGGAATTCAGCCTGGCTGACTATAGGGCACTGCAGATCCCCTATATTCAGTAGACCGGGCACTTTCGGCCACAGGGATACCTAATGTGTATGTGTTTCACAGTAATTTTCGACTTTTATATGTATTCTAGGGAAAGGAGGGATTTAGAAGTTTTATTTTTTTATTTTTTTTAAATCTTCTTTTTGTTTTGTTTTTTTGCACTATTTTATGGGAGATTCTATACATTGATATTCTGGCTGGTCATATACCCCTCTCCTAAAAAAAAAAAAAAAAAAATTTGCTGACTCGAATATAAGCCAAGAGGGGCTTTTTCAGCACAAAAACTGTGCTGAAAAATTCGGCTTATACTCGAGTATATACGGTACTATACAGAGTCGCTATACATACTTGCACAAGCCCCATAAATGATCTGCTACTAATGTCTTGGTACCAGATATCAGCAAACGCCTTAGAGGTCTTACGGTGTCCATGTCTCAACAAACCAGAGCTGTATTGGAAGGTCAAATGAGACTCACATAATATTAACATTGGTTTTAATGTTAAGGCTGGTTGGTTGCTTTCAGTATGTATATTTTTCCTAGGGATCAATGCCTGTAAAAGTCCCTACGCCACTTACATTTATGCAAGAAAACAACATTCTATAAGAGCTATGAGTAGATAGATTCTTCGTAGACAGCCAAGGCCTGGAGATTTGGATCAGCTCTGGTCGGAAAGTTTTTGAATTCTGAATATTCATCCATTGACTTCACTGTTTGTGGTTGGCGGCAAGGTTTCAATTAAAGCTAAGGAATATTGGTATCGGTGCAGGGTATACAAGGAATACATCGAAGATAGATGGTATGTATCCTGGAGTCACACTATACTGAATTTCACAAAAAAGCTAAAAACATCATGAAGATAAAAAAAACAAAAAAAACAACAACAAAAACAGAATATACTGAAAATATCAATTCAGCAATAAAACCACATGTCACAGGAACACAAGAAGGGAGAGCAAGGGGTCAAGAATAGAGGACATCAGATGACCGTGACAAAATGGTTTCCACGTTCTTCATGAACCTTGCATCCACCAAACATTAGCTGGTCCTGCTTTGTTATTTTTGTAATTTTCCCCTTTTTTTTAATTATGTTCCATAATATTTATTTATTAGGCAATTGAGGCACAGATCCCTGACTGTATTGAGGTCAGGACCATCAGAGGACATTCACCTTTTTAGCTCTGGAGTCATTCCAATTTTACTTTGACCTTGTATTTGGGATCAGTGCCCTGCTAATAGATGAACTTTCACCCACCTTTCCCCAGACCTCTGAATATTCTACTCTCAGGCCTGAAGAGACTGGACAGTACAATAATAAGTTGTGCGTGATAAACCCCTGGAAATCTTGGGTTCGGCCGAACCTGAAGTTTTTGGAAAATTGGCTGCAAAACTAGACCATTCATCTCTAGAAATTAGATTTCTAAATAAAACAACTTTTTTTAATGCAAATTTACTGCAGATTTTTCAAGGGAACACGTGGAAAAAAACACGTGAAAAACCTTATTATTTCCAAGGGAATCATGTATATTTATGAATATACACATAATGGAGCAGCTCTGGATTTTATTAGTTGCTAGTGAATTGATGAAGCCACATCTGCATTAGAACTGCATGCGCTGAAATGATTGACATCTGCCAAGTCCATGACCATCGCATGAACCGCTCTATAGGATGTCTCCGTAGTCTGTGTATGAGATGACCAGTAGACCCATCTTCACATGAGGCTCCAGGCAGATGCACAATATATACACATTTTTAACCACTTCAGTAATTATATAAATATATACTCGAGTATAAGCCAAATTTTTCAGCCCAGTTTTTGGGGTCTATGACCAGCCACAATATCAATGTATAGAATATCCCATAAAATAGTGCAAAAAAAAAAAAAGAAAAGAAGATTTAAAAAAAATAGAATAAATAAAAGTTGTAAATCCCTCCTTTCCCTAGAATACATACAAAAGTAGAAAATTACTGTGAAACAAACACATTAGGTATCCCTGTGTCTGACAGTGCCCGGTCTACTGAATATAGGGGATCTGCAGTGCTCCTGTTCCGTCTGGAAGGGGTTAATAGGAGCACTGCAGATCCCCTATATTCAGCCAGGCTGAGTTCCAAGTGGGGGAAGAAAAAACAGTCCTCAAGCTCAGGGAAGGGGCAAAGAGACAACCAAAACACCCCCTCCCCTTTCCCAGCACCCAGCAACTACTGCACCCAAAAACTCCAACCATTTTAATTTTTTAAATTTTCCAGTAGCTGCTGCATTCCCCCCCCCTCGGCTTATACTCGAGTCAATACGTTTTCCCAGTTTTTTGTGGTAAAATTAGGGGCCTCGGCTTATATTCGGGTCGGCTTATACTCGAGTATATACGGTATTTACTCTGGTTTAGGACCAGACATATTTTGGGTATTTTGCAGTGGCGTAACAAGTGTCTTGTGGGGCCAGGTGCAAACTTTTGACCGGCATCCCCCGCAGCCCCCTTCCCCTAGCGACATCCCAGGGCCCCTTTTCATTTACAATATGCATAGCGGTCAGGGAACCAGGTTTTCCCCGACCACTCTCTTAGTGGTACCAGGCCCCAGCCATCTCCAGCTGGCCCAGGCCCTGTACATAACTGGGACTCCCCTGGTAAAAGTTATACATTTTGGAATATGGGGAAGGAAAATATGAAAAAAGTCGCCGAGCATTAACGTACAAACTACCCTGTGCCCTCAAAGGGTTAATTTAAGTTACAAACGCAACTGGTAAAAACAAGATTATTAAGAGTCGTAAGTGGAAAACTCCATTTGCCTATCTTAACAGGCTCAGGTTTAATTATACACTTTTGTCAAAGTCAAACTCAATATATTCTTGTCTCGGTGAAGAAATCGACATTTAGAAAAGAACCTTGTTCCACACAGCAGAGATTTTCCATTCAGCAGAGATAAGGGAATTTATTTTGGAACGCGTGCAGCATACATCAAAGATATTAAAAATGGTGCATTGTGGGTATTATGTAGATACAGGTTACTAAGCTTGTATACACTGTTTTTATGGCCGTAAACCCACTGACTCCGCTTACAATTTACAGACTCGGTTAAACCTCTGAACTCTCTGCCCCGCACAATTTCTGGAAAGTTATGGCAGATCGTGTCACACTAAGTAAAGTGGACTTTGGTCATGCACACAGTCATGCAGAGTGTTATGGCAGTGATGTATGTTGCAGGGGAAAATATATAAATATATGTTGTATAAGGACTAGAGATGAGCGAACACTAAAATGTTCGAGGTTCGAAATTCGATTCGAACAGCCGCTCAATGTTCGTGTGTTCGAACGGGTTTCGAACCCCATTATAGTCTATGGGGAACAGATACTCGTTAAGGGGGAAACCCAAATCCGTGTCTGGAGGGTCACCAAGTCCACTATGACACCCCAGGAAATGATGCCAACACCTCTGGAATGACACTGGGACAGCAGGGGAAGCATGTCTGGGGGCATCTAACACACCAAAGACCCTCTATTACCCCAACATCACAGCCTAACAACTACACACTTTACACACTCAATACCACCTCTCTGACAGTAGGAAAACACCTTGAAACATGTGTATTTGGCACTTGCAGTGAGGAGAGCTTGTCACCAGCAGTGAATTTGGCCCTTGTAGTAAGTTGAGGTTGGCACCAACATTTGTTTTGAAAATCAGGGTGGATTGAGCCTCTAACCAGCAGAGTTTGGGCAAATTCATGGTGGAGGGAGCCTCTAAACACCCCAGTTTGGGCAAATTCATGGTGGAGGGAGCCTCTAAAAACCCCAGTTTGGACCAATTCATGGTGGAGGGAGCCTCTAACCAGCCCAGTGTGGGCAAATTCATGGTGGAGGGAGCCTCTAAAAAACCCAGTTTGGACCAATTCATGGTGGAGGGAGCCTCTAACCAGCCCAGTTTGGGCAAATTCATGGTGGAGGGAGCCTCTAACCAGCCCAGTTTGGACCAATTAATGGTGGAGGGAGCCTCTAACCAGCCCAGTTTGGACCAATTAATGGTGGAGGGAGCCTCTAACCACCCCAGTTTGGACCAATTCATGGTGGAGGGAGCCTCTAAAAAACCCAGTTTGGACCAATTCATGGTGGAGGGAGCCTCTAACCACCCCAGTTTGGACCAATTCATGGTGGAGGGAGCCTCTAAAAAACCCAGTTTGGACCAATTCATGGTGGAGGGAGCCTCTAAACAGCCCAGTTTGGGCAAATTCATGGTGGAGGGAGCCTCTAAACAGCCCAGTTTGGGCAAATTCATGGTGGAGGGAGCCTCTAACCAGCCCAGTTTGGACCAATTAATGGTGGAGGGAGCCTCTAAACAGCCAAGTTTTGGGAAATTCATGGTGGAGGGAGCCTCTAACCAGCCCAGTTTGGACCAATTCATGGTGGAGGGAGCCTCTAAACAGCCCAGTTTGGGCAAATTCATGGTGGAGGGAGCCTCTAAAAAACCCAGTTTGGACCAATTCATGGTGGAGGGAGCCTCTAACCAGCCCAGTTTGGACCAATTAATGGTGGAGGGAGCCTCTAAACAGCCAAGTTTGGACCAATTCATGGTGGAGGGAGCCTCTAAAAACCCCAGTTTGGACCAATTCATGGTGGAGGGAGCCTCTAACCAGCCCAGTTTGGGCAAATTCATGGTGGAGGGAGCCTCTAAACAGCCCAGTTTGGGCAAATTCATGGTGGAGGGAGCCTCTAACCAGCCCAGTTTGGACCAATTAATGGTGGAGGGAGCCGCTAAACAGCCCAGTTTGGACCAATTCATGGTGGAGGGAGCCTCTAAAAACCCCAGTTTGGACCAATTCATGGTGGAGGGAGCCTCTAACCAGCCCAGTTTGGACCAATTAATGGTGGAGGGAGCCTCTAAACAGCCAAGTTTTGGGAAATTCATGGTGGAGGGAGCCTCTAACCAGCCCAGTTTGGACCAATTAATGGTGGAGGGAGCCTCTAAACAGCCCAGTTTGGACCAATTCATGGTGGAGGGAGCCTCTAAACAGCCCAGTTTGGGCAAATTCATGGTGGAGGGAGCCTCTAAAAAACCCAGTTTGGACCAATTCATGGTGGAGGGAGCCTCTAACCAGCCCAGTTTGGGCAAATTCATGGTGGAGGGAGCCTCTAAACAGCCCAGTTTGGGCAAATTCATGGTGGAGGGAGCCTCTAACCAGCCCAGTTTGGACCAATTAATGGTGGAGGGAGCCGCTAAACAGCCCAGTTTGGGCAAATTCATGGTGGAGGGAGCCTCTAAAAAACCCAGTTTGGACCAATTCATGGTGGAGGGAGCCTCTAAACAGCCCAGTTTGGGCAAATTCATGGTGGAGGGAGCCTCTAAAAACCCCAGTTTGGACCAATTCATGGTGGAGGGAGCCTCTAACCAGCCCAGTGTGGGCAAATTCATGGTGGAGGGAGCCTCTAAAAAACCCAGTTTGGACCAATTCATGGTGGAGGGAGCCTCTAACCAGCCCAGTTTGGACCAATTCATGGTGGAGGGAGCCTCTAAACAGCCCAGTTTGGGCAAATTCATGGTGGAGGGAGCCTCTAAAAAACCCAGTTTGGGCAAATTCATGGTGGAGGGAGCCTCTAACCAGCCCAGTTTGGACCAATTAATGGTGGAGGGAGCCTCTAACCAGCCCAGTTTGGACCAATTAATGGTGGAGGGAGCCTCTAACCACCCCAGTTTGGACCAATTCATGGTGGAGGGAGCCTCTAAAAAACCCAGTTTGGACCAATTCATGGTGGAGGGAGCCTCTAAACAGCCCAGTTTGGGCAAATTCATGGTGGAGGGAGCCTCTAAACAGCCCAGTTTGGGCAAATTCATGGTGGAGGGAGCCTCTAACCAGCCCAGTTTGGACCAATTAATGGTGGAGGGAGCCTCTAAACAGCCAAGTTTTGGGAAATTCATGGTGGAGGGAGCCTCTAACCAGCCCAGTTTGGACCAATTCATGGTGGAGGGAGCCTCTAAACAGCCCAGTTTGGGCAAATTCATGGTGGAGGGAGCCTCTAAAAAACCCAGTTTGGGCAAATTCATGGTGGAGGGAGCCTCTAACCAGCCCAGTTTGGACCAATTAATGGTGGAGGGAGCCTCTAACCAGCCCAGTTTGGACCAATTAATGGTGGAGGGAGCCTCTAACCACCCCAGTTTGGACCAATTCATGGTGGAGGGAGCCTCTAAAAAACCCAGTTTGGACCAATTCATGGTGGAGGGAGCCTCTAACCAGCCCAGTTTGGGCAAATTCATGGTGGAGGGAGCCTCTAAACAGCCCAGTTTGGGCAAATTCATGGTGGAGGGAGCCTCTAACCAGCCCAGTTTGGGCAAATTCATGGTGGAGGGAGCCTCTAAACAGCCCAGTTTGGACCAATTCATGGTGGAGGGAGCCTCTAAAAAACCCAGTTTGGACCAATTCATGGTGGAGGGAGCCTCTAAACAGCCCAGTTTGGGCAAATTCATGGTGGAGGGAGCCTCTAACCAGCAGAGTTGTGGGAAAGCAGGGTGGAGGGAGCCTCTAACCAGCAGAGTTGGTGGAAATCAGGGTGGAGGGAGCCTCTAACCAGCAGAGTTGGGGGAAATCATGTTGGAGGGAGCCTAGTATTAGCAGAATTGTGCAATGCTTATGGTGGATGAGTATGAGGATGCGGAGGAATTGGAGAGGTTGAGTACAGACATGGAGTTTCATGTTGGGGTGCTTTACACAGGTGGGCACAAAAATGAAGGCTCTATCCAGTGGTGGTTCATTTTTATCAAAGTGAGCCGGTCGGCACTCTCAGCTGACAGACGGGTGCGCTTGTCAGTGATGATGCCACCGGCTGCACTGAACACCCTCTCAGATAGGACGCTGGCGGCAGGACAGGACAGCACCTCCAAGGCATATAGGGCAAGTTCAAGCCACAGGTCCAACTTCGACACCCAATACGTGTAGGGCGCAGAGGGGTCGGAGAGGACAGGGCTGTGGTCGGAAAGGTATTCCCGCAACATGCGCCTATACTTCTCACGCCTGGTGACACTAGGACCCTCCGTGGCGGCACTTTGGCGAGGGGGTGCCATCAAGGTGTCCCAGACCTTAGACAGTGTGCCCCTCGTTTGTGTGGACCGGTGAGAACTTGGTTGCCTACTGGAGGAACTGCCCTCCCTGCCGCCAACGTCACATGCTGGAAACATCTCCATCATATTCTGCACCAATTGCCTGTGGCAAGCATTGATGCGATTGGCCCTCCCCTCTACCGGAATAAAAGACGAGATGTTGTTTTTATACCGGGGGTCAAGGATAGCAAAGATCCAGTACTGGTTGTCCTCCATGATTTTGACAATACGCTTGTCGGTTGTAAAGCACCCCAACATGAACTCAGCCATGTCTGCCACAGTGTTAGTTGGCATGACTCCTCTGGCCCCACCGGAAAGTTCAATCTCCATTTCCTCCTCATCCTCCATGTCTACCCATCCGCGCTGCAACAATGGGACGATTCGAAGTTGCCCGGAAGCCTCCTGTATCACCATCACATCATCGGACAACTCTTCTTCCTCCTCCTCCTCCTCCTCCATTAAACGCAGTGAAGCGGACAGATGTGTGGACCTACTCTCCAGCTGTGACGGATCGGATGCTATCCCTAACTCCTCTGTGTGATCTGAGTTATCCCTGATGTCAATCAGGGATTCTCTCAGAACACACAAGAGCGGGATTGTAAGGCTCACCATCGCATCCTCAGAGCTCACCCTCCTTGTGGACTCCTCAAAGACCCGTAGGATGTCACAAAGGTCTCTCATCCATGGCCACTCATGGATGTGAAACTGAGGCAGCTGACTTTGTGGCACCCTAGGGTTTTGTAGCTGGTATTCCATCAAAGGTCTCTGCTGCTCAACCACTCTATTCAACATCTGAAATGTTGAGTTCCAGCGTGTGGGGACGTCGCACAAAAGCCGGTGTTGTGGCACATGCAGGCGTTGCTGGAGAGATTTTAAGCTAGCAGCGGCTACTGTCGACTTGCGAAAGTGGGCGCACATGTGCCGCACTTTCACCAGTAGCTCTGGAACATTGGGGTAGCTCTTTAGGAAACGTTGCACCACTAGGTTGAAGACGTGGGCCAGGCATGGAACATGTTGGAGTCCGGCAAGCTCCAGAGCTGCTACCAGGTTCCGGCCGTTATCACAAACGACCATGCCTGGGCCCAGGTGCAGCGGCTCAAACCATATTGCCGTCTCATCGAGGAGGGCATCCCTCACCTCGGAGGCAGTGTGCTGTCTGTCCCCCAAGCTGATCAGCTTCAGCACAGCCTGCTGACGTCTACCAACGCCAGTGCTGCAACGTTTCCAACTCGTAGCTGGGGTCAATCTAACAGCGGAGGAGGAGGCGGTGGCGGAGGAGGAGGCGGTGGCGGAGGAGGAGGCGGTAGAGGAGGAGGAGGGGGGTGTTCTTCTCGTGTCCCTGCCAGGAATGTTAGGCGGGGAGACGAGGTACACCGGGCCAGTTTGGGAAGCAGTCCCAGCCTCAACTACATTCACCCAGTGTGCCGTCAGTGAAATGTAGCGTCCCTGTCCGCATGCACTTGTCCACGCGTCGGTGGTCAAGTGGACCTTTGTGCAAAGCGCGGAACTAAGGGCCCGCCTGATGTTGAGTGACACGTGCTGGTGCAAGGCGGGGACGGCACACCGGGAGAAGTAGTGACGGCTAGGGACGGCATAGCGAGGTGCCGCAGTTGCCATCAGGTCCAGGAAGGCGGGAGTTTCAACAAGCCGGAACGCCAACATCTCCTGGGCCAGCAGTTTAGCGATGTTGGCGTTCAAGGCTTGCGCTTGTGGGTGGTTAGCAGTGTATTTCTGCCGCCGCTCCAATGTCTGAGAGATGGTGGGTTGTTGTAAAGAAACGCCTGATGGTGCCTTTGATGGTGCAGGAGAAGGAGATAAGACAGGACCAGGGGAGGATGAGGTAGAAGTCAACAAAGTGGCGGAGGCAGATGAAGTGGTGTCCTGGCTCGTCCTCTGGAGTGCATCGCCAGCACAGTCAGCAGTGGCAGTGGCAGAGGCAGAGGCAGTGGCAGAGGCAGTGGCAGTGGCGTGAACGGCAGGCGGCCTTTGTCCTGCCGTTGCTGCCTGCCACTGATTCCAGTGCTTGGATTCCAAATGACGGCGCATTGAAGTGGTGGACAGGTTGCTCTTCTCAGAGCCCCTAATCAATTTCGAGAGGCAAATTGTGCAGACAACACTATATCTGTCCTCGGCGCATTCCTTGAAAAAACTCCACACCTTCGAGAAACGTGCCCTCGAGGTGGGAGTTTTTCGGGGCTGGGTACGAACTGGAACATCTTGGGAGATTCCGGGTGTGGCCTGGCTTTGCCTAAGCTGCTGACCTCTGCCTCTGCCTCTAGCTACCCTTTTTGGTGCTGCACCTGCCTCAACATCCACACTACTTTCCCCGCTTGACATCCCCCCTGTCCAGGTCGGGTCAGTGTCCTCATCATCCACCACTTCCTCTTCCAACTCCTGTCTCATCTCCTCCTCCCGCACAATGCGCCGGTCAACTGGATGCCCTGACGGCAACTGCGTCACATCATCGTCGATGAGGGTGGGTTGCTGGTCATCCACCACCAAATCGAACGGAGATGGAGGAGACTCTAGTGTTTGAGCATCTGGACACAGATGCTCCTCTGTTAGGTTCGTGGAATCGAGACGTGGAGAGGCAGGTTGAGGGACAATGAAAGGAGCGGAGAACAGCTCTGGGGAGCAGGGACAGTTTGGGTTATTGTTCTGTAAAGCTTCGGAATTTTGGGAGGAAGGAAGACAAGACTGTTGGGTAATAGGAGGAGAGGAGGCAGAGTCTGACTGGCTGCTGGACAATGTGCTGTAAGCGTTCTCTGACAGCCATTGCAAGACCTGTTCCTGGTTCTCGGGCCTACTAAGGTTTGTACCCTGCAGTTTAGTTAATGTGGCAAGCAACCCTGGCACTGTGGAGTGGCGCAATGCTTGCTGCCCCACAGGAGTAGGCACGGGACGCCCTGTGGCTTCACTGCTACCTTGCTCCCCAGAACCATTCCCCCGACCTCGCCCACGGCCTCGTCCACGTCCCTTTCCGGGAGCCTTGCGCATTTTGAATTCCTAGTTAGAAATTGGCACTGTATACCAGTAGTAAAAATTGTGGGTGCACGTAACCCCAATATATTCTTTGAATTCCCAGTCAGACACTGGCACTATATGGCAGTAGCAAGAAATGAGGGTATTTGTATTCCCAATATATTCTTTGAATTCCCAGTCAGACACTGGCACTATATGGCAGTAGCAAGAAATGAGGGTATTTGTATTCCCAATATATTCTTTGAATTCCCAGTCAGACAATGGCACTGTATACCAGTAGTAAAAATTGTGGGTGCACGTAACCCCAATATATTCTTTGAATTCCCAGTCAGACACTGGCACTATATGGCAGTAGCAAGAAATGAGGGTATTTGTATTCCCAATATATTCTTTGAATTCCCAGTCAGACAATGGCACTGTATACCAGTAGTAAAAATTGTGGGTGCACGTAACCCCAATATATTCTTTGAATTCCCAGTCAGACACTGGCACTATATGGCAGTAGCAAGAAATGAGGGTATTTGTATTCCCAATATATTCTTTGAATTCCCAGTCAGACAATGGCACTGTATACCAGTAGTAAAAAATTGTGGGTGCACGTAACCACAATATATTCTTTGAATTACCAGTCAGACACTGGCACTATATGGCAGTAGCAAGAAATGAGGGTATTTGTATTCCCAATATATTCTTTGAATTCCCAGTCAGACAATGGCACTGTATACCAGTAGTAAAAATTGTGGGTGCACGTAACCCCAATATATTCTTTGAATTACCAGTCAGAAACTGGCACTATATGGCAGTAGCAAGAAATGAGGGTATTTATAACCCCAATATATTCTTTGAATTCCCAGTCAGACAATGGCACTGTATACCAGTAGTAAAAATTGTGGGTGCACGTAACCACAATATATTCTTTGAATTACCAGTCAGACACTGGCACTATATGGCAGTAGCAAGAAATGAGGGTATTTGTATTCCCAATATATTCTTTGAATTCCCAGTCAGACAATGGCACTGTATACCAGTAGTAAAAATTGTGGGTGCACGTAACCACAATATATTCTTTGAATTACCAGTCAGAAACTGGCACTATATGGCAGTAGCAAGAAATGAGGGTATTTATAACCCCAATATATTCTTTGAATTCCCAGTCAGACAATGGCACTGTATACCAGTAGTAAAAATTGTGGGTGCACGTAACCACAATATATTCTTTGAATTACCAGTCAGAAACTGGCACTATATGGCAGTAGCAAGAAATGAGGGTATTTATAACCCCAATATATTCTTTGAATTCCCAGTCAGACAATGGCACTGTATACCAGTAGTAAAAATTGTGGGTGCACGTAACCCCAATATATTCTTTGAATTACCAGTCAGAAACTGGCACTATATGGCAGTAGCAAGAAATGAGGGTATTTGTATTCCCAATATATTCTTTGAATTCCCAGTCAGACACTGGCACTATATGGCAGTAGCAAGAAATGAGGGTATTTGTATTCCCAATATATTCTTTGAATTCCCAGTCAGACAATGGCACTGTATACCAGTAGTAAAAATTGTGGGTGCACGTAACCCCAATATATTCTTTGAATTCCCAGTCAGACAATGGCACTATATACCAGTAGCAAGAAATGAGGGTATTTATAACCCCAATATATTCTTTGAATTCCCAGTCAGACAATGGCACTGTATACCAGTAGTAAAAATTGTGGGTGCACGTAACCCCAATATATTCTTTGAATTCCCAGTCAGACACTGGCACTATATGGCAGTAGCAAGAAATGAGGGTATTTGTATTCCCAATATATTCTTTGAATTCCCAGTCAGACAATGGCACTGTATACCAGTAGTAAAAATTGTGGGTGCACGTAACCCCAATATATTCTTTGAATTCCCAGTCAGACACTGGCACTATATGGCAGTAGCAAGAAATGAGGGTATTTGTATTCCCAATATATTCTTTGAATTCCCAGTCAGACAATGGCACTGTATACCAGTAGTAAAAATTGTGGGTGCACGTAACCCCAATATATTCTTTGAATTCCCAGTCAGACACTGGCACTATATGGCAGTAGCAAGAAATGAGGGTATTTGTATTCCCAATATATTCTTTGAATTCCCAGTCAGACAATGGCACTGTATACCAGTAGTAAAAATTGTGGGTGCACGTAACCCCAATATATTCTTTGAATTACCAGTCAGACACTGGCACTATATGGCAGTAGCAAGAAATGAGGGTATTTGTATTCCCAATATATTCTTTGAATTCCCAGTCAGACAATGGCACTGTATACCAGTAGTAAAAATTGTGGGTGCACGTAACCCCAATATATTCTTTGAATTACCAGTCAGACACTGGCACTATATGGCAGTAGCAAGAAATGAGGGTATTTGTATTCCCAATATATTCTTTGAATTCCCAGTCAGACAATGGCACTGTATACCAGTAGTAAAAATAGTGGGTGTATATAGCCCCAATTCTATTGCTAGGGGACTTGCAGGGTATTTCTGGGGTGAAGGTGGGGGGGCACACCGTTGGAACGGGTATCGGGGTATATATCGGGTATACGGGAATACACTGACAGTGTATTCCATTCAGGATCCTGGGAAAGCTGGGTTGCGGCGATTGAGCCCGTCAGTGCCACGTTACACTGACAAGCTTCTCCCTGGAATTTAGCTCTTACAAGAGCTGTTGGTTGTCTTCTCCTTCCTATCCTAGCCTGTCCCTGCCTACCCAGAATCTAAGCCCTAGCTAGCTGGACGGAAACCTCCGTCCTCGGTGAATTGCAAGCTCAGAATGACGCGAAGCTGGGCGGCGCTGTTCTTTTAAATTAGAGGTCACATGTTTTCGGCAGCCAATGGGTTTTGCCTACTTTTCTCAACGTCACCGGTGTCGTAGTTCCTGTCCCACCTACCCTGCGCTGTTATTGGAGCAAAAAAGGCGCCAGGGAAGGTGGGAGGGGAATCGAGTAATGGCGCACTTTACCACGCGGTGTTCGATTCGATTCGAACATGCCGAACAGCCTAATATCCCATCGAACATGAGTTCGATAGAACACTGTTCGCTCATCTCTAATAAGGACGATGAATTTAAAGGGAATGTGTCGCCAGAAAATGACTTATGTTTTAAAAAATATTTCTTAAGAATTTGTAATAATATTTTAAAGAATGTTCCATGTATTTTTTTTTACTTACCGTATATACTCGAGTATAAGCCGAGATTTTAAGCACAGTTTTTGTGCTGAAAAAGTGAGCCTCGGCTTATACTCGCGTCAATACGGTAATTGAAGATGTCACATGTCTGGTCCGCAGTGAAAGACAGTGAAAGACAGGCCCAAAGCCTGTGCTAGCAGTAACTGGCTATTACTACTACCACAGGCTTTGGGCCTATATGGTAATATGCCAGACCACGTGACATCTGGGATATTACCATATAGGCCTGAAGCCCGCTAGGATTAACATGAGCACAAACAGAATGTCATGCATTTTACCCTCTCGGCTTATACTTGAGTCAATAAGTTTTCCCCATTTTTTGTGGTAACATTAGGGAGGTCGGCTTATATTCGGGTCGACTTATACTCGAGTATATACGAGTATATTTATTTTTATTTTTTCCTCTATCCTGTAATTTTCACTCTAGTCACTAAGCATAATAATAGGCTGACACTTACCAATTCTATAGGGGCTTTCTCTCGTTAACATGAGAGACTGGATTACAATAGAAGATAACGCCTCTCTCAATAATGCCAGTGCTCCATCATTGTATCTACTACTAACACTAGATGATGTCACAACTTATCTACCCCCCTCTCTTTCCAACGAACTCTTCCATACAGTGGCATAGCTATTGGGAATGTAGAGGCAGCAGTCACTACCGGGCCCTGGAACCTGAGGGGTCCTTAAGGTCTCTATGACATATAAAACACACTACTAATTATATCTCAAACTAATGGTAAGTAGGGACTCTATTACACATTTTGCACTCGGGATCAGGAGCTTTAAGTTACACACCTACACCCATAGACCTCAATGAGTCGGCTCCAGACTATTGCTGCCTATGGTCATGGCCATGCTGTAAAGCACATCACCAAATGCTGTTAATTCAAGCTCAGGCAAGATGGCATCCCCCATAGTCATATACAGAAAGTACAATAAAAAGTTCAACAATCAGAAAATTAAAACAGATAAGAAAAACTGATATATTTCATTATCTGGTTCTAGCAAATAGAAAAAAAACAAACGGTGACAAATTCCCTTTAAGCCATGAAAAGCAGCTCCAGACCATCACTCCTCCTTCTGTAAGCCTTACAGCTGGCACTGCACATTCAGACAGGAAACGTTCTCCTGGCATTTGCAAACTCAGACGCATGCATCAGACTGGCAGATGGTGAAAGCTGATTCATTGCTCGTCCACAGTGTATGGCAGTGTGCTTTACACTGCTCCAGCAGATGCTTGATATTGTGCTTACATGTTAGTCCAGATGCGGAAACAGCGTTCACCGGCACGGTGTCTGTCGTCATCCGGTGATGTTTTATTTAGTGCGATTTACCCAACGCATAGAATTCATCTGTAGAATGGGTAATCACTTTGGCACCAGTAGGCTCAGGTATCTTGAACCCTGGCTGATTCTGAGATTGAACTTTTTCCTACACGTAGACCTCCTATTGTCACCTGGCTATGCTATGTAAGGTGGGCACATAGGTGCCCATGTATTGCTGAGGTGGCCCACATTACACTGGCCTACCCAAGGACAGGGCATCTAGGCCCTGCTATTCCATGCTTGTGGAAGAAAGCCAACATACACTTCTGCTGGTTGTTTTATTACCAGTACTCTACTGCAGTTGTTTGGTACAAAAATTTGCTCGGTCATGTCAGGGGTTAATAACATTGGCACAAACCTGAACAAATTTCTTTAACGTGACAGCATCAGTCATGTGACAATGCGCAACAAAAGCCCAGATCATATAGGGGTTTCACTATGCTAACTCTTAGGTAAAGTCAGAATTCCAAACCCAGACTGACAAGGGAACAAGACTTGTCCATATAGAAAACTCTGAACTGGGCTTCGCAAGCCTACACAAAGTGGGTTGAGATCGAGAGGTTCTGGCTAGCACCGATCCACCCCAATGCTTTTCTGTGGTCCTGTTCTCCTCCTCTTCCCCGGCCCCTCTTCTAGGACCCATTAGCTTCACGCAAGCTATTTGGCTCACTTGTTCTAAACTCTTCCCTCTAGCCTCCCCAAGCTACTCTATGATCTCCTTTTTGATTAATTCTCTTTTTACGATTGGGGGGGGGGGCTTACGCAGCGCTGGTCGGAGTCGGCTGGCCCTTTTCCATGTCTGCTGACCCTGGAGATCAGGCCCTTCGACTACTTCACCTCGGTGATAAACTTGCCCACCTCAGAGTGATTCCACTATCAAGAGATTGTCCACTTTGTGTCTTTTCAGTTTGGCTTCCTGAAGGTGTCACTATCTACTGTCTTCGAGAAGGTGTGTTGGGCGGGTATCTCCATGGTTGGGTTGATATCAAATATTTACTTCTACTGTTCTAGATGTTTATGGCAGTTCGCCTGATTCAGGCACAGTAGAAATATTCATATAGTTCTGCCCCTTTTTTGTCCTAGTTTTTTGTGTATATCAAATATTTACTGGCTTCTCTCCTTTCCTGTGGGACGACCCCTGTCTTCCATAAGTACATGGCCAAGTGGTCTGGAGCCCTGAATAGGCAGATCTCACTCGGAGAGTGGCAACTTATCTGGTCTCACGCAGCTAAATCCTCTACATGTGTTTTGTTTCACGAGACCCAATACAAATTATATATGCATTGGTACCATACCCCCGCCCTGCTCCTCTCCCTCAGCCCTAGTATTCCCTCCCAATGTTGGCATTGTCAAACAGAAGTGGGCACACTGTGTCATGTTTTTTGGGACTGTCCTGGTACTGTCCCATCTGGCTGGAAGTTAAGTCTCTCTCTGACGCCCTCTTTATACAAGGTGTCCTACTGGACCCCCTCACCTAGTTGCTTAACTTCCCTCCTAAACTATTTCTGTATTTATGTATGGTTGTTAAAACGCTTATAGCTCCCCACTGGAAAAGGAGTTCTCCTCCCTCTGGCCCAGATCTTATTGCCCGGGTGAAGGGTGTTCACAATATTGAATACCTGAGTGCCTCCCTTAATCATGCAATGGGCACCTTTCATGTTGTGTGGTCATTTTGGGACACCTATTGCGCTCTGCATGGTCTTTGACTCCTGAAAAGTTGTCGGAAGACCTCCATTTACAGGGAGACTTTCCCACCCGGGTCCCTAGAAAGCATCAGCCTGTAGCATACAAGGGTGTGAAAAGCACAGTGCCTACTGCACAGGCTAAAGGTGCAAATGGGTTCGACCTATTTAGGAGATTCATTTCGGAGCCCTCTTTTCAGGAAATGCTAGATCAAAGAAGTTACGATGACTCAGCAAATATTTAAAGTAACAGTAGCATAATGCAGCAATGAATCATCAAAAAAAGCAAAGCTGTAAAAGTACAAAGTGTCATATTTCACAACTACAGCGACCTTAACACCTGCACTGGAGACACTGTTGGAGACTCTATCTCAATGTCTGCCTCAAAATTTGCAGAGGAGAAAGTCCTGCATGGAGTACTCTCTCATCTGCCTCTTTCAGTTTTAAAACAACTGACACTCTATGGAACCCATTGACTATGGTGTGACCCTTACCTCCCAATCATCCCTGATTCAGTGGGACAGTCTCAGATGTAGGTCCCGGATTCTTCTGGACAGAAATGAATGAATACAATGGTGAAGCAGTGAGCCGTCTGCTCCCTGCTCTACCATTTGGCCCCTGTCTCTGTTCTGGGAGCAGTATGCCCAATATAGTGAGGAGGACTGTGGGGGCAGCTGATGGTGCCATTATACTGTGGTGGTGGGGGGCTCATTAAACTGTGAGGATAGCTGGAAGGCTACATTAAACTGGGGGCAACTGGAGGGGGACATTAAACTGTGGCACAGCTGGAGGGGAATGTTATATTGTGAGCACATGAGTTCATTCTGTGGGGACAACTGGAATGGGAATTTATACTGTAGGGGGCAGCTGGAGGGGGATATTATAATGTGGGGGGACATACCATGTCAGCATGACTTTAGGGGTGTTTTACTGTGTGAGGGCACAAAAAGCAATGGATATGAATGGGCAGCCAAACTGGAAGAGGGTAGGCACACATTCTTCCGTGGTATGAGATTACCACTATTTTAGCCCCATATAGGGATCACAATGTTTTTTTTCTCCTATCAGTATGTTTTTGTAGAATGGGAGGAAATCCACGCAAACACGGGGAGAACATACAAGCTCCTTGCAGATGTGGCTCCTGGCAGGATTTGAATCTAGGACTCCAGCGCTGCAAGGCTACTGTGCTAACCACTGAGCCACAGTGTTGCCTCGCTATCTGTTCTTCTGGTCCTCTGACATAACAATTGGAGAATCAATGATGGTATGATCCTAGCATAAAATAGATGTACAAACCAACACAGAAATGTATTCTAAGTCAATTGTGGTTTAGGATCCAGCATAAGTCACACTCCTAAGACCATAGTAGTGGAAAAGGCTGACTTCCGCCTCCTCATAATATAGTTCCCTGCACAGGTGAGTAGGGCTGCAGTGGGCAACACTGGTGTAACCTATGATTTTTCAGCTCTATGAATGTGATAAAGCATTCTTAATATCAAACTTAAAGATAAAAAACACTAAGTAATGTTATGCATTTGGTATGTGCCATACAGGAAATGAGAAGGTCAAAAGATTATATCTCTGGATCAGCACTTGCAAATAGAGATTACTGGTCTTGGCAGATTTACTCGGAGATGAGAAGTGATGTGTAGCGCCCTGTTTGGTTCAGTTTACATTTTCTGAGACTAATGGACAAGCAGGATATGGAAGAAGACAATGTGAGAGGCTAAGACTTTATGTTCAGAAACTATATTAGTATGACATTCCTGTGCCAAGACCTCAATGAGTACAGGTTGAAAAGGTGCTCATTCTTCAGGTCGTTTCGCCTCACGATTTGGCCTGAAGACACACCCTCCTCTGGACTAGGCCCATTCATTGGGCCTAATCTGGAGCAGAGTGCGCAGGTTCCGGTCCAAAAAACCCATCTGAACTTACCCTAAGGATAAGTTCACACAGAGTTTTTTGGTCAGGGTTTTTAGGCCGTAATCACCTCAAAACCCTGACCAAAAAGACGGCTCCCGGAAAAAAGAAGCAAGGTGCTCATTGTTCAGGTCGTGTTGCCTCGCGATTCGGCCTGAAGAAACTCCCTCCTCCGGACTAGGTCCATTAATTGGGCCTAATCCGGAGTGGAGTGCACGGCTGGATGTCGGTGCAGTGCACCAGCTTTCAGTCACGGCGACCCGGCTTTTGGATCGGAACCTGAGGCGGCCTTAGGGTAAGTAAGTTCACATTGAGTTTTTTGGTCAGGAATCCACCTTAAAAAAGCCTCCCAATAGAACTCTATTGAGAGGCTTTTTTTGGAGGCTGATTTTGAGGCGGATTCCTGACCAAATTCCTGACCAAAAAAACTCTCTGTGAACTTACCCTAAGGTAAGTTCACACTAAATTTTTTGGATCGGAACCTGAGGCGGAGTAGCCAGATAGCCGCGACTGAAAGCCAGTGCACTGCACCAGCATCCAGCCGCGCACTCCGCTCCGGATTAGGCCTAATGAATGGGCTTAGTCCAGAGGAGGGAGTGTCTTCAGGCCGAATTGCGAGGCGAAACGGCCTGAAGAATGAGCACCTTGGGAGCCGTCTTTTTGGTAAGGATTTTGAGGCGAATACGGCCTCAAAATCCTGACCAAAAAACTCTGTGTGATGTTACCCTAATAGTGGATGATGGGTGGTCGATTCCAAAAAAACTCAAGTGAAGCCATACCTGAGATTTTGTACAATTTGTAACAAACTCAGCCTATTTGTTCATGTGTACGACTAACCTAAGTCCGGCCCCGGTACAGTACACACTATAGATTATTCTTACATTTTAGAACAAGCAGTAAACATAATTGACATCATTAAGATGTGCTTTATATTTGGTTGTCAACTTGTTCGTGTTGCAACAAAGAGGCCATGAAAGAGTTGCACATGTCTTACCGGGACACGGTTTCTGTAGAATTTGTGATTTATACGCTGAATGATGTTTATCACCTGGGATAATGTGACTATGGAGAATTGCTTTCAGATTCCTTGCAGTATGGTTTTTGTGTGAAAACATAAAAGAATAAAAGGACAAAAAACTGTGGATAAAATGTAGGTCACAGAGAGAGAGATTACTATGAGCATTAATGCTACTGCTATACAATATAAGTTGTCAGATGGAGTCAAACTGAGTCAGATGCTTAAAGGTGGAATTTACGTGATCTAATTCTGAAAACATCTGAAAAGCAACTTAATAATTATAAAAAGTGAAAACGGCAAAACAATGAGGTAGCCAAGAAACCTCTTATGGGGTCCCACTCCACTAGGACCACCTTCAGAAACAAGGTCAGGCCTTGAAAATGTAACGACTAATTTGTTCTCTGAAATGCATAAGGAAAATGCAAACAGGTAATATAAGGATAAGCTACACAGTGATGTCACAGTAGAGAAATTGATAATGTGATGTCACAGTACAGAGATAATACACACAGTGATGTCACATTACAGAGAATGCACACAGTGATGTCACAGCACAGGGATAATATACACAGTGATGTCACAGTACAGGGATAATACACACAGTGATGTCACAGTACAGATATAATACACACAGTGATGTCACAGTACCAGGATAATACACACAGTGATGTCACAGTACAGGGATAATACACACAGGGATGTCACAGTACAGGGATAATACACACAGGGATGTCACAGTACAGGGATAATATACACAGTGATGTCACCAGTGACGTAACTACCGTAGAGGCAGCGGAGGCGGCTGCCACAGGGCCCAGGCCATTAGGGGGCCTGGTGACAGCCGCTACCGTTGTTTTTTTGTTTTTTTTAATAGGCTGTTATGGGCCCTATTTACTTGCCGATCCTGGCTGGGCCGGGATCGGCAAGTGACACTGTAGGCCCCACAAATACTATCATTATACTCGGGGGGTCTTTGCAGACCCCCGAGTATAATGATCGGCAGACCGGGAGAGGTAAGGGAACGTAAAAAACACTGTTACTTACCTCTCCACGATCCTGCCAGGCCTCCTTCCTACTTGTCTGATGTCTCTGACGTCACATAAACCCGGCCTGCTTCCCGGGTCATGTGACGTCCGACGTCATAGAACAAGGACGGCAGCGGAGAAGACAGCGTAGGAGCGGGGGACAGGTAAGAAACAGTAATTTTTTATGTTTTTATTCCTCCAGGTCTCCGATTATTATACTCTGGGGTCTGAAAAGACCCCAGAGTATAATAATTGTTTATGGGTGTCCACAGTGGGACATAATATTGTGTGCAGGGGCCACTATGGGGGATAATACTGTGTGCAGGGGACACTATGGGGTGCAATACTGTGTGCAGGGGCCACTATGGGGGATAATACTGTGTGCAGGGGCCACTAAGGGACATAATGCTGTGTGCAGGGGCCACTAAGGGACATAATACTGTGTGCAGGGGCCACTAAGGGACATAAAGCTGTCTGCAGGGGCCACTAAGGGAAATAATGTTGTGTGCAGGGGCCACTAAGGGACATAATACTGTGTGCAGGGGCCACTAATGGACATAATACTGTGTGCAGGGGCCACTAATGGACATAATACTGTGTGCAGGGGCCACTAATGGACATAATACTGTGTGCAGGGGCCACTATGGGGGATAATACTGTGTGCAGGGGCCACTAAGGGACATAATGCTGTGTGCAGGGGCCACTAAGGGACATAAAGCTGTCTGCAGGGGCCACTAAGGGAAATAATGCTGTGTGCAGGGGCCACTAAGGGACATAATACTGTGTGCAGGGGCCACTAATGGACATAATACTGTGTGCAGGGGCCACTAATGGACATAATACTGTGTGCAGGGGCCACTAATGGACATAATACTGTGTGCAGGGGCCCCTATGGGGGATAATACTGTGTCCAGGGGCCACTAAGGGACATAATACTGTGTGCAGGGGCCACTAATGGACATAATACTGTGTGCAGGGCTTACTAAGGGACATAATAGATTGCAGAGGAGGGGGTCGGTCGAGGTCTTCGGCGTCGGTGTTGGGGGGGGGGCATGTCAAAAGTTCGCCACGCGGCCCCGCCATTCCTAGTTACGCCACTGGATGTCACAGTACAGGGATATTGCACACAGTGATGTCACAGTGCAAGGAAAATAAGATAAGATAAGACAATCCTTCAATAGTCCCACCATGGGGAAATTTCAATGTACTACAGCAGTATGATAATATGGATACAGGATAATAACAGTAATATAGAAGGAGACACACATAAGCTCAGAATAGCAGAATAGGAGAAAAATACAAGGAATCATTGCAGCAAAAGAAAAAAAAATAAAAATGGTAAAATGATAAAATAAGAGTAACCAAATAAACTACAAATAATTATGGATGACATTTTTGGAAAATAAAAATTCTTGAATAAATAAGCAAAAATTCATGAAAATAGATAAAGATACATAAAGACTTCATTGTGGATTAGAATACTGGTTTTTAGTTTTATTGTATTTGTGAATGTGTTTTAGATTTTGCTAAAACATTTTTTACTGAACTATTTGGAGGATGCAGTAATGGGGTGACGGTAACCAGTGAGCGTAACGCCTCAGCTAATAAAAGACTCCTTACCCAAGCACTGAAGAAATACGAAAGAAATCCACCACCAGAAAAAAAGGAACAGATGGGTAGGAAAGAACGAGTGAAGGTCAATGAAATAAAGCAAGAAATAATAAAGTATATACAGCACAAAGTAAACTCTTTTAAAACTTAACTTAAGAAGGCGGAAGTTACATTTTTGGGATGCAGGATTAAGGTTAGGGAGCCAAGCCACTCTTAACCCGCCGGAGGCACCTTTTGGTATTGGATATTGAGAAGTGTTTGGTTTCTTTTACTTTATATGCTATATTAAAAGTTAAGTTTTGAAAGCATCCGCAGAACTGAGACCAAAGGTGCAATTTGGGCCCCAATGTGAAATCCATAATAGGGTCTCCATGTGCCATACTGTATATGTTACTGATGTCTTCTTATGTGGCAGAGGAAAATTTGCCCCTAAATGAGACTTAACAGTTCACGTTTTCCCATTTTTTTGTATTTGGAATAGTGTAAGGAAGGAGCAACCATCAACAAATGAAATGTAAAGGGGTTGTCCCATCACAAGGATCCTATCTATACTGCTTATTAATGTGGATGTAAGACTTTTCCTAAATACACTGCTTCAGCAAAACTGCTTTGTTTGTCCACTATCTTACTTTATTCAATTCATTGTTGACACAGCCCTGACTTATCTGCTCAAAAGTCAAGTGATGTATCTGCCTGCTGTCAGGGGGAGGTGGGGAGGGGATAAGTGCACAGGAGCGAGCCTGTGTTTCTTGCTATCCTGTGTCTACACCATGTGACCTAGCTTTCTGCTCTCAGATAGAGGAGGGGAGCTGCTTGCATTTCTGAACTTGTCTTCTGTTCTCCCATTTATCAGGTTAGCTAATTCAATTGTGTTAATTATGGCAGAGACAGGCAGTATTGTGCATATAGTGTTGTTTTAGGATCTTTGATGACATCACTGGCCCTTCAGCCGCCCCATAGGATAACGCTATGCAGTGGGTGGAGCTACACGGTAATTTGGGAGCAGAGCTAAACGGCAGGTTGCATGAAACCCCGCCCACAAAATGACGCAAGAAACCAGAAAGAAAGAAGATTTTACAGCAGTGAAGACTGGTGAGTATGCGACGTGGGAATACCCCTTTAAGTTTGGGGTCAATTTCCCGCTGCATCTCCCAGTCTCCCCTTCCATCAGCCGCCCTCATCAATATCCGCTCCTTACTTTTAAGTGCAAACAAAAGCAGCTAAAGATGTATGTGATTAGACAAGACTAGATGAAGATAGACAGACGACATTATCTGTCTGCTGTAAAACTGCTGCCGCCTTTCATCGTATTTTCCATCTTAGGATGTGAATCAAATATTTTTCTAAACTTAAGTGTCCTCTCAAAACTAATCAGAACATATTACCGCTGGAAACAAGCGCTCTCCGTACTTCACTTCCGAGAGTGGTTTACCAAGAAGTAATATAAAAACAAATGAGATGTCGGGAGACGCAGTCATGTCTAACCCTGCGCTTTATTATGACAAGCTGCAATGACTGGCAATAAGTGGCATTACTACGGGCAAATCCCTTCACCACTTATTAACAAAAGTCCGACAAGAGCAGAAACCGCTAAATCTAAAGAGATTTTATAACCCTGGCATCACAGAAATACTGAAATACTACGTAAAATGGGTAGATTGTCTCCCTTCTGTTATCTCATGCCTAGAGGCTTACAGTCTTAAAGGGAACCTATCACACTAATATGATGCTCCATCAGTGAATGGGTCACGAGACCTATGGGGCCTCCGCGACCATGTGAAGCATGATGACATCATAACGCTGGGCAGCAGGATGTTACCAAACCCCACATGACTGCTGAGGCCCAATTACAAGCTCAGTAGTGACTCCACGATGCATGACATCAGAGAAGTTTACATCTCTGGACCAGACATTACCTCCCTGCTGGCCAGAGTTCCAGATTGTATAGCGGCCGTAGCCTCCTTCCTCTCCTCCCGCTTTCTCAAACGCAACATGGAGAAAACAGAGTTCATTATCTTCACCCCATCCCGTATGGCCCTTCCACCTGACCCATCTATCAAAGTTAATGGAACCACATTTACCCCTGTCCCACGGGTCCGATGCCTTGGGATAACACTGGACCCCGACCTATCCTTCAAGTCACACGTTCAAACCCTCAAAACTTCCTGCCGCCTCCAACTCAAGAACATCCACTGAATCTGCTCCTTCCTCACCACTGAAACCACTAAGATGCTCGTCCAGGCCCTCATATTCTCCTGCTTAGACTACTGCAACAGCCTTCACCATGGACTCCCAGCAAACACCCTCACCCCCTCCAGTCCACCTTAAATGGTGCTGCTCGTTTAATCCACCTCACCCCCCGATCTTCATCGGCTGCTCCCCTCTGCCAGTCCCTCCACTGGCTACCCATAGCCCAGTGAATTGAATTCAAGTTACTAACGATAACATACAAAGCCATCCACAACCTGTCCCCTCCATATATCTCTGACCTCATCTCCCGCTACCTGCCCACACGTAACCTCAGATCCTCCAATGACCTCCTACTCCGCTCTGCCCTCATCCGCTCCTCACACAACCATCTCCAAGATTTCTCTTTCAAGGCATAATAAATCTGCCCCATTATTTGTATCTACTCTCCACTAGTAGAACAGCAATCTTGGTGTCATATGAAAGCTAAAAAGTTCTTGGTTTTATAATGACCAAGATATATCGTATATACTCGAGTATAAGCCGAATTTTTCAGCCCAGTTTTTGTGCTGAAAAAGCCCCCCTCGGCTTATACTCCAGTCAGCAAAAAAAAAAAAATATATATTTTTTTTATTTATTTTAGAAGGAAGGGGGGGTGTCTATGACTAGCCACAATATCAATGTATAGAATCTCCCATAAAATAGTGCAAAAAAAAAAGAAAGAAGATTTAAAAAATAAATAAATAAATAAAAGTTGTAAATCCCTCCTTTCCTTAGGATACATACAAAAGTAGAAAATTACTGTGAAACACATACACATTAGGTATCCCTGTGTCTGACAGTGCCCGATCTACTGAGTATAGGGGATCTGCAGTGCTCCTGTTCCGTCGGGAAGGGGTTAATAGGAGCACTGCAGATACCCTATATTCAGCCAGGCTGAATTCCAAGTGGGGGAAGAAAAAACAGTCCTCAAGCTCAGGGAAGGGGCAGACAGACAACCAAAACACCCCCTCCCCTTCCCCAGTACCCAGCATCTACTGTACACAAAAACTCCGACCATTTTAATTTTTTAAATTTTCCAGTAGCTGCTGCATTTCCCCCGTAGGCTTATACTCGAGTCAATAAGTTTTTCCAGTTTTTTTTTTTGGTAAAATTAGGGGCCTCGGCTTATATTCGGGCCGGCTTATACTCGAGTATATACGCCAACTGTTTGAAGTTACCATCTCTCCTCCAGCCTTAGATTCCCTGCATTACACTAAAGTCCTCCCACCCGTACACCTAGTGAAAACAGTGTACAGATTCAGCTCACAATAGAAAAACAGGTAAAAGAAAAAAAAGTTCCCGGATTTCACAAAGAGGAACCAAAATTCATTACAACAGTACATTACAAAATGTATTCATTTCATAAATTCTGCCAGAAAATCAAAAGGATTCCGAAAGTTTAGTTCCACTTTAACCACTTCCATCATGGATGAGATAACCCCTTGAGATATGCTTCTTAATCCACCTATTTATTGGACAACGTCAAGACGCCAGATTGGCCAAGTGAGACATTCCATGTTCTAATAATGGTTTCATCAGCATATTTACCCAACGGAAATGGACCACTGAGAAGGAAACCATTATAAAACTAGTGTAAATATGAATGTCAATCTTCATATTAGTATAATATCACATATCATGGCAGTAGATTTATCCAACCATGACCCAGAACAGAACATAAATACAGATTGAGAAAGAAGCGTTTGAGGGACTGGCTTATGAAGCATAAACAATGGAAGACATGACTGACCATCGTGCAAATTCTCTCCATAAATCACCAGAGGAACATTCTGTAAGAAACAATAAGGTTCCCCAGTGAGAAGCTGCAGCACCTGAATAAATAGACTCTCCTTGAAACTCTAAAGATTTATGGCATTGAAAAGTTCTCTCCTGCTGAATCCTGGCTGAAGGATCGCATTCATGATTATTTCTTACAGTGTCATCATTCATGGAGAGCCGTGCACGAAAGCTGTTACCACGGGAGAAAGTTGAATCACTCAGAATTATTTGTTTTTGCACACTGTTTAAGTCAATCATTGATCTGAGTGTCGACATTCTTCAGCCGAGCCCGAAAGCAAGCGTTCAATGCGATTATTAATTTCAGCATGGATATCAATGGGATGTTTTTTATAGGTAGAAAACCCTTTTTAGTGTCAGTCAAGCATTGGATTTATTTTCCTGGTAGAACATAAAAAAGGTTCAAAATTAGTGTCATGTTCCAAAAAGTTTGTATGCAAAAGAGCAGTATGTAAGAAACTGAACTCCATCATGTGTATTGAAGATCTATTCGCCCCACCATAATGTGGCCTACAATGGAACATACCAAAAGCATCGAGCAGGGCAATACAGTAGGGTCACATTAAAGGCTTTGTGTTAGACCGTTGGACCTTGGAAGAGAGGACTTCAATCGGTGAAGAGTGAATAAAGTGAGGTTCAAAGTATAAGGAATCTCCCCATTCCTTATCTGGGACCTCCGCAAGGACGTTTAGGCTGGACTGGCTGGATCTACCGGTTGAGGTCTTCAGAATAGTCAATGGTGGGCTACCAGACACAGCAATGCTGAGGCGCAGCTGTGATAGTGGTTGACTGTCAGGAGTTCAGGTCAAAAGTCAAACCGAAAAGATATCATGGAAGACAACAAACTCAAAGCAGTAAGATGGAAAAACAGGTCCAGAGCAGAAAAAGCCAGGGCAAGCACAAGCTGGTTATAAAAGAAGCATGCAGACTAGAGGAACCCTTAGATGCAATGGCGTAACTACCACCATAGCAGCAGAGGCAGCTGCCACAGGGCCCGAGACATTAGGGGCCCAGTGACAGCCGTTACCACTGCTATCATTATACTCGGGGGTCTTTTCGGACCCCTGAGTATAAAGATTGGCGGCCCGGGAGAGGTAAGAGACATAAAAACACTGTTACCTCTCCATGATCCTGGCCAGGCCTCCTTCCTAGTTGTCTGACGTCTCTGACGTCAGATGAACCCGTCCCGGGTCATGTGACGTCCGATGTCATTTAAGAAGAACGGCAGCGGAGGCCGACAGCATAGGAGCCGGGGGACAGGTAAGAAACAGTAGTTTTTTTTATGTATTTATTCCGGGTCTACTATTATTATACTCTGGGGTCTGAAAAGACCCCAGAGTATAATAATTATTTATGGCTGTCCACAGTGGGACATAATACTGTGTGCAGGGGCCACCATGGGGGATAATACTGTGTGCAGGGGCCACTATGGGGGATAATACTGTGTGCAGGGGCCACTATGGGGGATAATACTGTGTGCAGGGGCCACTATGGGGGATAATACTATGTGCAGGGGCCACTATGGGGGATAATACTGTGTGCAGGGGCCACTATGGGGGATAATACTGTGTGAAGGGGCCACTATGGAGGATAATACTGTGTGCAGGAGCCATTATGGACTATAATACTGTGTGCAGGGGCCACTATAGGGGATAATACTGTGTGAAGGGGCCACTATGGGGCATAATAGTGTGTGAAGGGGCCACTATGGGGTATAATACTGTGTGAAGCGGCCACTATGGGGCATAATAGAGCGCGCAGGAATGCGTAGGAGGGGGTCGGTCGAGGTCTTCGGTGTCAGTGTTGGTCGGGGGGGTGTCAGTCGGGGGGGGGGGGGAGGGCATGTCAAAAGTTTGCCACAGGGCCCCGCCATTCCTAGTTACGCCACTGCTTAGATGATTTAGATGAGCTACCATTGTAAAGTAGAATCTGGTTGCCATGTATTTAGGTCAATGGCATCATCAGGGTATGGGTCGTGATGACAATGCTGTGTACTCACTGCCAAAATGCAACAGAGCAACGCTAGAGAAGAGAGAGGAAAGTGACACCATGGATGCGTACAGCTCTGAAACTGTACGTAAAATATTCTTATCACCTAGTGTGTGGTGGCCAATGAAGTCAACAGAGCAGAAGTTCCTATGGTTGGCAACGTAATTGAAGCTGGCTATTATTTTGGTCTCTATTTTAGTTAGTAATGGCAGGACGAGCCATAGTAATGTAACAACACCATAGTCAATCCTTTGAGTCGTACACAGAAACAGCATCAAATCTAAGTGGTTGATCCATTGCTTGGTCAGTCCATTAATACAATTTACTCCAATGCAAAATTCTCATTTCACAGCCGCATGGCCTCAATGCACCAGAGCTCGAAGCAATCTGGAGTCAAGAATTGGATAATGTTAAGAGCATTGCCTGCCAAATAGTCATGGTCAAGAAGTCTGGTGTCTTGTATTAAGAAGTATTCATCAGTGACACATAGTTAATGGGTGACAATATTGTGTACTGCTTCTGCCACTGTGGATTTGGCTTGGGACAAAGTCACCTGTATATCAAAGGTTGCATACTCCAATATGCATGACCAATATACAGTAGCTGTATCTAAACAAGGCATCTTACTTGTGAGCATCGGACATTAATAGCTTTACAATTGTCTGGGTTAACAAAGGAATTGAATCCAACTCTACATTAAAATGAAAAAAAAAATAGAAAAAGTTATTAACCAGTTATGTTAACCATTTATTTTGCACTGGAGGATTGTCTCAAAGCCAAATTGGTTTGGTAACTCAGTTGGTCCCCACCCCAATAAGTGTTACACCCTTCAACAAGCATATATGGACTGCAGTGGGTAAAACTCCACCCACATATGAGGAACACCTGTGTAATTTGGACTTGGAAACAGGAAGACCACGAGCCTACTCCTCTTGCAGTGATCCAATGAAACAGGGTTAGCTAGGAAAGTGGTCAGGTACAGGCCAAAGGTCAAGTCAAGCAGCACGGGCTCAGGAGTCAGGAAAAAGCTGAGGTCAGACATGGCTAGCAGAGAAAGAACAGGCATCTACCTGTGGGGGAGCTTCCTTAACCACTTCCGGACCACCCATAGACTATAAACGTCCGGGAAGTGGTTGCCTAGTTCTGACAGGACGTACCGATACGTCCAATCAGAACACAGCAGCTGCACGGAGATCGTGACTTGTTCATGATGTTTGGCTTCTGATGTCTTCAGAGCCTAGAGAATATTAAGTGGAGGCCCAAGGGAGGTGTGAAAACATAATAGTCATTCTCACCTTCCCTCGCAAGGTGCAGTGTTCGTTCCCTGGGATCCTCTGGACTCTTCTTGCCTCCTGTGTGACGTCATTGACTGCTGAGGCCTATAACTGAGCCTCAATGGTCATGTGGGGTGCATCAAAAGGTCATGATGTTGCCCCCTTATGTGATGAATGAAGACCCCAACACAATCCCCTAGGAGACCAAAAGAACAAACACTAAATGTTGCAATGGAGCCCAAAAGAAGTGAGCAAAGAGGAGTATGATTATTATTTTTTCCACACCTACCCTGGTCTTCCACTTATTATACTCGGGGGGTCTTAGGAGGAAGAGATCCCATGAGTACGAGAATAGCTCTGAATAGATCTGAATAGATAGTTTGGACTAAAACTGGAAATATTCGCAATATTTTAAGAATCTTGTGAGGTCAACCATATGTGGACACTATAGGGGGTGCACCTGGGTACTGGTGCCTTCTGGACCTTGACACATAAACAGATCCCAGTATTACACATGGTACACAATATAGTAGGTGGATCCACTGTTACAGATTTTGTACTGTGACCCAAAAGCTTCAAAGTTACTCCTCTGACAATTTCCACCTGGTGCCATATGCAAATTCAGGCCCACATAGTAATGGCCGTCTACTCAAGACAGCTGTAATTTCCTGTAATCTTTAGCACAGTCGACTACATATGAAGACGTGCCAAACAGATGTTCTTTGGTGCTGAACAGATTTCTTTGACATACAGGTCATCTTGAGATATACTGGGATATTTCATCATGAACGCCAGATGTGGGGGAGGGTGTCTATACGCTATAGAAAAAAATATTCACATTTCAGAGCTTGTTCACAATCTAACATCAACATGTGATAACAGACTCAATTTATTATTTTTTTTGCTTTTCATCAGCGCAGGTTGTAGATGCTTTATTTTTTTATTTTTTTTGTTGTTGGGAAGCCATGTTATATTTGTTCAATTCATTCCAATTTTTTTTTTTTTTTAGGAAAATCAGAGAATAAGAAACATTGCTAAAAAATTGTAAATGTCTGCAAAATTCTGCAAAAAAAAAAAAAAAACTGCTGAAAAACTTTATAAAACATTTCTAAAAATAAATATAAAACAAGCACCCACGGGTAAGTTCAAACGGGGTTTTTTGGTCAGGATTTTGAGGCCGTATCCGCAAAAACGGCTCCCATTGAAATTAATGGCATTAGGTCAGTTTTTTTTTTTCCGGGGGCCGGTTTGTTCCAGCTCCCGGAAAAAGAAGCAAGATGCTCATTCTTTTAGGCGGATTCGCCTCATGACATCCACCTGAAGACACTCCCTCCCCCCACCTAGGCCCATTCATTTGGGCCTAATCTGGAGCGGAGTGTGCGACTGGATGCCAGTGCACTGCACCAACATCCGGTGGCAGCTACCCATATTTTCGTCCGGAACCTGAGGCGGCCTCCGCAATGTGTACGAACTACGATTTCCAAAATCGGCACAGTTTTGGAAATCGCAGCATGTCAATTATATCTATGGAAACGGCTTCGCCATAGATATAATGGTAACAGAAAGTCCACAGAGGAAAACTCTGTGAACTTTGTGTTTAAGGCGCTGTGAAAAGAACCACGATGCGTTGCCGCTTTAGCGCTGCGGAACGTCCCATGGGGCCTTAGCCTCACTCTTATTTTTACACAGAAATTCTGCTCTAAATCATAAAAACCTAAAGTCATGAGAAAAACAAAGTCCACACTCAATTTAAATTCTATGGTTTTACATATCAGACCTTAATAAATAAAAAAAATTGGAGAGATCAAACAAAATTTGGTAAATACAAACTCAGATGAACACAGGACAAATTTCACTGTTTCGTTATTTACCAAAATTAAACTAAATGGAAAACTTAAGTGTGAAAAACTCAGTACACCCTTAGGTGGTAAATAGTCAGGGGCTTCTAATGAGGTGCCTGTGATGAACTGATCATCAGCAGTGGTGACCTCTATAAAAGTAGAAGTTTGGGCAGCTTGCTGGTGTGGAGCATTCTGGCAAAAGACATCAGCAATGCTTTTAGAGAAGCAATTGTTACTGCTCAGCTTCTCTCCCATTATTATTTCCAGTTCTCAAACATGGCAGCAGAAGCCCTCTGACAACTTTATTTTCTTGTATACCAGTTTCAAGATCTTTTTTTGCATTCTTCAAACATACAGAATCTGCCATTTTTCTAACCTTGCATTTCAACACTGTGTGTGAACATATTCTGGTGTGAGGCTTATTTATTTATTATGCTTACTTATATAGCGCCATCATACTCCGCAGCGCTTTACAGATATTGTCAGTCACTGTACCATATAGGGCTCACATTTTACGCATGCTTGTAGGTGCACTTTCAGCCAAAACTTTACCTCTTTGCCGGACTCATAGATTGCAACTAGGGTTGAGCTGATCTTGAGATTTCAGGATCGATTTTAAAATCCGATTTCTGATCATTTTCCAGCCGATCGTGAAATTTGGTCGATCACCAATCGGGATCCGATCTTTCCCAATCCCTATCGTTCAACCCTCATCAATGCTTCTCTATAGGAAAAGTCACTTTTGGGGTTGAGCCGATCTTAAAATTTCAAAATCCGATTTTCAATCATTTTCCAGCCAATCTCGATCCCGATTGTGAATCTTGCTCGATCGCTGATCGGGATCTGATCTTTCCTGATCCTGATTGCTCAACCCTAATTGCAACTCTTGGTGCTGCGAACAGTGGAAACAGTGAGTATAAACTGGCACTTACAGTGTAAGCTACAGGAGCAAAGAAAAAAATCAAGGTTGTGGTTTATGGTTAGAACTACAAAGTCAGGAACATGATAAGGTGGTTGATAAGAAATGTGGTAAAAGTTATAGAAGTTTTCTGGTTTACAAAACATTTTTTTGTATTTATAAAAGGGTTGAAAGCTGATGTGGCCTGTCATGTGTGACCATTCCACTGGGCAATGTTTCTATATATTGTACCTGTTGTAAAAATCACCTTTAACCCTTTAAGGACACAGGGTAGTTTCTATGTTAATACTTGGTGGCTTTTTTCATGTTTTCACTCCTCATTTTCCAAAATGTATAATTTTTTTTTTAATTTTTCGATGTAGGACTTACTCTTTGAGTTGCGAGTTGTACTTCCATTTTCCACCATTTTGGGGTAAATATGTTTTGATTAGCTCTTATTTATGTTTTTTTGGGGGGGTCCTTGTGAAATAACACACGATTCTTT
Source organism: Leptodactylus fuscus (assembly GCF_031893055.1). Classification (NCBI taxonomy): domain Eukaryota; kingdom Metazoa; phylum Chordata; class Amphibia; order Anura; family Leptodactylidae; genus Leptodactylus; species Leptodactylus fuscus. The sequence goes on along the minus strand of NC_134267.1, from coordinate 213,749,048 downwards.
TATAATTTTAATAATTAGAATTTTTTTTTTTATGTAGATTGTGAGTCGCATACAGGGATCACAATGTACATTTTTTTTACCTATCAGTATGTCTTTGTAGAATGGAGTAAATCCATGCAAACATGGGGAAAGCATACAAACTCCTTACAGATGTTGTTCCTGGCGGTTTTCGAACCCAGGACTACAGCGCTGCAGGGCTGCAGGGCTAACCACTGAGCCACTGTGTTGCCCCTATAATTTTTAGAATTTTGTCAGCTTTCTGTTTTGACATCTACATATCCTACTTTGGTGTTACTCATCTACCTATTACTATACTAACGCGTTGCTTCATCTTCTTCCTTTTAATTTCTTCATATGGAAATCTGGGTCTGATGAAGATCTGATAGACAGATCAAAAAAAGTTTAACCCTTTTTTATTTGGATTGCATATTTCACAAATAAATTGATCTCTTTTTGCACTATAATTTTCCCCTTTTTTTGAGTGCCTGATATATATCATTATAAATCTCTGGGGTGAAACCTTATCAAGTGCACCATTTATTGATAGATGTGCTGTGCTTCTCTACAAAATTTGGCAGCTGCTCAGGAGTTGGGCAGCCGTCATAGACGCCGAGTCTCTGCTGTTTTATACAGCAGAGACCCGGCGCTAATTCCCGCGATCAGTGCCTGCATCAGACTTAACTTTAAGATTGGCGTATATCCTCACGCCATATGTTCAGTTACATTACATAAGTCACACTACAGTAATATAATGTAATAATTTAATGGCACTCTAATATGATATATACCCGACCCGTTCAGCCAAGAGTTAAGCGCACCTGCAGGCCTCGGTTTTGAACACAAGCCAGTTCTCGACTAAAATCCCTGTCACACTTACATTTTAATAAGCAAAACAAGTGCTATAAAAAGAGTTGATCGTTTATATGCAAATAATGTTTTGCAGCTTTCGCAGGGTAATTAGGTGATTTTTTTTTTCTTCTTTGTTTTCACGGTGGCACTTCTGTATTCTAAGAATAGTCCCGAGCTCTGAATGGCGTGCTATAAAGCGAGGCCGTGCATGTGATGGATCACAAATGCTGTCACAGATATTAGTTTCACTTATCAGCTGAAAACCAGAATTAGCAGTAACCAGTGTATATTGGGGAGAAGCGTAGAACACATAGCCACAGGCCTACACGGCTATAAATATAGCTGCTAACTTTCAAGGACAATGTATACATTAGGCCTTCATGCTTAATTACCTGCAACCTGAAATGGCTGAGAATAATGGCTTCACCGGGCCTTGCATAATTCATGCTCTTTCTAGTCTTGTTGTGTTACTGAGTATTTTACATAGAAAAAAAAAAAAAGCCAACAATAAAATGACTTTCCTTGCTTTTCTATAGTGGTAATAGGATCACTGTTATCCTCAGTCCTCGATATAGCACAATATTTCTAGGGTGGACCCATTTTGGGCTAGGAATAAGACCATCGGCAGGGAGGATATATATAAGATGTATATAAAATCTATTTGTATTATAGGAGGATTGTAAACGCCACGCTAAGGCGCTACAGGAACAACCCATCGCGGTTCTTCCCACAGCGCTTTGAACAGAAAGTTCACTGAGTTTTCCTCCTCTGACTTTCCGTTGCAATTATATCGACGGGAAAACCGCTGGCGTTTCCGTACATATAATTGACATGCTGCGATTTTCAAAACCGTGACGGTTTTGAAAATTGCAGCATGTCTGAGCTATGATTTTTTCCACAAAGCGGGCATGGGATTCAAGTACTGTAAAATGCCACGGGCAAATCGCGGCGTTTCCGGTCTGTGGGGCCCCGGCCTAATAAAGGAATGTATCGTCAATTTTTGATTTACTAATTATGATCAGATAGTGAAATCCAGCGCCTCCCAGCATGATCCGGTCCTGCATCTCCGTTTTTTTCTTCTGGCTGATGCCCCCGACACTGGTGACCACTGAGGCCATTCAGCAGCCTCAGCAGTCCAATGCTTGGTTCGCATCTATGGTTCACATCTAAGGGGTCCATGTGCTTTCACTGGCACAATGCTTTCAGTTGCGTTCAGTATTCCGTTAGGGGGGAGTCTTCATGCGTACTGCCCCGGACGGAATACCAAAGCAGATGTGAACAAGGTCTTAGGAAGGGGTAAAGACATCGCAGCATCCCTTCCTTAGGAGTCTGGGATGTCACAGCCAGCGAGGACTTCAACAAAAGAAGACAGCCAAGCAGCAGGACTGCGTTGCGAGGACACAAGAGAAATGGGGACAGGTGAGTACTAGAGATGAGCGAGTAGTACTCGATCGAGTAGGTATTCGATCGAATACTACGGTATTCGAAATACTCGTACTCGATCGAGTACCACTCGCTATTCGAATGGAAAAGTTCGATGCAGAACCAGCATTGATTGGCCAAATGCTATACAGTCGGCCAATCAATGCTGGTTCTTCTCCTACCTTTAGAAGTCTTCTCCGTGCAGCTTCCCCGCGGCGTCTTCTGGCTCTTCATTCACTCTGCTAGGCATCGGGCCTGGGCAGAGATGACTGCGCATGTCTGCTTGTAGTGCGGGTATGCGCAGTCGGCTCTGTCCAGGCCCGATGCCTGGCAGAGTGAATGAAGAGCCGGAAGATGCCGCGGGGACGCTGCACGGAGAAGACTTCTCGGAGAATCCAGCCTGACCCTCACTCGTGGACTTGGTAAGTATAATTGGATCAAACGTTGCCTACCCCTGAAACGAGCATTTTCCCCCCCATAGACTATAATAGGGTTCGATATTCGATTCGAGTAGTCGAATATTGAGGGGCTACTCGAAACGAATATCGAACCTCGAACATTTTACTGTTCGCTCATCTCTAGTACAGAGTACATTTTGGGGGGGGGGGGGGGTTACCGCCCCCCCCCCCCCTCCCCCACCACCAATTAAAAAAATATTTTAGCTAGGACAACCTCTTTAAGCTCAACGGGATTTCTCCCTTGGGGAAGCGATAAGCTGTGACATCATCTACTGTAGGGGATATAATAATGCATGTTATATGGTGTTATCTATTGTAATATTGTCCACTTTGTAAATTAAAACTTAAGTTTTACGTAATGCCTGACTGAGCTTGTTGCTGGACTATAACATGGGTTGACTTTGGATCCATTTTTTTATCTCAAGCCAAGGAGGCATTCTGTCCGTGCATTAGGAGCCAGGGAAGGACCTTGCTTTATATACATAGGATTGCCATGAGCGGGCTGTGTGGTTTTTCATTATATAAGTGAATGAGGCGACTGCGACACAGAATTTGCAAATGGCAGTCCATTGTTGGGTTTAGTGACCATACTGAAAATTGCAGTATAAATATTTAATGTATAAAGTATACATAGAGACATGAGAAATTTAAAGAGTTCAGCGATCTGTTCCCATGGCTCCCAGGCTTGTCATTACTATAGCTTTATTACGTTGCAGAAATGCAGCTGTTTTTGTTGCAGATTTTGTTGCGGTTTTTGAAGCCAAAGCCAAGAATGGCTACAAAACAAATGGGAAATATATAGGAAGTTCTTATACTTCTCTAGTGTTGAGCAAATAGTATTCGAATCTAGATTCAAATACCTCTGTTCCCATAGGAAGGAATGGGAGCGGCCGATCGCAAAGGGGTTAAGTGCTGGCAGCTGGCACCTGCAGTGCGCCGGCCGCTCCCATTCATTCCTATGGAGTGAGGTATTCGAAACTAGAGTTTGAAATACTTATGGCTCACCTCTATACTTCTCCCTTCTGCTCAATCCACTCCTGCCTTTGGCTCAAAAAAAATGCAGCAAAATCTGCAGCAAAAAAATAAATCAGAAATAAAACTAAATAAATAAACAAACACATGCAAACTACCAAAATATAAAATATTGATTGATATATTGATTTTGATTTCAATGTGTAGCGCGCATGAGCCGGCACACATTGAAGTGAATGGGATCTGTTTTGAGCGCTCACACTCTGACACGTGTATACGTCTCTGAATGCGCGACATGTTACTCCGTGGGAACGGAGCCTAAAAACTCCATAAGAAAATGGTGCATATGATTTCTTTCCCTAAATCTCCACATATATGCATTCGGTAATCCACATGGGGACCCCTCAAGCAGTGTGCAGTGAAAGTATACGGATCCCCATAGACTATAATGGGGTCCATGTACTTGCCGTGAGATCTCCACACAGAACATGCGAACATGCGAACATTATAGTCTATGGGGTTCGTGTGCTTTCACTTCACACCGCTTTCCAATGTGTTTAGTAGTCCATTCGGGGGGGGGGGCTCCCCATGCGGACTCCCCAAACGGATTACCAATGCAGATGTGCACAAGGCCTTAACAGCATGCACAGATATGCCTTACAGCAGCTACTTGGTTTATAAGGACCCGTAGTCTGAAGATGACTTATCATATGCCAGTCTTGATTCCCTGGGCACACCAGAGTGAGAAGCACCTAATTTCTTACGAGGAATATTGCTCTTATCCATCTGTGTTGCTTCATGTGTCAGAAACTCAAATCTACATCAGCTATCAGATGGTATAAATGTGAGCCATAACATAAACTAGTTTCTAAGTTAAATTAAAGTAAACCTTTCGTATCGCAGGCTATACCATATTGTTGATGGTGGATCCTGTGTTATCTATATAAAGGTGTTAACAGTTATTGTAATCCTGCCTGTGATGATAATAAAAAGACTTCACAGTTTCTATCTAGTATGGGGGTGTTCACACTTGCGCCCGGTGTCGCCCTGTGCCATTCTGCTGGGTTTTCGTCCTCAGCCCCAAGAAACTGGACAGAGGACTGAAACCTAGTGGTCAGCATTAAAGGGGTTGTCCCGTCACAAGGATCCTATCTATACTGCTTGTAAATGTGAATGTAAGACTTTTCCTAAATACATTGCTCCAGCAAAACTGCTTTGTTTGGCCACTATCTCACTTTATTCATTTTTTTGTGGCCACAGATATTAAAGTAGAGATAACCAATGCTACGTGCCCAGTTAATAAACAAAAATGGGAGATAGGTAGGTAACTATCAGGGACGTATTTAAAATTTCACTTTTATTGATATGTATTAAAAGCTATACTTAGTACAAGACAACATAACAAAAATGTGGTATAAAATACCCCAAAATTAACAAAGGTAATGATAATGTGCAACCACCTAGCCTGTGGGGGAGTGGGACACACCGTCCTCCACAATCGTTTATTTACCCCACTAGTGTTACACTTCTTATCTTTGTTGTGGATAATGGGTTAAAGAGCAGGGCTGGAAAAACGTGTGCTATAGATGCCTTTGTTATCTATAGAGTACTGGCTGGCAAATAACTCCACTGCTATAGATTTTTCCTTCCCATAAGCTGGAGCTACAGTTAATAATTCATTTTGTTAAAACACTGAAGCTCTCTGCTGTGCAATAGAATGCCTACAAAAGAGGACTTGTTAGCAGGCTGGTATACAGAGTAACCGGATAGTAACACCTATCAAAAGCTAAGGTAGTTATCCGGGTAGAGCTGCTCTGCTGCTGGTAAAGCTGCTCTGCTGCTGATAAATCACATGCAGCTCAGGCAGCTCAATTCCCCTTGCCTGCTTTAGGGCTAAAACAATAGCCGAGATAATCTTAAACTTAGCCTGACGCGGCATTTCAACATACTAACACTCTCCCTGTCAGCATGAATCATCAGAGGCTTTTGTTGTGCACAGGAGATTAACTGACCACTGTCTAAATCACATTAGCGTCCCACATATGGAAATGGTAAACTGAACCCAAGTTTATTTCGATATGTGGGATTTTGTTTGGTGATTTACCCTATCTACTACCTTTTAAGATCTTGGATGGTGGTGTAGGGTGGTAATAGTTATGGTTACAGCTATGGTAGTATGGTTCTATAGTTCTTGGTAGGGGTTATGCATGAGGTGTAGTCATCTGTTTTCCCTATGCAGTATCCCCGTGTAGCTGGTACCAGGATGCTGTGCTGAGTGAGTCCCCCTCTGGGAGGGGATCCCAGTGTTCTGTCATATAGTCATGGTGTTTTATATATTCATCAGGTCATATACTCACCTGTATAGACATTTCCTTTGTAACAATTGTGTATTTGAACTGCAGGGGGGCGGAGTTGGGGAGTTATTATGAATGGTCTTTCTGGCAGTTCTCATCTAGCTGATGTCATTGAATGTGCAGGGAGCTCGGGGCGGAGTCGGCCGTATTTGAGTAAGGACACACCTCCGGCTTCTGAGTGGTGCTCGCCTGCACATGTGCAGTAAAGACACAACGTCACATGCCGGCCGTCAGAACTATGGGTCTGGTTTGCACACGCTGATTGGTTATAGCGTCTGCTAGGGGGTGTGGCTTTGCACATTTAAACTCAGCATTCTCCCGCGCCCCCCTATGGCTAAACATCAATGCCATGGGGGAAACTGGAGTCATATCATAAGACGCTAATGTGATTTAGACAGTGGTCAGTTAATCTCCTGTGCACAACAAAAGCCTCTGATGATTCATGCTGACAGGGAGAGTGTTAGTATGTTGAAACGCCACGTCAGGCTAAGTTTAAGATTATCTCGGCTATTGTTTTAGCCCTAAAGCAGGCAAGGGGAATTGAGCTGCCTGAGCTGCATGTGATTTATCAGCAGCAGAGCAGCTTTACCAGCAGCAGAGCAGCTCTACCCGGATAACTACCTTAGCTTTTGATAGGTGTTACTATCCGGTTACTCTGTATACCAGCCTGCTAACAAGTCCTCTTTTGTAGGCATTCTATTGCACAGCAGAGAGCTTCAGTGTTTTAACAAAATGAATTATTAACTGTAGCTCCAGCTTATGGGAAGGAAAAATCTATAGCAGTGGAGTTATTTGCCAGCCAGTACTCTATAGATAACAAAGGCGGCTATAGCACACGTTGTTCCAGCCCTGCTCTTTAACCCATTATCCACAACAAAGATAAGAAGTGTAACACTAGTGGGGTAAATAAACGATTGTGGAGGACGGTGTGTCCCACTCCCCCACAGGCTAGGTGGTTGCACATTATCATTACCTTTGTTAATTTTGGGGTATTTTATACCACATTTTTGTTATGTTGTCTTGTACTAAGTATAGCTTTTAATACATATCAATAAAAGTGAAATTTTAAATACGTCCCTGATAGTTACCTACCTATCTCCCATTTTTGTTTTGTGGCCACAGCCCTGACCTGAGTCAAGTGATGTATCTGCTGCTCTCAGGGGGAGGGAGGAGGGGCTAAGTATACGGGAGCGAGCCTGAAGGGGGGGGGGGTAGTTTACCCTTTGGGGGACAGGTGAAGCCAGCAACATCGCTATGTGCCTGCCCTGCATGAAGCCAGCAGCGGCAGAAGCGATGGTGCTATTCCGGGGCGGGGGGGCGGAGGAGCGGAATAACAGCATCGCTTCTGCCGCTGCTGTCTTCATGCAGGGCAGGCACATAGCGATGTTGCTGGTTTCACCTGTGCCGGCATCTAACTCCCCGGCATCCGCTGTAATAGGCGGATGCTGGGGACTGTTAGACGCCGGCACAGGCACATCGCTATGCTTCTGCCCTGCATGAAGCAAGCAGCGGCAGAAGTGATGCTGCTATTCCGCTCCGGGGTCACATATGCAAAGCCAAGCGGCGAGATGCCGCCGGCCCTGCGTGCAAGCTCATACACCAGTCTAGCCTTCACAATGCAAATACAGACCCGCAGGGTGTCGGGTCTGTATTCGCATTGTGAAGGGTAGACTGGTGTATGAGTGCGCACGCAGGGCCAGCGGCATCTCGCCGCTTGGCTTTGCATATGTGACCCCGCCCACCAATGACGAGACAAAGCCGGAAGACAGAAGATTTTAGAGGAACGAAGACGGGTAAGTATGCGACGTGGGAGTACCCCTTTAAAACCCATTCATTTGAATGGGTTTTTAAAGGTGACCGCCAGTATCAGCCTGCGGCCTCTCTGTGGGAAAACATTCTTTTTTCGGGCGGACACAAAGTCAGACATGCAGGACTTTGTGTCTGGCCGAAAAAAACGATGGCTTTTAAAGGTGACTGCTGGGAATCCATCCCCTGTCCAGTTTCTTGGGGCTGAGGACAGAAACCCAAGGGTGGACACTGGGTGCAAGTATGAATGCCCCCTAACTGTGATCCTACCCTATACTATCTATCTATTTTTCAAGAAACTGTGACCTTCCCTCCCTCCTCACATGCATCTCTCTATCATAAGTTTTGCTCAGGAATGACAAATTTTTCTTCACTATTAGGGTTGAGCCAATCTTGAGATTTCAGGATCGATTTTAAAATCCGAATTCCGATCATTTTCCAGCCAATCCTGATTGTGAAATTTGCTCGATCGGGCTCTAATCCCGATCGCTCAACCCTATTAAATGCTTCTCTATGGGAAAAGTCACTTTTAGGGTTGAACCGATCTTGAGATTTCAAAATCTGATTTCCGATCATTTTCCAGCTGATCCTGATCATGAAATTTGCTCGATCGCCGATCAGGATCCAATCTTTTCAGATCCTGATTGCTCAGCCCTAGTCACTATGGTTTCTTTGTCTACACTAAGAAACTCTACATGGCCTCCATTTTATAGAAGTCACAACTCCAACACCACAAATAGGCACCCGGAGCAGTTGTCACTTTTTAGGCACATAGCCAACTTCTTTTAGGCACGACCTCCAGAAATCATCTTGTAGATTGTCTTATTATGATGACTTGAACATGTAGTATTAATAATAATAATAATTAGAGATGAGCGAACAGTAAAATGTTCGAGGTTCGATATTCGTTTCGAGTAGCCCCTCAATATTCGACTACTCGAATCGAATATCGAACCCTATTATAGTCTATGGGGGGAAAATGCTTGTTTCAGGGGTAGACAACGTTAGATCAAATTATACTTACCAAGTCCATGAGTGAGGGTCGGGCTGGATCCTCCGTGCAGTCTTCTCCTTGCAGCGTCCCCGCGGCGTCTTCCGGCTCTTCATTCAGTCTGCCAGGCATCGGGCCTGTGCAGAGCCAACTGCGCATGCCCACACTACAAGCGGTCATGCGCAGTCGGCTCTGCCCAGGCCCGATGCCTGGCAGAGTGAATGAAGAGCCGGAAGACGCCGCGGGGAAGCTGCAAGGAGAAGACTTCTAAAGGTAGGAGAAGAACCAACGTTGATTGGCCGACTGTATAGCATTCGGCCAATCAATGCTGGTTCTGCATCAAACTTTTACATTAGAATAGCGAGTGGTACTCGCTCATCTCTAATAATAATAATAATAATAATAATAATAATACTATATAAGATCTGTACTTCAGGTTACTGTTCTAGAAATGTAGTTATGTATCCTTAGATTCATTGACTACACTGTAGAGTCCCTTGGAAATCTTCTGATACCCATAAAGTATATATTATACGTTTGAAGTAGCAAAAAAATGTCTACAAATCATACAAATAATACGTACTAATAATTAATAATAATGAAGAAATAAGCGTCCGTTAGTTACCAACATGTGGCAGCATTGTGTGGCTAGTAAAGTGTCATTAGCCATCTGTCATAGACTTACATAGTGATGTGGAGGTAGTGGATATCTTATCTGACAGTTTATTACAGTGCTGCCTCGCCGGGAGGCTCCCTCTGGTTTATTTACCTGTTGCCAAAGGCTAAATAAATTATTTAACCTGGAAAATATCTTTGAAGGAAACTATTGTGTTTTAGATTTCAATGTCAAGTAGCTGTTTCTAGCTACCCCAGGCGGTAAGCGATGAATCTTATCGGTGTGAACTATATCCCTGACAAACACAGCCGAAGATTCGTCCATCCATTGGGACACATTTCCAAGTATGGCATAAGTTATCTCAGTGCTAATGGAAATAGAGATAACATATCTTTCACAACTATCAAGGTTGTAATCAAGGTATGAGACACCCCCCCAAACGGAAACCTAATCTGCATAAAAAATTGGTTACCTTAGGAAACCCATGGACCCCATATACTATAATGGGGTCCATGTGGTTTCCACTCGGTTTCCGCACTCGGTTTCCCTCTCTCATGCGGAGAGAGGGGAACAGAATGGCCCGAACGCAGATGTCAAAGGGGCCGAAGATTGTGTCTCGTGTATAAGATGGTTTTCATAACTAAAAACACATAACAGGTGTGGACCTTTATCCAACAATCTATGTACACACTGAGTTTTTCTAACGCGGATTCGGCGTTAAAATCAGTGCCAAAAAACTCCATGTGAATGGACCCTAAGGGGTTGTTCACGTACATACCCCAACTGGATTTTTTACAGACAGTATCCATCCATTTCAATGACGTCATTCAGACTTCTGTTTCTCTTCACAGACTGTGGGTCTTGCTTTTTTTTTTTGTAGATTGTGCCCCATAAAGGGAGAACATACAAAGAATGGGGTGAACATACAAACTCCTTGCAGATGTTGTTCCTTCCAGGACTCAAACAAAGGACTCCAGCAGTGCAAGGCTACAGTGCTAACCACTGAGCCACCGTGTTGCCCCATGGGTCTTGTTTTTTTACTGACATATGCATTACAAACAATTACCCATCAAAACCACAGAATCTGTGAGAGATTCCAATGCAGATATGAACAAGGCCTAAGAGAGAAGAGGAAACCAAACTCGTTGATGCTAGATACTAAGTAACGGCGCTCATAAAGTGTGAGCATTCTATAAATAATATACCGGCAATGAGTCATTGGATAGAAATGAGTGGGATCTGTTTATTAGGTACATTTCCACAATGGAGGTGTCAGGCTTACACAAAGAGAATGTCTTGTACTTCTCGAAATGTAACAATTATGAGGACATATAATTACACTGGCACTCTGGAATAGGTGTAGTACATCATGGCAGATGTCAGAGGACTCATAAAATGATATCAAATCCTCTAGAAAATAATAGTTGCTGTTTGGTTAAGCACATCAATGTCTGTAAGGGTTAACAATTAAAAAAAATACATGCCAAAATCTGAGAAAAAATATTCTCCTTTGGCTCCCACTCATAGGAGGGTTTCAATAAAATAGATCCATTCCCCATTCTCAGTGGTTGGGGCATTGTGGTTGACTTGGAGGAACACATAAACTGTCGTGGGGACATAGTGGCTGACACAGTTACACATTTTTGGGAGATGACTTATGGCCCCATAGCGTTGAGGGCATTGTGGGTGTATGGAATATGACTGGTATGGAGAACATTGATTCTGGCATGGGGACATTGAGATGGACATCGAATGTATTGCATTTATTGTGGCTGGCATAGGGATATTTTGGTTAGTATCGAGGGCGATATGGCTGGCATGGGGCATTGTGGATAGCATACGGCACTGTGGTTCTTAAAGGACAGTGTGGTTAGGTAGAGGAATTGTGGCGGTCTTGGGGGCATTGTAGCTTTCATGGGGAGCATTGCTGTTATGGATTCATGAGTCCTGGGTTCGAATCCAACATCTGCCAGGAGTTTGTATGTTCTCCCTGTGTTTGTGTGGGTTACCGGGTAATCTGGTCTCCTCCCACACTCCAAAGACATACTGAAAGGGAATGTAGATTGTGAGTCCTATATGGGGCCGCACCAACAATGTCTATAAAGCACTGCGGAATATGATGGTGCGGGGGATAAAAGAAATACTGTATATACCCAAGTATAAGCCGACTTTTTTAGCACAGTTTTTATGCTGAAAATTCCCCCTCGGCTTATACTCGAGTCAGGGTCCACAGAGCAGGTCCTATAGTACTACTGCTCTGTGATTGGCTTGTCATATAGATCATGTGACTGTGATGTCATCAAAGGTACTGTAGCCACTAGAATGAAACATCTGCAGATAAGTCAGTGGCCAGGATTCATTGTGTCTTATAGAAGATGTCTGTCATATGGAGGAGAGGAAGCTACAGTAAACTGAAAGTAAAACACACAGGTACCTGCTGGGATCACTATTCCTATTAATGTCAGGCGTTTGGGGTTATACATTTAGTTTCAGTAACTCCATGTGCCTCACATTAATAGCAGTTAACCCCATCATGTCCCTCATATTAACCCCTGTGTGCCCCATATAAGGGTTACTAATATGTGAGACACATGGGGGTACTAATGAAGGACCTTAATAATGAAGATACCTAATTATTACCTCCATATGTCCCACATATCAGTAACTCTTATTTGAGGCACACAGGGGGTTAATGTGAGGGACATGATGGGGTTAACTGCTATTACTATGATCCCCATGGAGTTACTGAGCTGTAATGCACATGACCAGGCTTTTTATCTGCAATGGTGGATCCCCTTCCCCCTCGGCTTATATTCGAGTCAATCAGTTTTCCCAGTTTTTTTTTGGTAAAATTAGGGGTCTCGGCTTATAATCGTGTCGGCTTATACTCGAGTATATACAGTAATGAAATATCTATATAATACTAGAAAAGGACATTCTAAACCTAGCAATACCCATGCCTGTGGAGAACAGTCGCACACTTTTGGGAGATGGCTTATGGCCTCATGACTTTCTATAGAGAAGAGGTCATATTCCTGAGACAACCCATCTAATGACATGTTGGAAGTTTTGCTTCTTTGATAGGAAATGACTTTGGGCTGAAGAATCCCTATCATACAAGACGCCGTGCACACATGACATCATTATTCTAGGAGATGTTAACAAGTACAATGTGTGAAACTTTGGACGTGTCAAATTTGGAACTGAAAGAACAAATGACTTGGAAGCTCTGAGCCTATTAAAGCTAGAACATGACAAATTCTGGGATTGTTAGGGCGCTGGAATAAAACAGGTAAAGTTTTCATCTCCTCATATGCTTGACAGATATTGGCTTTTGCATGTGACATTTTTTCCCCTTACACTTCCAGAAATGGCGTCGACACATTGACACATGGCCTAACTCTAAAATCGCACTAATAGTGGCACCGTAATAATCGCACTTTCCAGTATGCTATCTTAGCTGTCAGCCCAGCTTACCGACATCTGATATCTAAATATATGGCGGAGTTATAGAATAACAATGCAAAGTGAATAGAAAATACTTGTGTACGGTATGTTTGTCAATTCTGTGGATATCTTCAGAGTTTACGCTACAGAAATCTAGTGTATAGGAATAGAGAGAGGGTTAAAACTGTATAACTAAAATTTGAAAACAGTGCCACACATATAGTTGTGGTCGTTCCTGGTACTGCAGCTCAGCTCAATTCAAAGAAAAGCAAAACCAGCCTTTAGTAAATAAGAAGGGGTATTTTTGTTCATCCCAAGTAGGACATTGAAAAGAGAAGGGCCACTGCTGATGATGGATGGAGGGCATCTAGTTTGGGATGACATTTTTCAACATGTGGGGGTGGATTCTCTTAAATATGCCAAAATGCACCAAAAAAGAGCCAAAACAGAGTAAAAAAAAAATCCTGGTTCAAAGTAAGCCAACTAAACGGTGGTATAAATGTAGACTAAACAACAGATTGATCCATCACCCATCAGTCACTGTGATATATCTGTTGTATGCTCGGATTGCCTAAATTTGCACTGCCTACATACTACTAAATCTGGGCTGGTCTGGGCCAATCTGCAATGAATGACTATGGGGAGCCTTCACACGGAAGAAGTTGGCGGTAATTCTGGCACGATAACTCGCGTAAGAATCAGTGCTGAAAAAAAAGCCTCCCATTGATTTCAATGGGTTCCGCACAGACACGGAACCCATTGAAGTCAATGGGAGGCTTTTTTTCAGCGCTGATTCTTATGCGAGTTATCGTGCCAGAATTAGCACTACTTTCCTCCATGTGAATGCCCCCTAAGGCTTCTTGCAGATAACCATGGTATGGGTCAGTGTGCTATCCATTTATTTCATGGATAGCACACTGACCTATTCTTTTTTTATGAGCCCGTACACATGACCGTGAATTTCCTATTTTGCGGCCCATGCTTCCATGGTTCCTATTCATTTAAGGAGCCATGAATGCACAGCCCGTACACGGGCAGCATATAGAGACATTCCCATGTTCCCCCGTGCTTTTAATTCATGGCAGGCCAGTTGTACCATTGTCATCTGCAATTGGCCTTATCCTAAGAAATTATCTGTAGAATCCTCCTAGATAATCCCTTACGAAAACCGATCACTCACATAGCGTGTAACCCTGGCTACTACGCATAACACTTACCAAAGGGTACACAAATATTTTATGTACAGACACTGTTTTACAAAGTGGATAGAAGAAGATATCAGTATCATGTTATGTAACAGCTACAATGCAGGCGGAATGAAACGTGTCCGGTCCGGCTGAGATGAATATGAAATGTGTTTGGCGGATGTTTATGGAGAATGTGTTTAGTGCAGAAGTATGAAAAATGGGAAGAACAGATTGAAAGAGTGGAAAATCAGTGACATGAGAGTGAAATATTAATGAAAAGTGATGAGAGAGAAAGTGGTGCTTTAAAGTACAGTACGTGGGTGAATAATACAGAAGAATGACAGCGTTGTCAAGAGTGGGAGTCGCAGAGATGCAGAAAAGTTTTCAGACGGAAATTCAATTTCCTGCACATTCTTCCTGTGAATATTCTGCCAATATTCTTATTTCATCAGAGCTGCTATTGAAGGCGAGTATTCTCAATTTATAAGACTTTCCTAATAACAATAAATACATTCCACAGCACATTGCAACTGGGGAAGTAACATTTAGGAAAACGGCACAAGGCCGGTCATTAGAGCTTACAATCTATAGGGAATTGGCCGATGCGTGTGGTATATAACAGGGGTACCAACTACATTTACTAAAGGTCCGCTGCACGGGCCTGGGTCTGTCAGAAGGTGGAGGGTCCGCTGCACGGGCATGGGTCTGTCAGAAGGTGGAGGGTCCGCTGCACGGGCATGGGTCTGTCAGAAGGTGGAGGCCCGAGCTGACCAGTAGCTGAACAGGCCCATGATTTACCTATGTTAGGGGGAGTTCACACGGAGTAACGTGCCGCGTGATGTGGCATGTATACGACGTGTGAGACTTTGCGGGCCGTATACGCTCCCATTTCAATGGGAGCCTGGATCGTATATACGGTTCGTTAATTGCGGCCGTGATTTTGCGGCCGCAAAATAACGCTGCGTATACGAGACTAACTCCCATTGAAATCAATGGGAGTGTGTACGGCGCTCAAAATCTCATACGGCATATACGTGCCAGGTCACGTGGCACGTTACTCCGTGTGAATGCACCCTTAAGAAACATCCATTCTAGTCCTACCCATACCACCTTTAACTCCACCAAGACGCTATGTTCTCCCAAGCAGTAATAGTGCCCTTCTCTGTGTGACACACAATGGTGATGCCTGCTACGATAACTCAGCAGAATCAGCGCTGATAAAAAGACTCCCACTGACTTCAATGGGTTGTGTTTTTGGGTGGCTTTTTAACCCATTGATTTCAATGTGTTCTGCATGGAAAACAGAACCCATTGAAGTCAATGGGAGTCTTTTCATCACCGCTGATTCTGCCACGAGTTATCGTGGCAGAATCAGCGCCACTTTACCCCGTGTGAATGCCCCCTTCTTAGTACCCCTATACAATATAATGCCCCCTTAGCGGCAGCCACATAGTACAATACCCCCAGAAAGTGTAATGACTCAGTACTTCTGCCCATACAGTGTATTGCCCCTCATAGTATAATGCTCCCTTAATGACCTCCAAATGGTATAATATATATAATGCTTCAATTCGGCCCACCACGTAATACCGCATTTTGTTTATGTAGATTGTGAGACCCACATAGGGCTCACAATGTACATTTTTCCCTATCAGTATGTCTTTGGAGTATGGGATGGAAATCCATGCAAACACGGGGAGAACTTACAAACTCCTTACAGATGATTTTTTGCCTGTGACAGGGTTTGAACCCAGGACTCCGGCACTGCAAGGCTGCAGTGCTAACCACTGAGTCACCGTGTGGCCCCTCAAGTAATACCACATTTGTTCCCTCCCCCTCCCAGACAGTAAAATACCCCTTAGGGTTCCAATGTAGTATAATGCTCCTTTAGTGCCCCTACAAGGTATAATGCCACTTTAGTGCCCCAACACAGAATGAACGTGCTCCTACACAGTATGGTGCCCCCACTGGAGCTGTAGGGGTCCTTACTCCTCTATTGACAGCAGTCGTGAGGGGACCTCCTCTGTGATAGCTATTGAGACGAACCTTTTCATATACATTCTTTATTCTTCATTTTTTCTTCATTCACTTCACCCCTTAGTCTATCAGTTGAGTATTTATGCTTATTAGGTCCCTGCTTTTGTTTCATTTTTACGCCGCTATATATCAGAATAAAATACCTTCCGTAGAATTGGAATGTGTGTATTGTCGCCATTGATCAAGGTTACAGAAAGTAATTATATATTAATGCTGCCTTACAGGGATTATAATGTAATAATAATGTGTGGCATTTATGAAGACGAATTAAAAGATCTGCCACATGTTCCCTGAAGAACAATATTAGATTTATTCATCACGTGTTAACAGAATAATGTCCTTAAAGTGCAAAGACGTGGAAAATTCCAAGACTTGGTAGGAGAAAATCCACATCTCAGGGCGCATTGACATCAAGCTTTTAGCATCTGCTTAGTGGATCCGTTTAACCAATGCAAAAAAATCGGAATAAAAACAATGGCTGGTCATACGCGTCTGACTTTGATTTTTCTGTCAGACACAAAAGATGTTGTAGTAGTGCCATAGTAAGCTTTCGTGTCCAACAAATAAACAGGCGATATGACTGACCCGTTCTTTTACGTTATGTACTTCCTCCTCCACCTCTAGCCATAGGATAGAGAATAAATGGCTGATCATTGGGGGGTCTGACCACTGGGACCTTCACCGATCCTGGAACAAGGGTGTTTTAGCTGAATTTGAATGTAGTGATGCTGGAGGCAAATGCACCTGAGTTCCTATCATTTCAATGGGAGGGATGGAGATGAGCCAAGTGCTGTACTTTGGTCATCTCTTATCTCGCATGCCAAATGTTCACCTTGGGGCCCAGCCACTGGTCTGGTAGTGACTTACTACACACTTCTCATTCACAACAAATGCACACATGCTGAAAAACCTACTTCTAAAGTGTATGCAGTGGTGTAACTACCGGGGTAGCAGCGGTAGAAGCTGCCACAGGGCCCGGGATATTAGGGGCCTGGTGACAGCCGCTGCTGCTGCTTTTTGGTTTTGTTTTTATTTAATACACTGTTACCAGCTGGAGTTACTCCACCCGTTAACGGACCCTACTTATTTACCGATCCTGGTAGGGGCCGGGATTGGTAAGTGACGCCAAGTATGATGATTGGACGCCCAGTAGAGGTAATGGAACATAACAAACACTGTTCCTTATTTCTCCAGGCTGCGGGCCTACTTGCATGACGTCCCTGATGTCACATGACCGGGACCTGCGTCCATATTCATTGCGACACAGGCCCACTCCGGTCACATGACGTCATCATTGAAGATGGCCGACAGTGGCGGAGAGTGCAGCGAACCTGGGGATAAGTAAGTAACAGTGGGGATAGAAAAGTAACAGTGTTTTTTTGTGTTTTTAGCCCCCTGGGTCTCCGATTATTATACTCTGGGGTCTAGAAAGACCCCAGAGTATAATAATTTTTCATGGGTGTCCACAATGAAGCATAATACTTTGTGCCAGGGCCACTATGGGGCATAATATTGTGTGCAGGGGTCACAATGGGGTAAAATACTGTGTGCAGGTGCTAAAATGGAGCTTAGTACTGTGTACAGGGGCCACTATGGGGCATAATACTGTGTGTAGGAGCCACAATGGGGCATAATACTGTGTGCAGGGGCCACAATGGGACATAATACTGTGTGCAGGGGCCACTATGGGGGATAATACTGTGTACAGGGGCCACTATGGGGCATAATACTGTGTGTAGGAGCCACAATGGGGCATAATACTGTGTGCAGGGGCCACTATGGGGCATAATACTGTGTGCAGGAGCCACTATGAGGTATTGTAGTGTTAATGGGTATAGTGTGTCGAGGTCTTTGACGTCGGTCGGGGTGGGTGGGTGGGGGGGCGTGTCAAAAGTTCACCACGGGGCCCCGCCATTCCTAGTTACGCCACTTAGTGTATGGACAGCTTTGTACTATACGGGTAGAGATTTCATCAAGGATACCTTTGAAGAATTTAAAAGGTCGGAAGGAAAGACTCATAAATGGCTGTAAGAGATATCAAAGAGACCAAGAGAAGGAAGGAATGTCTTGGTGACCAAGTCACGGAAGAAAAAGGTCCAGGAAAGCAAACATGGCTGGTCTAGAAAAGAAATTGTAAAAAGCAACTAATTTATTTAAGACGTGCCTCACTTTATTTCATGGAAAAATTAATGTAAAAGCACACCAACCATACGGTGGAGATAAGCACTACCAACTTGTGAATGAATGAATCAGACAACACTATTGATACAATGATCTCATTATATCCACCACAGTCAATACCAATAAACCAGATGTATAGTGGTTGGTTTTTCATTTCTGTTCGACCTAATATAATCCATTAATTTCCAATGTGCTGTTTTCTTACACATTTGCACCTGGTAAATTATATAATCTCATTATATATAATCCAGACCCCTTCCACATAAATAAGATTCACCAGATTTTAAGACTGTGATCGGGATATTGTTGTTTTGTGGCAGATGGTTCAGAGTCTGTTTTGCTCGGGAGTCATAATTGGTAATTGAAGTGACATGATATATTCTGCATCCACCAAACACATCAGATTTGCCTGGTAATCTGTAACCACAAACAGAGCAGAATCTTGTCAAAATTAATCGCCCATAGGCCTGGAGCCATGTGTTTCACAAGAGGGCTGATAGCTATCAGGTAATTGAAGAAATTCATCTACTCAATAAAACTGCTTTGAAAGTCAGATTATCTGGAGAGGAACATGAAATAAACACATTATGCTGCCATTAAAATTGCCATTCAGTTCCCATTTTTCCTAGAATTTTCCAACCATGATAAGAAAATGAAAATTGTTGTTTATTTTGTAACGTCGAAAAGCAACAGGGTTTCTGAGAGTCGTAAAATCAGTCACCGGAAAAAAAATGGAAAATGGTCAATTACCGCTGAATTCTGTAACATGAAACTATTCAAAAATGTTTTTTATTTCCAGCATTTTAAAGTTCTTTTGTAAACTTTTTGTTTTTCCGAATCGAATAAAAAAAAAACTAACAAAGAAAATAAAAACGTAGAAAAAGAAAAGAAACGGAAAACCTGTGAATGTCCAGTGTCATAGATAACGGAGAAAAAATAGACAAAAGAGAAGAAGAGGATAAGAAACCTAAGGGTTCATTCACACGGAGTAACGTACCACGTGACCTGGCACGTATACGCCGTGTGAGATTTTGAGCGCCGTATACGCTCCCATTGATTTCAATGGGAGCCTGGATCGTATACGCCGCGTTATTTTGCGGCCGTGATTTTGCAAAATCGCAAAATCACGGCTACAAAATAACGCGGCGTATACGAGACTAACTCCCATTGAAATCAATGGGAGCATATACGGCGCTCAAAATCTCACACGGCGTATACGTGCCAGATCACGCGGCACGTTACTCCATGTGAATGCACCCTAAGGGTCTGTTCACACGGTGGAAAATGAAGAGGAATTCTCATCATTGTCCACCGCCATCATTTTCACTGCAGTCTAACCGGGACGGGATGCCTATGCAGTGAATCAGCATTCAGTCGCTGATTACGCCCAGATAACTATGCCTAATCAGGAGGAAGTCTCGAGTCACGGAACCCGCGGCTGAATCAACCGCGGGATCCACGGCAAGATCGAGTAGTACTCTTCTTTTTTCCACCTCCTGCTGTGATCTCTGCCTCCTATTGAAATCAATGGAAGGTGCATTAAGGGAGGAATCTTCTCTGGATTCGGGGGCGAAATTTGCCCCCAAATCCGTGGCAAATTTCTCTGTGTGAACACACCTATAGGCTTAGTTCACACGTGAAAAAAGCCTAGCTGATTTTGTCACTGATTATTCAGCGTCGCTTTTTTTTGGACACTGTTTTTTGCATTGGACGCTGTTTTTGACACTGTTTTTGACGCTTTTTCAGTCACTGTTTTTTTTAAGCTTTTTTTTTGCATTACAAAAAAGTACATGATAAAAAAAAACCGCTAGCGGTTTCAGTCGCTGTTTTTGCCAAAACAGCTGCAAAAATAAGCGACCAAAAACCGCTAGCGGTTTTTTCAGTGCCCCATAGACTCCTATTCATTTTTTCAGGCGTTAAACGCCTGAAGAAAGGTCATGTTGCTTCTTTTTCTTCTAGCAA
Source organism: Leptodactylus fuscus (assembly GCF_031893055.1). Classification (NCBI taxonomy): domain Eukaryota; kingdom Metazoa; phylum Chordata; class Amphibia; order Anura; family Leptodactylidae; genus Leptodactylus; species Leptodactylus fuscus. The sequence continues at coordinate 213,728,766 of NC_134267.1, read as the reverse complement.
AAAAAGCTAGCAATAAAAAAAGCTAGCAGAAAAAAAAAGCTAGCAATTCACATAGGGCTACATTTTATGGAGGCTGATTTAGCCGCAAAATCAGCTGTCAAAATCAGCGTCCATGTCCCCGTGTGAACTAGCCCGAGTTTTTTGGCACTGATTTTAACGCTGAATCTGCCCCAAAATCAGCCTCCAAAAAAGCCTCTCAATTGAACTCTATGGATCCGTTCATATGGAGTTTTTTGGCGCTGAATCCGTATCAGAATCCACATGGAAAAAACACCTCCCCATAGAGTTCCATGGGTTCCGCTAGCTTTTTTCCCCACTAGCTCTTCCTTCAGGCAGATTCTACCAGCAAAAACCAACGCAGTCAATGGGAAGCAGAAATGCACATGGAATTGGCAAAAAAACGCGTGGAAAAACTGCTAGCGGATTTTTCAAGGTCCATACACTGTGCTGGAGGTAAAAAAACATTTCCTAATTCCTGAAGCAGATTTTTTCTTCGCCCAAATCCTCGCCAAAAAACTCTGTTTGAATGGACCCTATCGGGAGGCTTTTTTTGGAGGCTGATTTTGAGGCGGATTCAGCGTCAGAGACTCCATGCACACTGACCCTAAAGAGGGGCAAAGGCTAAGGCCCAATGTTGCAGAAACTTAGCGTTTTTTGTTGCAGCGTTTCTTTTTTAGTCAAGAATGACTTGAATAGTAAAGGAAAATATAAAGAAAACACTTAGGACATTTCCATTCTGTTAAATAGACTCCTTAGGGCGGGTTCACATCTGCGCCCCGGTCTCCACTTTCAGGTTTCCGTCTTCTGCCTGAGGAACTGGACAGGAGACGAAAATCAGCAGTCAGTTTTCAAACCCATTCATTTAAATGGGTTTGCAAAGCGTCCGCCAGTGAGTGTCTTCTGGTCTCCGTGGCAAAACCGTTTTGTTTTTTTTAACCGGACACAAAGTTGGACATGCAGGACTTTGTGTCCGGTTAAATAAAAATGGTTTCACCACGGAGACCACAAAACACTCACGGGCGGACACTATTTGCTGGTTTCCGTCTCCTGTCAGCAGAAGACGGAAACCTGAAAGCGGAGACTGGGGCGCAGAATACATAGCAAATTCTGCAACAAAAAAACGCCATAAAGAATAAGGACAGTCACTTTGTACTACAGTTTTCCAACCAGCAAACCCCAAATCTGTAATTTAGTGGACAGGTTAGCTATAGGTAGTATTCGTTTACTTCTAAAACATCTTTGGAGAAATGTGAGTTTTTTACTAAGATATTGATTCTGATATGGAAACCATAAAGACCCTATAGGTAATCCATCTAAATATATGGGGTATAATTTTAAGAGAGGTTCAAGGGAGTCACCTCTAGTAGGAGGGATATGGATTCCAATAGAGTTTTTGAGTGTTATTAATGTTTCGTTAATGTGTCTTTGCCCTTTCACGAAGCCTCTGTATAATTCCCATACTGACTGCTTTGCATGACCTTTGTGCATCATGGATGCCGCACTAACACTTAGTCTCACAGCGTGTATATAGAGCTAAAGATTTTTGAAGGAAATTGCCCTGACATTTACGGTACATATTTTGCTGAGCTAGGCACATTATTCTCCCTAGCATTTTCTTTAGCTCAGTTTAAAAAGAAAAAAAATCAAATTTTTGTAATTAAAAATGTATATTATAATAATAAAACTAAAATCATCCTCATTTTTACATATATTCCACTTTGCTTTATGGTGATTGAATACCCTGCGGATAAAATGAGAAGTAGACAAAGTTGAACAAGCAATAAGGTAAAAGGAGAGTGGTCTTTGACCATAAGAGATTGCTATCTTAGGGAGCATTCACACGCAGTAACGCCGGGCGTGTATCACAGCCGTACACACCGGCGCTACGGCAGGCTGCCGAACACTTCCCATTCACTTTAATGGGAGCGCTCGTAACGCTGCTGTTATGTGAATGCTCAATAAATGTAAAAAATGGGTCTGTATAAGTAAGCAAAATAAATAATAATAAACCTAACTAGGGTTGAGCCGATCTTAAGATTTCAGGATCGATTTTAAAATCTGATTTCCGATCATTTTCCAGCCGATCCCGAAGGTGAAATTTGATCGATCGCTGATTGGGATCCGATCTTTCCTGATTCCGATTGCTCAACCCTAGTCAGTGGATAGGTGCTTTTTTATGGGGGAAAGTCACTTTTAGTGTTGAGCCAATCTTGAGATTTCAAAATCCGATTTCCGATCATTTTCCAGTCGATCCCGATCGTGAAAATTACTCAATCGCTGATCGGGATCCAATCTTTTCCGATCCCGATCACTCAACCCTAAACCTAACCCAAGAGCTCATGGATATGAGTACAAACCCTATATGATAACATACAGAGCAGATTCTCCATTGCTCCCTATGCTACTTTTATGAGCAGTGTTCTTAGGGGAAATATCTTAATCACTGAAAATATAGCTTTTATATAATCATATAGCAGTCACCAAAAGGGATATGGTCTCATACACATAAGTAATGTTGTTAGAGAATTGCCCGTTAAGCAATTCCCCAGTAGCTGCTGCTAGAACCTGTGAGGAGGAAGGGGAAGATGGAGACAGTGAGCCCTGATATTAGGCCCACCCAGGGCTGCACCTCTAATGAGGCGAGGTGAAGCGGCGGCAGCCATGGCAATCAGATTTTTTTTTTTAACTTTTTTTTTCTAAACTAGCGCAGGAGAGGAGCCTCTGTGAAAACAACCCGAGTGGTCCTCTCCTGCTCTGGTTTAGACCTCTGCGTCTGAGCGCAGGTGGCGTCATCACGCCTCCTACGCTGATACGCAAACGTCTTATTGCCAGGGAAGTGAAGAGATGGCGGCATCGGGAACAGTGGAGATGTCGGTAAGTTAAATCCTTTTTTTTTGTTGTTTTATTATAGGCCACTACCTGCTGGAGTATTCCCCAGCAGGTAGTGTCTTATTTACCTACCTCCATGGACCTGCTCACTACCACCCCCGCTTCCCCTTCTACTATAGGATACGGGGGGGGGCTGTGAGCAGACTTGGGTCCAGGCCTTGAACACACTACCGCTATTAATATACTCAGGGGTATTTTCACAATGTAACTGGAGGATGTAGCAGAGGTCGGAATGGACAAGGATATTATAAATGCTTGAGATTATCAAATAGCAACACAAGAACAATATCACCTTGTCGATGGTATCATCATTATCTTCCACTACTTTGGGTGAAACCACAACGTAGCAAAACCTTTCCTTATAACTCATCCTAGAGCGTTCCTTGTAGAGCATTCACTTTGTAAAGGGCTACATTGTAGAACTTTGCCCTATTAAAACCTATAAAAATCAAACAAAGAAACATGCCATACACCTTGCGGGCCATATTGTATGCTTGTCTCCTTAGTGGTATATGAGGAGGTTCAAGTAAGATTGCAGCATACATGTTACGGCCTTATGGTCAGCTCTCCCATATAGTGATGGAAGCTTGTAGTGGAATACCGTCTGTAATATGGCTTATGGCTATGTCTTATATCTATAATGGTATACAATATATATCCAGCATGTATCTAATTGATTTAATAATGCCCCTTTGAGTTTATAAATTGAAGATTATATTGTATTATTGGTCAGTCCATTCAGAAGGAACATAAAAGAAAATCTATATGGGGATAGACTTTTATCTATAACTTGAAGGTTAATGGAGGGAATACAGATAGGGTTTCCTATGAGCAGGAATAATAATAGAACCTTGCTCACACCATAATTAGATGCAGTAATTACAAGTAATTGAAGTATGTTCCTCTAAGGGTTATTGAGACAGGACCACTGCAGTAATAAGGTAGCGGAGCAGACAATGGATTTCCGTAAATTTGAACATGTAGAACTGAAGTCATTTGATTCACCTTCATCGCAGGGGTTTGGATAACCCCTTTAACAATTATAAAGGCTTGGATCTGCTATCACTTTCTGATCAGTCGGGGGTGACTACCAGAAGAAGGGACTAAGTTCTGCATTCTCAAGGACAACGGGAGTCCCAGAGATCAGACCCATGGACAGAATATTAAGGCGTTTTAGTGATATGCCATAATTTTCTATGATTGGGAAACCCCATGAGGCTCCACATTGTGAATTCCACCATGGCAAATAAAACTGCGCATTACATTACCTGCAAAGTGGATGAGATTCTGGTTAATTCCATCCACACATGGCAGAAAAAAATGTGTAGCGAAAATTCTACCATTTCATTAACTGTTGTGTTTCTGTAAATCAATTTTACATTAGAAAAAAAACACATAATATAAACTATCCTGCGTCCTTAACCTCTTCCCACTGACGCCATTTTTTGATTTTCGTTTTTCACTCTCCCCATTCCAAACCCCATAACTTTTTTAGTTCTCCGCTCTCAGAGCTATATGAGGTCTTAATCTTTGTGGGACAAATTGTTCTTCATGGTGCCACCATTAATTGTTCTCTTCGCGGCAAAACAGTTTTTTTTTGTTTTTTTTAACCGGACACAAAGTCGAACATGACGCCCTTCTATATGTCTACATGTGCGAGGACATTCCTACTAACCAGAATGAGAAGATGCTATCTGTCACACTAAAAGTCAAGGTAAATATTTCCGTTGAGTTCCAACATTTCATTAAATGGTGTTTGTCCCTGAATCCTTCGGACCAAAAAACAGCAGAAGAGATAGCCAGTCATTCATGGATCTACAACCACGAACTCAAAGTCAAAGGATTGCGATACAAGCCAATGGACAATGGTGCTTCTACCTTAGACTCTATACTCTACTTCTATCCTGAAAAGGAGAGGTTTTGAAGTCCTCTTGGAGGTTGTACTTCTTGGGACAGTGGATGTTTACTTTTAAGGGATTATCAAGATGCTGGAGTGGCTTGAGAAAGCAAATAGTCTTATGTCATGGAAAGGCCAAGGCCAGCAAAGGACCTATTACAGTTTATGTCATACTGCTAGGCTGTAGTTAGCATGCAGCAAAGATACCGTTGCGATGCAATAAGATACTAAAGAAGACCGCACCTTGTCAGATTGTGTAACGCACTCCTCCTGGGAGGGTCCCTCCCATCCCAATCCCAGGAGGCTTATATAACCCTCATCCCAAAAGAAGGCAAAGATCCAACCCAATGTGGGAGCTACCGCCCGATATCTTTACTTAACGTAGACCTTAAAATCTGGGCCAAGCTGCTCGCCCTTCGCATTAGGCCCCTTCTCCCAAACTTGATCCATGACGAGCAGGCCGGATTTGTTCGTGGCAGGGAAGGCAGAGATAATACAGCGATTCTTCTACCACTGATACAACGGGCAACCACCCTCAAAGAACCCTTGATACTGTTAGGAGTGGACGCGGAAAAGGCGTTCGATAGGGTGGATTGGGATTTCATGCGCTCAACGCTACTCAAGTTTGGCTTCCCACCGCCCTTTATAGCTGCCATATTTACACTCTACGCCCATCCCCACGCACGGATACGAATCAATGGCACCCTCTCTAGCCCATTCTCTATCTCTAACGGTACACGCCAGGGATGCCCCCTCTCTCCCTCCCTTTTCATTTTAGTTTTGGAAACGCTCCTGCAAGCCGTTCGCCAGTCTGATCTTGTTCAGGGAGTTTCCATCAAAGGTCGCACATTTAAAGCAACAGCATTTGCGGACGACGTACTTTTTATTATATCCAACCCCCTTACTGGCCTTCAAGCCGTTATGGACATCCTCACTGCATATGGTACTATTTCCAAATACAAAGCCAATTTATCAAAATCTGAGATCTTACCTGTCTATTTACCGCCATCTCTCAAGGCCACCTTACAGACTTCAACCCCCTATCAATGGGCTGACACATCCCTTAAGTACCTTGGAATTTACCTGGCCCCAAACCTGACAGATCTCTACAACTTAAACTTTGCGCCGTTGCTCCGAGATCTCCGAAAAGACCTTGACACGTACTCCTCCCTCCTACTTTCGTGGTTTGGTCGCAAAAACCTCATCCAGACTTACCTAGTCCCTAAGATCTTGTATAAATTGAATATGCTTCCCATCTTCCTCCCTAAGATATTTTTTGTTAAAATTAGGCAGCTCTTCTCCCGGTTCATCTGGAGAAATAAACCCCCGAGACTCTCATGGGCGTTACTGGTTAAACCGAAAGCCGAAGGTGGTATAGGCCTACCAGACATATCGCGCTACTATGCAGCCGCTCAATTGCGATGGTGGTCGACCCTTACCTCTCCTATTCGACCCACAACATATGAAAGAGATGCTCGTACGCTGTCGATGCTTTGGCTCCCACCCCCGCGCATATCAACCTCATTTTGTTCCTCGCACCTACTCCGTGGTGCTCTAGAAATCTGGAGATCCTTGGCGCCCTCGCTTGCGCCGTCCCCATCTCCGCTACTTCCAGTGGGACTGTTACCTTGTCTCCAGCTGTTCCCCTCGTCAATAGACGATGATCCCTGGCGATCTTTGATGCATGTCACACTATTGGATATTGCCTCTCCAGACAGCCTATTGTCTTGGGAGAAATGCGTTCCACTACTCCCATCTAGAAAGCTTTCCTTTCTACACCTTCGAACTCTTAAGTTCCACATAGACAAGTTCAATGCCACTTCCCCTTTACGTACCTCCCTCACTCTCTTTGAAAAGACATTGGTTTCCAAAACAGGACTCCTGAGGAAGACCTCCACCCTCCTACACAAACACATTTACCCTTCCAAACCTTCCAAACCGGCATTTATCTCGAGCTGGGAAATGGAGCTTCACCGGACTCTTACTGAGGAGGAGATTAAATCTGTGCTCCGCCAATCCCATGGCCCATCGCCATGCATCAGAATCCAAGAATCGCATTATAAACTCCTCACTCGCTGGTACCGCACCCCCCACTGGCTATACAACAAACGCCTTTCCGACACTGACAAATGCTGGCGTTGCAACTCTGCTCAGGGCACATATCTCCACCTATGGTGGACCTGCCCGGTAATTAGAGACTTCTGGGAGACGATACAACTACATATCAGACGCATTACGAGATACAAACTGACCATCTCCCCTGAAATTATTGTACTCTCTCTCCCATCCACCTCTTTTCAACCGCAAACTCACATTCTAGCCTCACATCTTCTCACAGCGGCAAAGACGCTTATACCTCGTTATTGGCTTCAACCTTCCTCTCCACCAATTTCACTCTGGTGGGAAAAAATACGTGAAATCGCCCGCTTTGAAGAGTTATTAAGCAAATCCCGAAGGAGACATGACATTTTCCAAAAAATCTGGAGACCATTCCTGGAGTTTTCAAGGTGCTAGTATTTCTACCCCCCCCTCCTCCCCTTCTCACGTACTGACTCTCCCCCTCCCCCACCCTTTTTGTATTGTCTTTCTTGTGCCCCTTGTCTTACCCCCCCCTCCTTTTGTGTCTCACCCCTCCACAACCTCCCCCCCCCCTCCCCCATACTCCCCCCGCTCCTTATCCCAACCCCGCCACTGGACTCAGGGAGAGGACGAGAGAGGGAGATAGAAGACAATTAAAGTACTCCTATGTCTCACGTCTCGCATCACACAGTTACTAGTTTATCTCTCCCATATCCCTTACATACTCTGATTCCGATCAGCTATCCACCTAGCCCATCAGATGAATCTATTTCTGACCTGATTGGTGTTCATTAATACAACTGTATGCCGTTTATACATTCTTTTTGCCTGTTCATTGCTAACATTGTTATGTAAGATTTTTGCTATTTTTTCTCTGTAAAATTTAAAAAACTGTTCAATAAAGTTACTTGAATTAAAAAGATACTAAAGAAGAAAATCTGCTGGTGGACCTAAGGATCAGAGAGATGAAACATATTGACTTCAGCAAGATACCGCATACACTGATCTTGAATGCACAAAAGTTCACTCCTGGGCAGAATGTATGAGAGATAGCACGTACAATGACAGATGGGCGATAGTATGGTCTCTTGATGGCCTTCTATATGTCTTCAGCATTTGGACGTTCCATCTAAGCGGAATGAGGAAATGCTATCTATCCTACTAAAATTCAAGATAAATGTCTCCCTTGAGTGCTAGCAACTCATTTAATGATGCCTGAATCCTTCTGAATGACCAGTATTAGAACAAATAGTCAATCATCCATGGATGTGCAAATGTAACCTTGGAAAGTCAGAGGATTGTGATACAAGCCAATGGACGAAGGAGCGTCTACCTCAAACTAAAGCAATGAAGGAGAGCGCCAACCAGAAGGGTGTCAACATTACACCAGTTAAATTATTGTACAGGATAGTTTTTATTTTTACAGTTAATAAGATGAGAGTGAACCTGATTAATACCTATATAATACAGTAATTATTTACAAAAAAGTGGGTGAAACAGGGCAAGGTAAGTCAAGATAGGGAACCTAGGACTGACAAATTTATAACTCACGCCAAAATACTGCTGGTCTTAATAAACTCCCCCCAATATAATTTTCAATAAAATTAGCAGGAGACTGGAAAAAGGGACCCACCTACTCTCAGTCCTCTGACTGGGGCAATATGGTAAGGTGAATTTTTGAGATTTGTTCACATGGTGCGGTACTGCATGGTGTCTGCTGCTTCTGTGGTGCTGTGCACGTGGGGCGGCGCGGCCCAGTGCCTGGGGACTTGTTCTGTTGGCAGGGGTGTTGCTGGACTGCTGGGTCGCTCGCCCTGTGGGCGCTGTGTTGTGGTTGTGGCGGTCGCTGTGCGGTGCCACACCCAGTAGAGTAGGGACCAACTATAAAGAGGTCGCCGTTAAGAGGCTGGTGGGCTTATACACCTTGATCAATATGTATACTAAGAACCTCATGTTCAGTATTGTAGAATTTGCTGAGAAGCACTAGATCAATGTATAAGACTGGGATGTGCAGGCCATGTCTTTCTCTTTTTGCATAATTTTCAATAAAAGCTTGTATGAACTCTAGTGTTCATGTTATGGGTAGCCATACACTGTCTACCAATAAGTATTTGGACACCCATGCAAATCAAGACATCTGCGGTCGTGATGTACGTCATGCCTTCCACCGTTAAATAGGAAACAGCAGTGACATTAGTGCATTGGCATTAGTCGCATGCAGGATGCCACAAAGTGCAGAGTTGTCCAATTTCGAGAAAGGGGTAATTGTGAGGTAATGGTCGATCTTTAAGGGACATAGCAAGAAAACTGAATTACCCAAAATCGACAGTGGCCTATGTGATTACAAAGTGGAAGGTGAACGGTGATTGTCGGAATGTGCCCCGAGTCGGCAGAGCCCCGAAACTGGGAGATAGAGACCGACGAGTGCTGGCCAGAGAAACCGCACCCAACCGATGGCTCCCATACTCCAGGAGATTCACCAGACATCCGGGAGTATTGTGTCACTCAATACCATCCGTAAGGAAGCATCTGCTGGGGTCTACCAACTATTGGATAGGAATAAAGGTTGTTTTTCTATTCTACCACAGGGGTCCACATACTTATTGTTAGACAGTGTACTTGGCAATACATTTCACCAGGCAGAGCGGTTCCTTTTCTAGGAACTGGGTTTTGTTGAACTATTCTTAATGAAAAATCAGTTCAATTATTTTTTTTAAGTGTTGGCCAATCCCTCTATTACTGCTCTTGAAATTTTAAGAACAAACTGACAACTGGATATTATTATTTGCCTTGTCAAAAGGAATGGCAATGCCTACTTTTTAAATCTTCTTATACATTTCAAGCAGGAATAAGAGAGGGACAAAACAAGTCAGAGTGTTAAAGAGGACCCTTCAACACGTCCACCAATTTAAGTTCTTAGCATCTTTTAATAGGTGTCGCTCCACTGATTCCAGTACAGTTGGAATTTTCTCACTAGCCCCCACCATTCCTGAGCAACAAGAACAGTTAGTTTTGATGTCTGATGTGCTATTTAAGAACTGTAATGTCAGTAGGCAAGAACAGACAAGGGGTGTGACTCAGAGCTCCAATCTGAAGCAGCCAGTGTCAGAGCTCAAAATCACACCCCTTGTCTGCTCCTGCCTGACACCACCCTCCTGACTGTACAGACATTGAATAGCACATCAGGAACCACAACAGTGGTTTTCTTTGGTATGCAAATGAGTTCTCTTGCAGCACTGGGGGCGTTCCCAATGCTGTAAGAGAACTCTCCAGTGACGCCTCTATCTTCTTCTAGAACACTCTCTTCCTGTGTCTTCTTCCGTCCTTGTTTTCAATCTTCTAGGCCCGAGCCACAAGAAAATGGCCGCTTACACAGTAAATTGGTACTTCTTTGGAGAAGCTGCAACACCCTTGTTGCTCCAAAGAGCTCATTTGCAAAAAAAAAAAAAGCAATAGCTCAAGAACTTGTGTCTTCTACACTTGAATCTTGTGAATCGACAAGCCTAGACTATCTAATCTATCCGGGAGGCTGGGTTGATATGTTTGATTTGGGTGACAGTATCTGTTACTCTATAACGTCTTCCAACTTTGGCCTTTTGTAAAGTGTCCTATTGTATTACAGTCTATGCCAAATATCGATAGTCACCTAAATGCTCTTTCCGAATCGTCTTCCTAATAGATCCATAGAAAAGCCTACATGTAAAAAACATAATATTATTACGAGTGACTATTTATCATTAGAGATGAGCGAACACTAAAATGTTCGAGGTTCGAAATTCGATTCGAACAGCCGCTCACTGTTCGAGTGTTCGAATGGGTTTCGAACCCCATTATAGTCTATGGGGAACATAAACTCGTTAAGGGGGAAACCCAAATTCGTGTCTGGAGGGTCACCAAGTCCACTATGACACCCCAGGAAATGATACCAACACCCTGGAATGACACTGGGACAGCAGGGGAAGCATGTCTGGGGGCATAAAAGTCACTTTATTTCATGGAAATCCCTGTCAGTTTGCGATTTTCGCAAGCTAACTTTTCCCCATAGAAATGCATTGGCCAGTGCTGATTGGCCAGAGTACGGAACTCGACCAATCAGCGCTGGCTCTGCTGGAGGAGGCGGAGTCTAAGATAGCTCCACACCAGTCTCCATTCAGGTCCGACCTTAGACTCCGCCTCCTCCGGCAGAGCCAGCGCTGATTGGCCGAAGGCTGGCCAATGCATTCCTATGCGAATGCAGACTTAGCAGTGCTGAGTCAGTTTTGCTCAACTACACATCTGATGCACACTCGGCACTGCTACATCAGATGTAGCAATCTGATGTAGCAGAGCCGAGGGTGCACTAGAACCCCTGTGCAAACTCAGTTCACGCTAATAGAATGCATTGGCCAGCGCTGATTGGCCAATGCATTCTATTAGCCCGATGAAGTAGAGCTGAATGTGTGTGCTAAGCACACACATTCAGCACTGCTTCATCAAGCCAATACAATGCATTAGCCAGTGCTGATTGGCCAGAGTACGGAATTCGGCCAATCAGCGCTGGCCAATGCATTCTATTAGCCCGATGAAGTAGAGCTGAATGTGTGTGCTAAGCACACACATTCAGCACTGCTTCATCAAGCCAATACAATGCATTAGCCAGTGCTGATTGGCCAGAGTACGGAATTCGGCCAATCAGCGCTGGCTCTGCTGGAGGAGGCGGAGTCTAAGGTCGGACCTGAATGGAGACTGGTGTGGAGCGACCTTAGACTCCGCCTCCTCCAGCAGAGCCAGCGCTGATTGGCCGAATTCCGTACTCTGGCCAATCAGTGCTGGCCAATGCATTCTATTAGCTTGATGAAGCAGAGTGTGCACAAGGGTTCAAGCGCACCCTCGGCTCTGATGTAGCAGAGCCGAGGCTGCACAAGGGTTCAAGCGCACCCTCGGCTCTGATGTAGGAGAGCCGAGGGTGCACTTGAACCCTTGTGCAGCCTCGGCTCTGCTACATCAGAGCCGAGGGTGCGCTTGAACCCTTGTGCACACTCTGCTTCATCAAGCTAATAGAATGCATTGGCCAGCGCTGATTGGCCAATGTATTCTATTAGCCTGATGAAGTAGAGCTGAATGTGTGTGCTAAGCACACACATTCAGCTCTACTTCATCGGGCTAATAGAATGCATTGGCCAGCGCTGATTGGCCAGAGTACGGAACTCGACCAATCAGCGCTGGCTCTGCTGGAGGAGGCGGAGTCTAAGATCGCTCCACACCAGTCTCCATTCAGGTCCGACCTTAGACTCCGCCTCCTCCGGCAGAGCCAGCGCTGATTGGCCGAATTCCGTACTCTGGCCAATCAGCACTGGCTAATGCATTGTATTGGCGTGATGAAGCAGTGCTGAATGTGTGTGCTTAGCACACACATTCAGCTCTACTTCATCGGGCTAATAGAATGCATTGGCCAATCAGCGCTGGCCAATGCATTCTATTAGCGTGAACTGAGTTTGCACAGGGGTTCTAGTGCACCCTCGGCTCTGCTACATCAGATTGCTACATCTGATGTAGCAGTGCCGAGTGTGCATCAGATGTGTAGTTGAGCAAAACTGACTCAGCACTGCTAAGTCTCTGCATTCGCATAGGAATGCATTGGCCAGCCTTCGGCCAATCAGCGCTGGCTCTGCCGGAGGAGGCGGAGTCTAAGGTCGGACCTGAATGGAGACTGGTGTGGAGCGATCTTAGACTCCGCCTCCTCCAGCAGAGCCAGCGCTGATTGGTCGAGTTCCGTACTCTGGCCAATCAGCGCTGGCCAATGCATTCTATTAGCCCGATGAAGTAGAGCTGAATGTGTGTGCTTAGCACACACATTCAGCTCTACTTCATCAGGCTAATAGAATACATTGGCCAATCAGCGCTGGCCAATGCATTCTATTAGCTTGATGAAGCAGAGTGTGCACAAGGGTTCAAGCGCACCCTCGGCTCTGATGTAGCAGAGCTGAGGGTGCACAAGGGTTCAAGTGCACCCTCGGCTCTCCTACATCAGAGCCGAGGGTGCGCTTGAACCCTTGTGCAGCCTCGGCTCTGCTACATCAGAGCCGAGGGTGCGCTTGAACCCTTGTGCACACTCTGCTTCATCAAGCTAATAGAATGCATTGGCCAGCACTGATTGGCCAGAGTACGGAATTCGGCCAATCAGCGCTGGCCAATGCATCCCTATGGGAAAAAGTTTATCTCACAAAAATCACAATTACACACCCGATAGAGCCCCAAAAAGTTATTTTTAATAACATTCCCCCCTAAATAAAGGTTATCCCTAGCTATCCCTGCCTGTACAGCTATCCCTGTCTCATAGTCACAAAGTTCACATTCTCATATGACCCGGATTTGAAATCCACTATTCGTCTAAAATGGAGGTCACCTGATTTCGGCAGCCAATGACTTTTTCCAATTTTTTTCAATGCCCCCAGTGTCGTAGTTCCTGTCCCACCTCCCCTGCGCTGTTATTGGTGCAAAAAAGGCGCCAGGGAAGGTGGGAGGGGAATCGAATTTTGGCGCACTTTACCACGTGGTGTTCGATTCGATTCGAACATGGCGAACACCCTGATATCCGATCGAACATGTGTTCGATAGAACACTGTTCGCTCATCTCTATTTATCATATAACAAGAAGAAAATTATTTTCCAGGCCCCGGCCTGCAGGACATGAAAAATGCATTAGTTCTCTTCCGTGAAACGTAAAATTACCCATTTCAGTGAAATCAGCATGCAACAATCATTCCAAATTGACAACGGCATTTTCACGAGAGAACGCAGTAATGTATGCTATTAGATGGCCGTAATGAATATGATTTCTATGGTGGATTTAAATACAGGGACACAATGGGATGTCCTATGGCTGCTTTTTATGTATGGGGCACAATATTTTTTTTTTCAATTGATTCCTTTCTTCTCCTCGTTCACATGCGAATATTTTATCAGCCCTGACAGCCGACGGTGCTGTGTGCACAACTTGAAAATGACACTTTGAAAATGTTATGATATTCAATAGGAACAGAACACCCATCGGAAACAAATGATATGAAAATCAATGCAGAGTAAAAATAGAGCCAATTATTCTACGCTATGAAGTGCGCTTCCCATTAAGATGTTCCCGTTCAGAATGAATATCATTAATAATAACCTAAAGGCTGCAAAATAATAAACTCCCATCCGCAGCACATAAATAATGGCTTTTTTTTTGGTCGAATCCTAATCAACAAATAATGTTCTTACCTAGGACCTCCTACGTGTATAATAGAAATTACTCACGCCTCCGGATCCGTTATTAATGGCGACCTAGGGTGAGAAGCGTTTTAGAAAAGAAAAAAAAAAAACGTAATATTTTTGGCAATTAAATTCCCTGGATGAATGGGTGCTGCACATTTCATTAAAGGAGAGATATCATTAAGAAATGATTCCCATTACTGCAATGTATTCCACACTGGTAACTCACCGGGAACTCCTTCATTATATCTACAATATCTTTCTATGAATTAGAAAAATCTTCCAACCTCAATGTCGGCTTTATGAATGTGTAATGCAGATCAGTGGGGATTCGCATGGACTAAGCCCATTACATAATAAGAAAAATGCAGTTCTTTTTAATCCTTGTCATTCGTAGTGCAAGAGCTTAGATACTGCAATATAAGTCATGGCAAATGCGTAGATACCGTAATAGTGCTAATATTCATAACATGGCTATATAACACATTAATAAAGCTAAAGTAGTGGCAATGAAAGGAATGGATATTACAATAAACCAATCCAAATATATAGATAAGACTATTAAAGGATGACAAGCCAGCTGTGGAGATACACTTGAGATATTACCATAGCCAATGACCTCTAAATGAATAACTACCACGTATAACCACTATGATAAATACATAATTCCTTCTTATAAACCATTAGCCTCTGCCCGCGACTTCGTATGCGTGTTGTTGTCGATGATCCGCTTATGTTTAGCCAATTGCTGCTGTTGATGTTTCGCCTGCTCTGGCGCTTCGGCTCTGCTACATCTCTGCATATGGACAGCATACCCAGCTGTGCTACATCTCTGCCTAAGCCCTGCTACATCTGGCAATTTGGATGAAAAGGGTTTTCTTATGTCAGTGTCTGAGCAGCTTGTGTGTTATAGACGGCTGATTGGATTTTGATGAAATTTGGCACAGTTCTCATCCCCTATCAGAGCCTGAATCCCACATTCCTCCCTCTGACTCACACAATGTCTACACCCCATATACCCCTCTTGCCTACACCGCCTGCATGTTCTCTTCTCTCCTCACCTTCCATTAGATGCCATACTCAGCAGCTTGCACACTGTCCGGTTCAATACTATATAGCTCCGCCCACAAAATAGCATGTAGCTCCGCCCACACAAGAGTGTGACGGCTCAAGGACCTCTGATGACGTCATCAAGGGTCCCTTAGTCTAGTATGAACATAAATTCAATCCTACCGGTCGTGAAGCCATGTCATTTACTGGGATAAAAAGTAGCCTATGTTTTAATCGAGGTTACAAACTATCTATGGGCCAAATTTCATTCAAATCCGTTCAGCCGTTTTTGCGTGATTGAAGAACATAATTATTCTTATATGCTTTAATGAACTGGCACAAAAGGAGGTCTTAGGCTAAGGCCCCACGAGACATCCCACAGCAACAAAGCGCTGCAGGAAAAAATTTGGTGGCAACACATTGTGGTTCTTCCCGCAGCGCTTTAGAAAGAAAGTTCATACAGTTTTCCGCCACAGACTTTCTGTTTCAATTATACCTATGGGGAAACCATCGGCATTTCCATAGATATAATTGACATGCTGCAATTTCCAAAACCGTGCCTTACTGCAAAACACCACAATTTATTCTGCGGCGTTTCTGCCACGGACAAATCGTAGTGTTTCCGTTTTGTGGGGCTCCAGCCTTAGAGGGATTCAATCATTCAGTACCCAAACAAAATGCCTTGACTTGCCCCATGCTAGTGGAGGGTATGTCAATCACTATATTTCCTTGGGTTCGACCAAGTGCAAGCATAACAAAATCTTACTCCATGCGCTCTCTTTGAAGAAGGTCTCAATACCTTCAATGGGCCTCAACCATTGGAATAAATGTTACCGTAGATCTCAAGCTACTGCAAGCAAAATCCCTTGTACCACCAACTATGGAGTGCACAGACTGCTTCAGGTCTGGTCTGGACTGGAGTGAGAATGGGATATATTGAGCAAAACCAGTGTGTACGATACTGGTCTTGATAGATTGTAAGCTCTCACGAGCAGGGACCTTTATCCCATTATGTGAATTGACTTATTGTTCTGTAATGTCTCATTTTGTCTGTACTTGATCCCTATGTTTTGTAAAGTGCTGCGGAATATGTTGGCACTATATAAATAAAATGTATTATTATTATCTTGACATCCACCGAAGCATGACTTTAATTTATGAAGAAGTGGACAAAATTTAGAGAAGGGAATATAAAAATAAAATAAATTATGTCCATTTGTGTAGGACCCCATGGCCCCAGCTGCAGATCTCCAGTCTATAATCCCAGTTTCAGTGGTAACATGTATCAGCCTCCACATGGTCGCTGCAATCACTAGCCAAAAACTGCCGCTATCCTATATCATGCCATGGAATGGGGTAGGGGGCCCAGTTAAAAGTTTCCATGGGGGCCCACAGGACTTAAGTTACATCACTGGACAACCAGTTATGCTTAGAGGGATAATATTCTTTATATTTCCTTTTCTTTATTTAGGTATAGGGTTGAGCCGATCCTGAGATTTCAGGATGGATTTTAAAATCCGATTTCCGATCATTTTCCAGCCGATCCCAATCGTGAAATTTGCTCGAGCCGATCCCGATCGCTCAACCCTAGTCAATGCTTCTCTATGGGAAAAGTCACTTTTAGGGTTGAGCCGATCTTGAGATTTCAAAATCCGATTTCTGATCATTTTCCAGCCGATCTCGATTGTGAAATTTCCTTGATCGCCAATCGGGATCCGATCTTTTCCGATCCTGATCATTCAACCGTATTAACCGCTGTTACGGTAATAGGTACCCCTGACCTACTGGGCACCAATGTTATGCCACCCTTGGACTTACTTCAACATGTCTGTCAGTGACTATGGAGAAGCAGCTCCTACCAGAGACATAACTTGGGCCCCAAGTGCAAAATCTGTAATGGGGCCCCTGTTTACCATTTGTAGTTTAGAATAGGGGTATATTTCATTTGGCAGAGGGACCTTTGGGGCAAAATGACATCATCACCTAGGGATCATCAAGAGTGGTGTTTTTTTTTTTTTACAGCTAGCTTTATTTAGAGAGAGACATGTTAATTAACCCAGAATGTTTACTGAATGCCAAGAGTCACAAGATGGTGATGTGTGTGATGGATTACACAGGACGGACAGATCCATGGACTATACCATTCGACAGTGCAGAAACGGGGTAACAACTGGTATAAAACACTTCTGGCTAGGTTCTCACATGCGCTTGGATACTGTTCGGGGTTTCCATCCCCGAGTCCGCAAGCAGGACTTTTCTCTCTTCATTTTTCCGCCTTTTTCGGGTAGAAACCCTCAAAGCCCATAGGGTTACATGGGGTCCGCCAGGTAACCACTTTTTATTCGAATTAATTTTCCAATTGCGACCCAAAGGCAGGTTTCTAAATCCAGAATTCTAAATATGTGTGTTAGAAAACTGCAGGATTCCCTATTGTATAATCAAATAAAATAAAAAATATGGACAACCCCTGTAGCAGTCCCCTTTACTGAAAAGAACTAAAGATACAGAGAACAAAGAACTGAACATAATATCCATTGCAGTGACTGATGAAAAGGTGCTGCAACTCCGACTGGTGGCTTCAGTTTAAATGAGCCAACACCCGATGGATCCCATGTTAGTTAAAGGGGTCTGCTATTTTAGAGGTTTCATGTGTCCTTTGTTCTGGTCCAACGATGGGCACCTAACCGCAAATTAGAGATGAGCGAGTAGTACTCGATCGTGTAGGTATTCGATCGAATACTACAGTATTCGAAATACTCGTACTCGATTGAGTACCACTTGCTATTCGAATGGAAAAGTTCGATGCAGAACCAGCATTGATTGGCCGAATGCTATACAGTCGGCCAATCAACGCTGGTTCTTCTCCTACGTTTAGAAGTCTTCTCCATGCAGCTTCCCCGCGGCGTCTTCCGGCTCTGAATTCACTCTGCCAGGCATCGGGCCTGGGCAGAGCCGACTGCGCATTCCCACTTGTAGTGCGGACATGCGCAGTCGGCTGTGCCCAGGCCCGATGCCTGGCAGAGTGAATGAACAGCCAGAAGATGCCGCGGGGACGCTGCACGGAGAAGACTTCTCGGAGGATCCAGCCCGACCCTCACTCGTGGACTTGGTAAGTATAATTTGATCAAACGTTGCCTACCCCTGAAACGAGCATTTTCCCTCCATAGACTATAATGGGGTTCGATATTCGATTCGAGTAGTCGAATATTGAGGGGCTACTCGAAACGAATATCGAACCTCGGACATTTTACTGTTCGCTCATCTCTACCGCAAATGTGAATATGTAACTGAGGTACTTGTTACAGTCTGAACAGGTGATCATACCATCTGGAGTTTGCCATAATGTTTGGCAGAACTCAAAATATTGTGACTTACAAACCACTATTATACTCTAAAGTCTCTAAGCAGAGGCCCAGGGGTAGTATCGGTCATACTTACTTCTGGATACCATTGGTGCATCCAGTGCAGGTCTTGGTTCTTTCCAGCATCTTCTGGCCTCTTGAATGACATTAGGCCTCAGCAGTCATGTTGGGCACACCTACGTCATGACGTTTGGACGCACTGAGATTGGGCTTCAGTGTTCCAAGGAGCTGCTGATGTCATTCAAGAGGCTGGAAGAGGACGGGGACTGGCACTAGACGCCACAACGGAGCCAAGGAGAAGTAACTGCTAATAGTTATACATTTGCCTACTATGCTCTGGGCTCTGAAGAGATTCCAGGGTATAGCAATTCCAGTTCCACTTCAGTCTGAATAAGTTGCGTCCAAAACAAAAATTGAATATTCACAAGACAACTCCCGAGAGCTTCGCCCAACACTAACTGCGACTCTCCCGAGGTCATTACAGTCCAGCCTATGGTTGACCCTTTCTATCGCTCTATGAACATTACAGCCCTTGCTCTTCCCTTTTATTCCATTGTACAGTATTCGCCAGCCGGAGTTGCGAGAGAGGAATATAATTTATCTACTGTATAATGTAATGCCTTCGCAAGCAATAGATTTACAAGTGAAGTATAAAAAACAACAAACACTGCAGCAATTCACATTACTGTCTGCTGCAGTCTCCTGTGAGCTTTGTAATAACATGAAAATGATTCTTGATGGATTCTTTTGTTATGGCGCGGACTCTTACACGTCCTTCTGCTTTTCCATTATTAACAATATGCTCTTTGCTTCCTTAAATTGTTTGCCTGCAGTGCATTGAATGTAGGATAATGTCAGCATCCTTCTAATGTTATCTGCTTCTTATAATTGACGAGTCGGTCCCATGACGCCATTCATGGCTGGGTAATTAGTATGCACACGCATTTCATTACTTGAAGGACAGCTATGGGAATGAATGTACAGCCTTAGGTGAGCAAACAAATTGGAAAAATGCTGCATGCAAATGTAAACATTCCCATCAAGCAGGACCATGAAATGTGGATGTTGTAGGTACAAGGAGGGTTAGAGCCGCCTGATGGATTGAGATCTATTATCGCCACATCTGGCTGATTGAAATGGAGCGCACTAAATGTAAAATGTCTTGTTACTTCACGTTAATTGTTATTAAGATATCAGCCATGTGAATGAGTACCAGGTTTACTCCGTGAAAGGCTATTCCAATCTCGTAAATGGAAGACGTCACTAAGATACGTTATCGTTTTATGATGAGTGATGGTCCCACCACTGTGTCCCTGAGAGATCATGAAAGATAAGGCTCTGTTCAGACAAATAATGTTAATGGTGACGGACAGCTGTCACATGAGCGCATTAAAAATCAATTCATCTGATTCGGGCTATTCACATGACCAATGTTTTAATTGTCCTATTTTTCCGCTTTTTTTTAAAGATCCCCACAAATACAAAATGGCCGTCACGTGCGATTTGCATCACAATTGTCTGAATAAAGGATAAGAGTTTACAGCACTGATTCGGAGCTGTGGCTCCTTTGCAATCTTTTCCTGCAACCTGCAAGAACAGCCTAAGGGTAAGCTCACACGGGATTTTTTGGACTGGAACCTGAGGCGGAGACTGCGACTACCTGCATCCAGTCACGCACTCTGCTCCAGATTAGGCCCAAATGAATGGACCTAGTGCTCCGTGTGAATGGACCCTAAGGGTAGCAGCATATGACCTTAGTCAGATTTACTGGCTTGAACTTCCAAGGGGTGATCTTGCCCCTGGACTTCCTGTTAATCTGGAGCTGAGATGCTTTTAACAGAATTCGGAGATGTGCTTTACAGCACCCACACTGTGCAGTGGGGGCAGATAGGCTGTGTCCATCACCTATTGTAAATGGTGGTCCCTATGTTATCTGATATCGGTCACTATAGGCTAGGTCTACCCACTTGTCGGGAGTTTCCATCGCAGACTCCATTGAGAATTGGCAGAGAAAAAATTCCTGCATGCAGCACTTTTTTCTCTGCGCTGTCAGTTTTATAATGATAGACCCCATTATAGTCAATGGGGTCCACTGGTCTTTGGCCGTAACCGCTGATTTATCAGTCAGCCTCTCCATTGTCTATTATTAGGCCTAATGACCAAAGTAAAAAAAAAAATGTAGGATTTTAGGGATTTTTTTAAACATAGATGTTGACAAAGAAAATAAATAAATAAAAAAAAACACCAAAAATTGTTCAAAAATATGTTTTGCATAAATGGATATGTCTGTTTGCCAAGCAACAATGAAACATGTTTGTGCTGTTACCTAGAAACAGTGGGGCCAATTTATTAAAACCAGCACTTTGTCAGGGAGGTCCCATGTGCCCGAAATGAAATCTATATCAATCAGGGATTGGTATAGATTTATAGTCTGAGGCCTCGTTCGGGGGAGTCCGCATGGGAACCCCCCTAATGGACTACCGAACGCATTTGCAAGCGGTGTGCAGTGAAAGCACATGGACCCCATAGACTATTATAGGGTGTGTGTGCTTGCCGCGAGGTCTCCGCAGGGAATATGCGGATGGGAAAGTACTTCACAATCTTCTTACCTGTCCGCATGACAGCCCATTATAGTCTATGGGGTCCATGTGCTTTCACTGCACACCGCTTGCAAATGTGTTCAGTAGTCCGTTCGGGGGGTCCCCATGCGGACTCACCAAATGGATTACCAAATGCAGATGTGAACAAGGGGTAACTTAGGTTGAGGCCCCACATTGCAGAAATGCAGATTTTTTTTGTTGCAGATTTTGCTGCGTTTTTTTTGAGCCAAAGCCAGGAGTGGTGAGTGGAGCGCATAATGGGAAAAGTCTCAGTTTTTGCACTAAAGCACATGCAAAAATATTGTAACATTTCATGACTTGTATGCTAGAGAACTGGAATTAGAGCTAGCATCGAAAGCCAGTCAGTGAGTATACTGATTCAGATGTATACTGATGTAGTGCCATATATAAGAATCCCTATAGAGATGACCATTGGTTTTCAGTGCTTATTTTTTCCTTTTTTAAGGAAAAATGGGAGAACACAGCAAAACACCCCAACCCCACAGGGGCATGGAGGCAGCGATTCACAAAAGGAAAACACTGTTTTTTTTTTGTTTGTTTGTTGTTGTTTTTTAATGTAGATTGTGAGCCCCATATAGGGATCACAATGTACTTTTTTTTTTTTTTTTTTTTCATTTAAGTATGTTTTTGTAGAATGGGAGGAAATCCACACAAGCATGGGGAGAACATACAAACTCCTTGCAGGTGTAGCACCTGGCAGAGGGAAAACACTGTTTGATCTAGGAAACACTCACCTATCTAAAGTGCTTTCTTTAACCCCTTCTCCCCGCAGCATATTTTTTCATTTTCTACTCCCCATGGCCTTTTTTATTTTTCCATTCACAGAGCCAAAGGAGAGTTTAATTTTTGCAGGACAAATTGTACTTTGTAATGGCACCATTTAATATGCCATACAATATAATGGGAAGCTGGAAAAAAAATCTGAATGGGGTGGAATAAGAGAAAATCTGTTTTTGCACAACTTCGTATGGCCTTCATGTTTACAGCATTCAATGTGCAACCAAAATAACAAGTTACCTGTATTCTGTGGATCAGTGTCACTAAATAGATACCAACTTTATATAGCGTTTCCATTTTAACCTTAAAAAAGAAAAAAGCCAAATTTGAAACAAAATTTTGCATACATTACATTACATAGCCACAGGCAAGCTTCCATAGCTATACTTTTATGACAGGCCTGGGAGCCTTCATGGATCTTGTAGGAGCCCACCTGCACCGAGGGATGCCAAGGTACGAGGGGCGGTGGGGACTCAACAAGTAGGGGAACTCCATAGCCATGAACTAAAGCAGTTCTATTTAGCGTGCGTAACACATTGAAATCAATGGCTTAAAAAGCCTCCCATTGATTTCAATGTGTTACGTGCGCTAAACGGAACCCATTGAAGTCAATGGGATTCTGTTTTGGAGTGCTGATCCTTACACGAGTTATCGTGCAAGAATCAGTGCCGCGTTACATCGTGTGCATGCACCCTAAGACAGCACAAGAATTGTAAATGGCATAAGGTTGGTGGGGAGCCCTGCCATATAATATGCTTTGGGTCTCCAAGATACACCTCTGCAGAGCTGGAGCTCTTCTACAACAATGGAATCGAAAAGTTACAAAAAAATCTAAACTATATTTATTAAACATTTTGTCCCCTGCCAGACCTGTTCAGACGGTATATGGAAACGCTGGCCGAATGAAAGATTTGTATGAAACAATACAAGAAAATACGAGGCATAATAAGGTGATGGGAGGCCTACTTATGAACAGCGGGGGTGGGCTATCTCCAAGCATTCACCAAGCTCCAGGGTTTGGTCATTTTCTGCACTTTCTTTCTGTTCTGTACTTTTTGTCTTGAACCCACAATGTTCCAGTTTTGAAAATTACCCAGCGCCCCCCGGAGGGTCCCTTCAACACTTTGTTCCTGCAAACAATGACCCGCACATGAAGGTCTTTTATACAGAAAACATTCATTTACAACATTTGTAAGACCAAACTTGGCAGCTTGTCAGCCACAGCCAGGTCTCCTCTTAATGGAAAGTATGAATCATCTCTTTCCACCATTTAGAAGTGCACACACATATCGAAAACCAAAATGTATTTGTTATTGACTCAGCGACAAGCTTCCTGACTGAAAATTGTGTGCACTTAAATGATATCCTATTTAAAGGTAAACTTCTGCAAGAGCTATCTGCTTCACTAACATTTCCGGTGACATAAGGCCAGATGCTTAGTTATAATAGTATGCGGCTGCTTAATGATCTGCAAAGGGAAGCTCCTCTTTCACCCTTTGCTTGCAAGAAATCATATTTATGGAGAATGTTATGCTTTTAGCTTCAACAGTAAGGCTAGGTTCACACTAGCGCTCGTTCTCCGTTGGGGGTTTCTGTCCCCCATTTCGTTTCAAGCAGGACTTTTCTCACCACATTTTTCGGGCAGAAACCCATTGGACCCCATTATAGTCTATGGGGTCCGTGGGTAACTGCTTTTTAAGCGGAGCTTTCTGTTCTTTGGGTCACTAGGCGACCTCAGGAACGGATTACCGAACGATAGTGTGAACCTAACGTAAAAAACCCCCAAAAAAGTTATCACAACTGTATTGCTATCCTTTTTGTATTTATTTATCATAGGTTGTTATCTTGAGTGTTTTAATTATGTAAAATAGTGTTAAATAATCTGTATGAACCATCTCTTTTTAAAGGAGTCTGTCATCTGAACTCAGCATATTAACCTAGCCCCGTAGATAGATAGGTTAGGGTCACCTAAATCAAACAGTATTTCCCCTAGCGCCTCCGTTACAAGGAAGTTCTAGCGAATGCCATTCACACATTGCAGAAAAATATCAGAATCCCGGGGCAACATGGTGGCTCAGTGGTTAGCCTTGCAGTGCTGGAGTCCTGGGCTTGAATCCCATCAGTAACAACATCTGCAAGGAGTTTGTATGTTCTCCCCGTGTTTGCGTGGATTTCCTCCCATTCTACAAAGACACACTGGTAGGAAAAAAAAAATGTGCATTGTGATCCCTATATGGGGTCCACAATCTATATTAAAAAATATATATATATATATATATATATATATATATATATATATATATATATATATCAGCAATGCTGCAATTTCCAAAATCATAGTCAATCGCTACCTCTATTGCCAAGAAATTACATTTTTGTCAATATGCATATGAGCTCTTTAGAGCAATAAGGGAATTACCACTTACCTCTTTGGAATAACTGCAACACCCTCATTGCTCCAAAGAGCTAATTTACATATTGACACAAACAGAAATTTCTTGACAAGAGACATAGCTATTGACAAGTGGAAAATACTGTTTGATTCAGGTGACACTAATCTGTGGGGCTGAGTGACAGACTCACTTTTAGTGTAAGGCCTCGTTCACTTCTGCGTTGGTAATTTGTTTGGGGGAGTCTGCATGTGGACCCTCCGAATGGAATACCGAATGCATTTGCAAGCGGTGTGCAGTGAAAGCATACGGACCCCATAGAGTATAATGGGGTCCATATGCTTGCCACGAGATCTCCACAGGGGACATGCGGACAGGAAAGTAGTTCACAATTTACTTACCTCTCCACATGACTCGTGCGGAGATCTCACAGCAAGCACACGGACCCCATTATACTCTATGTATAATGGGGTCCGTAAAATTTTGAAAGTGGTCTACGAGAGAAAAAAGTTTGGGAACTTCTGCTTTATAGGTTATTTATCATCTCAATGGTAAGTTATTGGCTCCAAAGACAACTCCAAATGGGTCTGTCTTCTGCTGGAGCTTTGAGGCGTTTTATTGTTTCAGATTTTGGGTTCATTGGAGGATCCTCTGGTACCTGGGTGGGCATGCATGGTCAGGCTATATCAGAAAATATCTCTTAATTATGAGTCAAATTGCTTTTGGGCATTATTTAGGTGGTCTCTTAGCAAAGATGGCTACCTCAGAGAGCAGAGCATTTTGGGAGCAATACACATATGGCTTGGTAATGACCTCCGAAGAAGTCTTTCAAGTAGAGAGAGCAGATAGCCATTAGATCTTGAAACTCACTGACAAAAACAATACTTGCAAATACAAAAAAATTAGAAACACTGCCGGAATGAAAAATGTGCCAAGATGTGGGTGGAAGTGAAACTTCTATGGTGAGAACAGGAGTATCTTGAGAAGGTTATTAATTTTGTATTTTAGAAAATCACTTCAAGCTTGATAAACTTAGACCAAACATCTCTCTCCAACCAAGTGTGATACAAAATGTTACTGATTGTAGAGTTTGCTAACTAATTCCATACAATTTAGATATTTGGCCTTAGTTTCTGTGATCCCCAAAATGTCTAAGGTACAGTATGTGCTACATCTCAGTTTACTATTCTTATTATCTTAGTGGTGATTGGTAGTTTTGTGTACAGAGCAGTGGTTCTCAATCCGCAGTGCGTGTACCCCAGGGCTTATGCCATGCTGTCCTCGGGGGTACGGGCCACGGCTAAGAACTAGCCATACATATGGGGGCACTGTGGGAGCCATTATATTACATGCGAGGGGCCATTGTGTTACATGTGGGGGAAATGTAGGGGCCATTATGTTACACTCTAGGGCATTGTTGGGGCCATTATGTTACATGTGGGAGCACCGTGAGGATCTTTTTTTTTTTAATGTAGATTGTGAGCCCCCATATAGGGATCACAATGTACATTTATTTTCCTATTAGCATGTCTTTTTAGAATGTTGTTTCTGGCGAGATTTGAACTCAGGACTCCAGTGCTGCAAGGGTGCAGTGCCAACCACTGAGCCACCGTGTTGCTCCCAGCACTGTGAGGATCTTATGTTACATGTTGGGACCATTATGTTACACTTTAGGGCATTGTTGGGGCCATTATCTAACATTACCAACCAATATGCCAAAACTTTCCCAATTTTCCCATGGATATTCTAAGAATGTCCATCCCCAAACAATATATCCTAAA
Organism: Leptodactylus fuscus; assembly: GCF_031893055.1. Taxonomy (NCBI): domain Eukaryota; kingdom Metazoa; phylum Chordata; class Amphibia; order Anura; family Leptodactylidae; genus Leptodactylus; species Leptodactylus fuscus. The sequence continues at coordinate 213,702,690 of NC_134267.1, read as the reverse complement.
TCCTAATAACTAACGAAGGAGGTCCTTGAAGCCTAAATCATCCGGTCCCAAATGACCAACACCACATCCCTTAGCATCATTCATTGTTACCCCCAGCCGTTCCTCTAGCTCGGGGGCACCAAGCTATTATAGCTCCCTGGTGCTCCGCCTCTATCCAAAGCTCAGACCTGACCACATTCCCAAATAGACATGAGGAGTCCAGCCCCTCCCACGGGCCACCCCCATCTCAACCATTCTCCAGACTCCACCAACTTCGAGGACCACCCCGCCCAGCTACTGTGACAAGCATAACCCACCACTGTGCAACTAACGGGAGGGTCGGTGGGGGTTGTTGTCTCCTCACTGGCTTTCCCTTTCCTTATATACCACCCACACCCCCTTTCCCCCCCTTCTCATATTTCTCTAACGGCTGACTGCTTAACCCTTTCCCTGCCTTCTTCTTCCCTTCAGGCAGCCCTGTCATGTGGCCTACCCACTATGGCTGGGCCTTGTTGTCCGGCCTTACTCGTAGAGGCAATGTGTGAGCTACTACGTTACATGTTGGTTCCATAATGTTACATATGGGAGCACTGTGGGTGCCATTATCTTACACAAAGGGGCCATTATGTTACACATAGGGGCCATAATCTTACATGTGGAGTACTATGGGGGCCATTATCTTACATGTGGGGTTGTTATATTACACATGGGGACACTGTGGGGACTATTATGTTACACATGAGGGCAATAACCAAACTGTTATATGTCATTCATAGGAGATCACTACTTTTGGCACTTTGGTTGGGACTTTAACACTAAGGTGTACTTCGCTTGAAGAGGTTGAGAACCACTATAGTAATATAGGTATATACTGCATCTTTTGTTCCAGAAGAGAAGATAATGGCTGATAAGACAAGACTATTTAGACTATAGTAAAACGCACCCTGGAAACCTGAGCCCATCAGTAAATTTTTTCTTATCGTGGATTACTTTTTGCTCTTTGCATAATGAAAATCCCATTAGCAGACTATCAGTGCAGTACATACCTGGATTGCCTGGTAGCTTAATGAATGATGCATAGATTTGCAAAGATATAAAGCGATTACTCATGGAGCCCTCCAGAGCGTACACTGGCAGCGGTCACATGGGTAGAATTGTTCGTTAACGGAGCCCTGGAACAATTTTATTTACTGAATGGGGGTTTTTTAGAATTTTTTTTCTAACAGGATTCTAACAGAACTTCTCTGCCGATGTTCCTATGACTATACTTTACATGTTTGTGCTTTGACAGATCACTGTTAAGTTGGTTTCACACGACCATGTTCTAACTGGCTGCCATTAGTGAACAGCATGAGCAACATGTGGGCGACGCACGAATGTCACCCATCTACCACCCATGCACTGCCCATGCTATCGCAGCCCCTTTCATTTAATAAATTGGAGCCACGAAAGCAGGGCTGCAAAATCGGACAGGAATAGCACCTTTTTCATATTTTGTGGCGCGGACTGTCGGTCCCCATACGTGACCTTGTTATTCACGGCCATGTGCACAGGCCCATAAAAATCTGCAAGCGGACTTAGTTTACATGTGCCGGATTCAATGCAGGACAGCCTGGAGAACATGTGGACAATATATATGTCTCCTCGGCCTCATTGGTGTTCATCAATGAGCCCAGGCTGCAACCAAATAGATCGGTCCCGAGCATACAGGTGCCCATAATAATACACAGACATGTGTATGGGGTCATAGAAATGAATGCATCAATGTGCTTGCAGTAAAAAAACACTACTAATACACTTACAATGCACACGGTCATGTGCCTGTAGGCTTTTTGTAAGAAGCTGGGGAACCAGTGTGAATCCTAAAACCTGAAACAACTCAAGCCAAAAATTATTTAGTTTATATGTATGTATTTATTTATTTATTTATTTATTTATTTATTTATAAATGACTAAAATTGCCCTGTACATCTGATTCATTGACACCTTAGTAGGTATAAACACTGGTGAACAGTAATGCAAAAAAGCCGGGTGGCCCAATCCTCAGATACAAATACAAGGATGTATGGTAGAAGACTTGTTTATTGATTTGGACTTTAGTGATCAGACACGCATCCCTTCATCAGGTCTCGAGTTTACTGAGCCTAGCGTGCTGCAAGTGGCGTGGTGTAGGAATACAACAGGTTACCTGGAAGTGCGGTATTATGAGACGGCGCCAAATAGGAGATGTTCTAAGTCCCTTTTCATTGGTGGCAGGTAGAGATGAGCGAACACTAAAATGTTCGAGGTTCTAAATCCGATTCGAACAGCCACACACTGTTCGACTGTTCGAACGGGTTTCGAACCCCATTATAGTCTATGGGGGGAAATGCTTGTTTCAGGGGTACGCAACATTCGATCAAATTCTACTTACTAAGTCCATGAGTGAGGGTCGGGCTGGATTCTTCTCCCTGCGCAGCATCCCCGCGTCCTCTTCCGGCCCTGAATTCACTCTGCTAGGCATCGGGCCTAGGCAGAGCCGACTGCGCATGCCCGCGATACAAGAAAATGGCCGCTTACAGTGTAAGCGGACATTTTCTTGTAGTGCGGACATGCGCAGTCGGCTCTGCCCAGGCCCGATGCCTAAGCAGAGTGAATGCAGAGCTGAAAAAGGACGCGGGGACGCAGCATAGGGGGAAGACTTCTAAAGGTAAGAGAAGAACCAGCATTGATTGGCAATGTATAGCATTCTGCCAATCAACGCTGGTTCTGAATTGAATCTTAACTTCGAACAGCTATTAGTATTTGATCGAGTACGAGTATTTTGAATACTGTAGTATTCGATCGAATACCTACTCGATCGAATACTACTCGCTCATCTCTAGTGGCAGGGAATGAAAAAAAATGAAAACCCGCGCATGCGCTTGCCAGTCGGTCAACTGGGCGTTTTCTGTGACCCTCTTACACATAACCATTGGACCATTTTACTTCCCAGGACTTTGGACGGCGATTAGCTCCAGCAGAACTTGGAGGATTTAACCGGATAACCGCACATACTGACTATAGATGTTATAGCCCCATCAAGAGCGCATTCCACGTTGTGTTTTTAACACTCCTACCGCATCATTGACACCTTAGATATTTATACTTGTGATGTCTGATACCAAAGAACCTACATATTAGACACCATAGTGCACCCCGTGACAACTTCAGCGTACTTAGTACAATTATATTGTCTTTTACTCTACAGCTTAAAAAATTCTAAAGTTAAATTATACTCTAAGAAAAAAAAAACACCGTAAGCTATTAAAACATTGATGCAATTAAAAAACAAAAAAATTTTACAGAATGTTCCAATGTACAGATGTAAATGAATGCATAAGATCCCTATAAATAGCCATATCAATAATTAATTCCTCCTTCACAATTTCATCCAGCACAAACTAAGTCAGTCTGGGCCATGTCTCCAATCAAGATGTTGAGTCATACAGAATGTATTACTCATTATTCCTTAGAGTTTCCCGAGGCTTATGTCTCCCTCTAATATCCCGTACTGCGGTGCATGTGTCTATGTAAGCCTTCATCTCTCTCCACCGCGCTTTTTAATGTACGTTATCAATGTACCTGGAAGCATTTAACTGTGAGTCATCGTAGCAGATGTTTTATTTAAAACCGGCGACAACATAATATAAATCCTATTCCAGCTGATAAAGAAAAAACGTACGACCTGCTGCTGGCACAAAGCTAACAGTTAGTTGGCAGATGGCGAGAAAAAATATTTCTAGTGAATAATAAAAATTTTTTCTAATATTCCAGATTTTTTTTTTTTTTTGTATAGAAAAAGTTGGATAAACATACAACAGGATATTTTTTTCCATTTGCCACACCGAAAAGGGAATTTAGGTATCTGTAGTCTGCATTCAAAGCAGGGTTGGAGTAAATGCCAAAAGCAATAATCTCTTCCAAAAATGAGAAAAAAAAATGAATCCTTGGACTAAGGGCTCATGCACATGGAGATATTATGTTTGGATTCCACAGGAAGAATAATGTTTTGTGCACCCTGAAATCCTGTATGATAGAGGTTTTCTTCGCTAGATGCATTGTGTCAAGAGAAGAATTGGGTATTTGTTGAAGCCACCGTATGGTTGGACATGGGGTACATATTCTAGTTCCATAGCTACTCCATGTACAAAACATTGCTGTGTGTATGAGCCCAGGATGGACAAGGTTCCTTGGTACCCAAGACAATACTTTCATAATGTGTCCCCAAATCTCAGCCCCTGACGTTCAATATTAGAGATGCTATTCATTTATTTGCTCCATGAGAACCCCATTGGCCCCAGTATAATGCAAATTTGGGGAACCTATGGGTTGCCATGGCATGGGCCTAACAAAGGCTCCCAGGTCTTAGTATACCTATTAAGCCCTGCTGGAGTCAGAGCCTAATAGGTATACTAAGTAATAGTAATTGTTATTAATATGCCTAACTTGCAGTGTGATACTTGAGTGAAAAAGTTCATAAAAATTCAAGTTCCCAAGTCGTACTAAAATAAAAAAAAATGTAAAAGTTTAATAAAATGTTTAAAAATCGTAAGAAATAAAAATAAAAATCACCATTAAAATCGCTTTATTATACCAAAAAAGAATACAAAAGTATACAAATTGGCATCACCACAACCATAATGACTAGGGTTGAGCGATCGGATTCACGATCGCGATTGGGTTCTGATCTCGCCTAAAAAAGATCGGGAACAGAATTCCGATCCTGATTACCTGCACAGAAGTGCTGCCGCTCCCCATTCTTCTCGCTCCTCTTCTTTCTCCTTCACATGCCTTCAAAGAGAGTGTGGGCAGGTACTGGGATGCACTCACGTCTCCCCACCCACACTCTTCTAAGCCACAACAAGCCCCACCTACTCCCATCATCTCTAACACTAGCCTAGGGAGGTGGGGGCGCGCACGGCACTCTGAAGGTATGTCAATGAGAGAGGACCAGACCAAGAAGAACAGGGACCGGATCTGTGCAGGTAAGCGGACTCCAGGTGGGCTTATCTTCGATAATTAAAAAAATTCCCATTGACTTGCATTGGGATCAGAATTGGGTTCAATCGGATTTTAAAAATGATTCTGAAATTTCAAGATTGGCTCAATCCTAATAATGACCCTAACTAAAAGATTTCATGTTAGCGAACCTGCATAGTGACAGAATTGGAATTTGTGTTGCATTGTGAGAGGGCTGACCAGGGAAAGAGGAAACTTGCTCTGTCTAAACCCTTCCAATATGGCTTTCAATCCTGGAAAGTTAAACCCTTAGGGTTGGTTCACATCTTCGTTGGTATTCAGTCTGGGGAGTCCGCATGGGGACCACCCAAACGGACTACCGAACGCACTGGCAAGCGGTGTGCAGTGAAAGATCACAGACCCCATAGACTATAATGGGGTCCGTGTGCTTGCCGTGCGCTGCCTACACGAATCATGTGGACAGGAGAGTAGATTGTGAACTTCTTTTCCGCTTGTTCTGTGCGGAGATTTGGCGGCAAGTACATGAACCCCATTATAGTTTATGGGGTCCGTGTACTTTTACTGCACAGTGCTTGCAAATACGTTTGGTATTCCATTCGGGGGTCCCCATGTGGACTCCCCAGAATGGAATACGAACGCAGATGTGATCGAAAGGATCGAAAGCCATATTGGAAGAACACACATCCACCATTCATTTACAGCAGATGTTGCAAAGGAGTTAAAGCTATGAATATCTCTGCCGAGATTGAAGATTCCCCTTTCATTAGTTAAACCTACCTAAATGGGCATAAGAATTGGATCGTTTTATGTTTTTATTTATTTTCTTTCTATCTTTTTGTCTTTTCTCTCTCACTTTTCTCATTGCGCTTTTTCTTGCCTATCCCTATTCCTTCTTTTATCTCTCACTCACTGTTTCCCAAATGAATATCCATGTTTTCTTACATTATCCTGTTTTTGTGGATTTGTACATCCCTAGACATTGGCCAACTATGATCCATTCGGACCCCTTATTTTTGACAATTTGAGTGAATACTCTCTACATGCTTACATGTATGCTACCTACTATGCATAGTGTCATGTCTTTGTCTGTTGTTTGTATACCCTGTAATATTCTATCTTGAAAAAGCTTTAATAAAAATGGAGATTAACAAAAAAGAAAATTATATATATATATTCCTTAAGACAACTTTGTACCTAAATCTATTTTTAGCAGGTGACCCACCCATCTGAAGATGACACCATGTGTCATCTTAGACCCCTTGGAGACCATTGGGACTGTCTATACTTACCAATACGTGTCACCTCTCAATTCCCTTCCCTACCTGTTATGACTCAACCCTGGTCAAATGGGTCCCTGACCTGACTGTGGTCACTACTGGGCTTGCTGCCTTTTTGGAGATGAATCCAGATGTCCTTCTTGGCCAGCTTTAAGCTAAGACCCCCATACAGAAAAAGTTTGGGGGTTTTTTGCCACGTTTTTTTGAGCCAAAGCCAGGAGTGGATTGAGCAGAAGAGAGAAGCATAAGAGATTCCTATATAAAGTCCATCCCTTTTGTAGTCATCCCTGTGGTTGGCTCTAAAAACTTCTTCAACATAGGGCCTTAACCTTATAGAGATTTTACTCACAACTAGAGATGAGCGAACAGTAAAATGTTCGAGGGTCGATATTTGTTTCGAGTAACCCCTCAATATTCGACTACTCGAATCGAAAATCGAATCCTATTATAGTCTATGGGGGGAAAATGCTCGTTTCAGGGGTAGGCAACGTTCGATCAAATTATACTTACCAAGTCCACGAGTGAGGGTCGGGCTGGATCCTCCGAGAAGTCTTCTCCTTGCAGCGTCTCCGCGGCGTCTTCCGGCTCTTCATTCACTCTACAAGCGGACATGCGCAGTCGGCTCTGCCCAGGCCCGATGCCTAGCAGAGTGAATTCAGAGCCAGAAGACGCCGCGGGGAAGCTGCACGGAGAAGACTTCTAAAGGTAGGAGAAGAACCAGCGTTGATTGGCCGACTGTATAGCATTCGGCCAATCAATGCTGGTTCTGCATCAAACTTTTACATTCGAACACTGAGTGGTACTCAATCGAGTACGAGCATTTCGAATACCGTAGTATTCGATCCAATATCTACTCGATCGAGTACTACTCGCTCATCTCTACTCACAACCAAGATTACTAAAATAGAAAATTGTTACCCCAACACAAGTGTAGATTGTTATGCCTTGTGACCATCAATGATCAGAATGGGTACAATATATTCTGAAATATACTCTTTTTTTATGTTATAGTGAAAAATTTTTTACAAATCAAGATAAAAAAATGGATTTTTGTCTATAAAACATGTTTCCAATAAGATTTTTTGCATGTCCAACATGAGGCTATAGTTCTGCCATTATCATTATGGTCAGGGGGTTCCCAGAAACAGCCCCTGGTGCATTCACTCTTGAATATAAAACCGACCCTATAATGTATATCCTAATACATATATCATTATCTTGGAATTGTGCAAGGAGAGCGCGGTAGCGGAGTATGGCCGAGAAGCCGAGCGCTTGACACGATTCCTTTCACTTGCTGCCTTATTACTTGACCCTAAATGCTTTTGTCGATGTAGGGCTGGGTAATAGATGAGCGCTTACATCATGCTTCCTGCAGGTTCCGTAGTCACATCTGCCCTCCTTCTGAGACACAGATATTTATATTTAGATATTAAGAAGCAATATAGGGAAATCCCAAGCAAGATGGCAGGAAGCACGAGAGCACTGGTTACTAGGCAACCCTCGCTAAAGAAGCGATCAATTATAAAGAATCCTAGATACAGACAGTCTGGTGCCAACAGGGGAAATAGATACGGCACTACAATAAGTAATACATCCAGGTAGTGCGGCTGCGAGACTACTTACAGTTCAATATTACTGCCATTTGATATCACCACCAAGGAATATACGTTGGCGCTATAAGGTTTGTCAAATCATAAAGCCTACATTGTGTATAGAGTGGTGCGAGATTATTCAGAGAGCGGTTTTATTCACCAAAATTATGTGCAAATAGTACACAATTAACCCCTTGCCACGTGGTGCACAATCATACGTCCTAACTTTCAAAGGACGGAAAGAGGGACAGAATGTTCTGCATGCATAGTGCGATGTGATGAGAATTACGTGTAACCCCCTCACAGGAGTTACTAATGGTTATTTGGCCATAGAAGTGCCTTACATGTTATGATGGATTGTATATGTTGCCATGTTTATTCTGTATTCATTTGTGTAATGTTGTTAAGCTGTTGTTCTCTGGTTTCACTTGTCCTAGTGAGCTGTGGTCTCCATAGCAACACACACTATAGTGGGTGGATCTGTAGCTGGAACAGGAAATAGTCATAGCAGAGACAGGAAGTAGTATTCTGTAAGAGCCAGGGAAGGAGAAGTGTGGCAGTGGCCATCTTGTGTGTCAGACACTGTGTTGTGAGGATTGCCACCGCAGTAGCAGGGCAGAGAAGCTGTGTGACAGCGCCCCCATCACTATCAGTAAGAGGACAGGAATTACATCAGGCTGAGCAGAGCTATAACCCTGGCAGCCTGCACCTACCTCTACAAGGTAACTGAGCCCCTGCAGTAAACCAGAAGCTGGATCTGCAGCCATCTTAGACTCTCTGCTAATACATGGGAAGGTGTCAGCCAGCTACAAGCCACTGTGCCACAGCTCACTGCTACAGGACAAGTGACCAGCAGATGCCTGTTACAATAAAGCAGTGAGCACTTCTACTGATCCTGGCCTGGACATTGCCTTCCTTGCAGCTAAGCCCTGGGCTAAAGCTCTTTGTTGGAGTAGAGCACTGGCACCCACATCACCATCTCAGCCCAGGGACCAGCGGGTGTCTCAATACTCCAACTGGCGTCACAACTAACTGACTCTGCCTATTTCCCTGTGCACCTCTCCTGGGAGTTCTGGTGCCTATAAGGTCACCGTGATAGTCCAGCCTCCTGCACGGTTCTCCCGGGGTGGGCGCAGTTGGCGTCACGAACAGGATTGCTGTGCCATTGAAAAAAAGAAGGGAGGCACTTGAGCTGCCGGCAGGAAAAAAAGCATCTGTGACTGCGACACTGTGCAATATCGCCATCTTGGCCCTGCATCGCACGCCATACCTGAATCTACAGCACAGGCAAAAGCAGGTGAGCCACGTACCTCCAGTATGTTTAGGAACAAAGAAAAAAGGGATTTTGTCAGTTTTAAACACCAAGGGTCCAGTAGTGAGGATGAGGAAGAGGGGTGTAGTGTTTCAACCCCCACAGCTGCAGTAATGCCAATCACAATGCCTTATTACCCAGGCGTGCCATGGCTGCCACTCTATGTAGGCGAGCCAAATACCCTAAAGGACTTTAAAGAAAAGATGCAAGCAACTTTCAAAGTTTATCCCCTCACTGCTGAGCAGAAGGTTGCTGTGTTAATGGGTCAGATGGGAGGAGCAGCCCTCCGTGAGGTTAAGTCCTGGAATGTTAAGGAGAAACAAACTGTTAAGCAAATTTTTGATAAAATGTGCGCCATATTTGAAACTAAGACTCTGTCAGAACTAAAAGCTCGGTTCTTTTGCCGCAAGCAGAACGCAGGTGAAAGTCTTAGAGACTATGCTCTGAGCTTGGATGAAGCTCTCCGCCAGGTTGCGCAACTAGATCCTCATGAGCTTCACAATTATGATTGCACGCTGAAGGAGCAATTCATCGAGGGTGCTACACCTGATGCAGTTAAAATGCAACTACGTATGCTTAACTCTCAAGACCCTGACCGACCCTTCAACCTATTTAAAGAGACAGCCATCCAAATCCTTAAAGTGGACACAATGCCAGAGGAGCAGCATAATGTGCCCTCAGCTTCTACAGCACCTCCGCCCTGTGTAATCCAACAACCCATTTCTCAGTGCGCACAGATCCAACCTTCTGACTCCAACCTTGAACTCCAAGGACAAATCGCTGAACTTTCAAAGAATCTAATTAAGCTTTGCAAAAAAGTGGATGACCTTCAGCTGACACCACCGAGGTCTCCCTCATCCCGGCACTGGCAGCGACCTTCGCCACGTCAGTATTCACGCAGACCGTTATTCCGACCCGGTCGCAGGGTCACGGACCAGTTTGATTCATCCGGAAGGCCCATCTGTCGAAGTTGTCATTTACCAGGACATGTTGAACGAGAATGCCAGTCTTTAAACTAGGCCGTCCTGGGGCAGAGGACCTACCCCCAGGAGACAACCACCACCATGGTCCACTATCACCTGAATGGGGCCGACGTTTCATTGGAGACCGTCCTATCCTTTCCATCAATATGAACAACATCCCACTGACTGCTCTCTTGGATACGGGATCACAGACGACCACCATGCCTCTTGCCCAGTTTGAAAAATATTGGTCTCAAGATCAGCTACAACCATGCAATCCTCATGAGCAGGTGACTCTAATTGCCAGCAATGGACAAGAACTTAAACAGGTAGGATACTTCCTAGCCACCCTTAAGATTGGCAAAACCGAACTGAAGGATCAAGGGATTGTCATTGTGGACGTTGCCAAAGACAGAGACACTCCCTCCATCATCATTGGGACCAATGTCTTAGTTAATTGTTTTGATGAAGCCATTGCTGCCTTGTCTGACACTCTTCAAATAGCCGCTCCAAAAGAGAGACACATCTACCATAAGGCCATTAAGGTTTTGGTACAACAACAACAGGTACAACTTTCCCAAGGTGAGATCGGAAAAGCTAGGGTGACTGACACTAGACCCATCATCTTACCACCTGGTCATGTGATGATGGTCTGGTGCCGGGCCAGGTTTGGTGTCAAAGGCAGGGATTACTCCGTGCTCATCGAGTCAATGCCTACGGATCGTACAGTTATTGCTGCCCGTAGTTTGGCTAAGGTGACCCATGGACGAGTCCCTATACAATTGTTGAATTTTGGGGATTCTGAAGTTACACTACCTCGGTATACAGTGGTTGCCAAATTATCCAGAGTTCAGGATGCTGATTGCCTCCGGAGAGTCCATTATGAAGCTCAAACCACCAATTCACAACCCACATGTAACCCCACTGGGGAGCAAAAAGAATGGTGGCAAGAGATTCACCTTGGAACCCCTGAGACGCCTTCATCTCAGCTGGAAGGGGTATTGCGGGTAGTTCACGAATTCGAACACATTTTCAGCAAGTCCCCTATGGACTTTGGGCATGTCACTGCAGTAGAACACACAATTCAAACTGGTGATCATCCTCCCATCAAGGAAAGACATAGGCCCATTCCCCCAGCACAATACCAACAAGTAAAAGGCTTACTCCAAAACATGAAGGATTCCGGTGTTATAAGGGACAGCCGAAGCCCTTGGGCTGCTCCCTTAGTACTCGTCAAAAAGAAGGACGGTACTATTCGCCTTTGCGTGGATTACCGCAAATTGAATGATATCACTCACAAGGATGCATATCCGCTGCCCCGGATAGAGGAGTCCCTTGCAGCTCTTCAGTCTGCAGCCTACTTCTCTGTCCTGGACCTTACCAGTGGATACTGGCAGGTCCCTATGTCCCCAACTGATGCTGAAAAAACTGCCTTCACAACACCAATGGGTCTGTTTGAATTTGACCGGATGCCATTTGGGTTGTGCAATGCGCCTGCCACATTCCAACGGCTCATGGAGTTCTGTTTAGGTCATCTAAACTTTGAGTCTGTCCTGTTATATCTGGATGATATAATTGTTTACTCCAGAACATATGCAGAGCATTTGGATCACCTTGCGAGAGTGTTTGAGTCTTTGGATCGCTATGGTCTGAAACTCAAGCCTTCCAAATGCCATCTCCTAAAATCTGAAATCCAATACCTGGGACACATTGTGAGCGCTGATGGAGTGTCGCCAGATCCTCAGTACACTGAACGGATACGCGACTGGCCAACTCCTGAAACGGTAAAAGACATCCGTAGATTCCTTGGGTTCGCCGGTTATTACCGCCGATTTGTAAAAAACTTTGCCCGGATTGCTGCACCCTTACAGGCTGTACTGGTAGGTCAGTCTACCACCCGATCTGGTAAGAGTCCAACTATCCAATGGACCCCTGAAATACAAAAAGCATTTGATGAGTTAAAAGCAGCCTTAGTCGGTCCAAATGTCCTTGCTTACCCTGATTACAGTAAACCGTTCATTCTGCAAACAGACGCAAGTAAAACTGGACTTGGTGCTGTCCTTTCCCAGAAACAAGAAGGTTTGATTAGACCCATTGCATTTGCCAGTCGTTCGCTTCGGGCGACTGAACGTAATGACTCTAACTATAGCTCCTTTAAGTTGGAGTTTCTGGCCTTGGTTTGGGCGGTTACTGAAAAATTCCATCATTATCTCACCGCCACTCCTTTTGTTGCATACACAGATAATAATCCTCTGACCCATCTTAGCACTGCCAAATTGGGAGCAATTGAGCAGCGTTGGGCTTCACGTCTTGCCAATTATCAGTTTACCTTAAAATTCCGGGCAGGGAGAGAGAATGTTAATGCTGACATTTTATCTCGGTTACCCCAAGAGTCAATTAATGACCTAGATGACCCTGACATATGGGAAGAAATTGAACTCCCTGACTTCTATGACAAAGTCACTCAACGTGTTAACCAAAATGTCCGGACCAAATATTGTAACCTTCAGACCACGCGGGTTGAGTCCCTCCATCATATGGATTGGGAACAAGTCCAAAATCAAGATCCAACATTGCAAAGATTAAAAGACCTTTTAAAAGATTCAAATTCAATAGGTCCAGATAACAATGCAAGCCCTGAACTTCAAAATCTTTGGCGAGAGCGCGGTCGTTTAACCTATCTGCAGGGAAAACTGGTCCGCCGTTATGTAAATCCTCGTACCCATGAGCGAGTGTTTCAGATTGTGATACCAAGACATGACGCTCCTTTGATCTTGGATGCGTATCATAATCAGTCAGGACATTTCAATGCCCAAAAGACAGAACGAACCATTAAGGATCGTTTCTACTGGGTGGGAATGCGCCCTCAAATTGAACAGTGGTGCCGGGATTGTGCACAATGTGCTTTGCGGAGAGGATCTTACCAACGGGCCCCTCTACAGGGCATTGTCACAGTCAGACCACTAGAGTTGGTAGCGCTTGACCACGTCAAGTTGACTCCAAGTCGGTCAGGTTACACTTATGCATTAACAATGATTGATCATTTTTCAAAATTCATGGTTGTAGTCCCAGTAAAAGATCTCACTGGTAAAACAGCAGCTCGGGAATTCCAAAGACATTTTGGGCGACCCTACGGTTATCCTGAAAAGATCCTTACTGATCAAGGTCCTGCATTTGAGTCAGAGCTTTTTCAAGAGTTCTGCAACCTCTATGGGTGTCAAAAGATCCGCACTACAGCCTACCATCCCCAGGGTAATGGGCTTTGTGAAAAAGCCAATCAAATCATTATCAACATGCTGAGAACAGTTGCCCGTGAAAAACGATCTGAGTGGCCAGAGCTATTGCCAGAGATCACTGAGATCTATAATAACACCAGACAGGATTCCACAGGGTACACTCCTGCATACCTCCTTAGAGGTCAGTTAGGACAACTCCCCGCTGATCACCAAATGGGAGTGATTACAGAGGTTAGGTCCCCACCTTTACCAAATGACACTTGGGTAGCAGAAAGACTAAGGGTTAGTAGAGAACTTCAGGAACTTGTGTGTAAATCTCTGGACCAGGCTAGACACAAACAGGCTCTCCAGTATGACAAAGGAGCAAATGCTCAACCCTTGCAACCTGGAGATAAGGTCCTAAAAAGGCGACATGTTAGGCATCATAAGTTAGAGGATCGTTGGGAAGACAAAGCCTATGTTGTCCAAGAGGCACCACATGATAACTCTAAAGTGTGTAAAATTGTTCCAGAGGATGGAGAAGGTCCATCCCAGTTAGTGTCTCGAGATGATCTCAAAGTCTGTCCCTCCTCTTATACAAGTCCAAGAGTGACCCGTCGGTTACCGGCTACTCCACACGCTCTGTCACAACCAAGACGGACATTACCCTGTATACCCATTCCTGGCCAACATGGTATAGAATTAGGACTTGCTCTGGCTTCCCCTAACTTATACTTCTTTGTGAAACCTACGGTTACACCGTTGCAAAGAGAGACTCCTTCTGTGTCAAGGGAAACAAGTGACTCCATTTCCTTAGAGGACTTTGTATCAGAGACTCCGGATACTCAAGTACTCCCTGACAGAGAGGAGGCCTCAGAGCCTGAAACAATTTCTCAAAGGAGATCCCAAAGGGTGAACAAGGGTAAACCCTCAGTTCGCTACAGCCCTTAAAGGAACATGCCCAGATCAGCCATAGTAGACTGTGCATTTCAGCTGATCATCTGCCTTGGAGACTTTTGTTTGTCTTCACTTCAACAAATAAGCCATATACCTGGTGCCATAGTGGCGACACCATGCTTGGACTGCCCAAAGTTCTACCTCTATGTTTATTACGTTTATTCCATTTACTTTGGACTATGGGATATATAAGCCATTGACTGTTTTCTGTGTTATTGGTAGCCCGAGGACGTGCTACATTCAAGAAGGGAGGGATGTAACCCCCTCACAGGAGTTACTAATGGTTATTTGGCCATAGAAGTGCCTTACATGTTATGATGGATTGTATATGTTGCCATGTGTATTCTGTATTCATTTGTGTAATGTTGTTAAGCTATTGTTCTCTGGTTTCACTTGTCCTAGTGAGCTGTGGTCTCCATAGCAACACACACTATAGTGGGTGGATCTGTAGCTGGAACAGGAAATAGTCATAGCAGGGAGAGGAAGTAGTATTCTGTAAGAGCCAGGGAAGGAGAAGTGTGGCAGTGGCCATCTTGTGTGTCAGACACTGTGTTGTGAGGATTGCCACCGCAGTAGCAGGGCAGAGAAGCTGTGTGACAGCGCCCCCATCACTATCAGTAAGAGGACAGGATTATATCAGGCTGAGCAGAGCTATAACCCTGGCAGCCTGCACCGACCTCTACAAGGTAACTGAGCCCCTGCAGTAAGCCAGAAGCTGGATCTGCAGACATCTTAGACTCTCTGCTAATACATGGGAAGGTGTCAGCCAGCTACAAGCCACTGTGCCACAGCTCACTGCTACAGGACAAGTGACCAGCAGATGCCTGTTACAATAAAGCAGTGAGCACTTCTACTGATCCTGGCCTGGACATTGCCTTCCTTGCAGCTAAGCCCTGGGCTAAAGCTCTTTGTTGGAGTAGAGCACTGGCACCCACATCACATCTCAGCCCAGGGACCAGCGGGTGTCTCAATACTCCAACTGGCGTCACAACTAACTGACTCTGCCTATTTCCCTGTGCACCTCTCCTGGGAGTTCTGGTGCCTATAAGGTCACCGTGATAGTCCAGCCTCCTGCACGGTTCTCCCGGGGTGGGCGCATACGTATACCTCCACTTTGGTTGCGCCCATTCCCATCAATGTCTCTTTGTGTCCCCACACTTTATAATGTCCGATAGTGTCCCTAACACCATGTCCCTACATTATAATGTCTCCCTCCAGTTGCCCCTATAGCAGGGGTCTCAAACTTGCGGCCTGCGGGCCAACTGCGGCCCCCCGGGATAATAGTTTGCGGCCCCCAGCGGGCATCCCGACATCTGCCGTAATAGTACGGCGCATGCCGGGTGTGTAACTATGGCGACCGCCCGGGAGCCGGGCGGCCGCCATAGCTGCCGGGTGTCTACTGCTTTAAGCAGTAGACAACCGGCGCTAATGTCTCCGATCGGTCCCGGGACCCCTCCGGCGCCACCACTAACCCTATGGGCGCCGCCATTTTGCCGGTGACAGCCGGGAGCCTTTGCAACACCCCTAGGGGGTCTAATAAATGCAAAAAAAAAAAAGAAAAGAAATTTTAAAAAAATATAAATAAATATAAAAAGTATTAAAAATTCAAATCACTCCCCTTTCCCTAGAACACATATAAAAGTAGTTAAAAACTGTGAAACACATACATGTTAAGTATCTCCATGTCCGAAATCGCCCGCTCTACAAATCTATAAAAATATATTTCCTGTTCGGTAAACGCCGTAGCGGGAAAAATAGTCAAAAGTGCCGAACCGCCGTTTTTTCACTGTTTTGATTCTGATACAAATTTGAATAAAAAGTGATCAAAGCAATAACATTTCCCAAAAATGGTAGAACTAAAAAGTACACCTGACCCCGCAAAAAAAGACACCCCATACATCCCCGTACACGGACGTATAAAAAAGTTACGGCTGTCAGAATATGGCGACTTTTAGAAAAAAAAAATTGGGAAAACCTGATGCGGCCCAGCCTCACCTAGACTCTACATCCAGCGGCCTGGGGTAAATTGAGTTTGAGCCCCCTGCCCTATAGTTTCATCGGCTGCTCCCCTCTGCCAGTCCCTCCACTGGTTACCCATAGCCCAGCGAATTGAGTTCAAGCTACTAACGCTAACATACAAAGCCATCCACAACCTGTCCCCTCCATATATCTCCAACCTAATCTCCCGCTACCTGCCCACACGTAACCTCAGATCCTCCAATGACCTCCTACTCCGCTCTGCCCTCATCCGCTCCTCACACAACCGACTCCAAGATTTCTCCCGTGCATCCCCCATACTCTGGAACTCCTTACCACGACACATAGACTGACCCCCACAATCACAGGCTTCAAGAAGGCCCTGAAGACTCATCTATTCAGGAAGGCCTACAACCTCCAATAACACTATCACCGCACCGCCATTTGTACAGTCTCCCCCTCTCATTCTGTCTCTACCCCCCTTCCCTCATAGATTGTAAGCCCTTGTGAGCTGGGCCCTCTACCCCCCTGTGCCAGTCAGTCATTGTTAGCATTGTATCTACCTGTATATTTTGTGAATTGTATGTAACCCCCAAATGTAAAGCACCATGGAATTAATGGTGCTATATAAATAAACAATAATAATAATAATAATAATAGTTTCATGTCCCTCTCCTTGTCCTTTCCTGTACATACAGTCCTTGTATATACAGTCCACAGTATATACAGTCCTTGGTGTGCAGAGTATAATGGATCAAATGAAAAATAAATAAAAAAGAAACAAGAATACCTAATACTCACCTCGTCCCGTTCTCCTGCTGCTCTCTTCGGTCTGTGTTCCTGCAGCAGGTGCAATGTAAGTGATGTCGCTACATTGTGACTGATAAGGTCAAAGCCGTGTTTATGACTAATTGACCAATAATCCTGGGTAACTGTCATTGTCCTAATTGATACGAGCTAAGGGCTAGCGACGAGGTATTGATACCAGACACAAAATGTTGGTATTAACTCCTCTCTTAGCAGTGAAGAGAGTGCACTGACGTGCTTTTATTAAAACAACGTGGGGTTAAATAGTGGCAGAGAAAGGAAGTGATATAACAACAATGTAAGTTTTCATATTCATTCCTGATTGGTATGATACATCTCAATCAAACAGAAAAAGTTTAAGCAGTGTCATATATAGCCAGCTACTCCCGGTCCTGCGTGGTAACCTTGGGGAGATGTCTTCTGGCAGCAAGCCAAGCATTTGTTTTTCTTGCTCCCATCCTGGATGCAGGCGCCATCTTATCATATAACATTATACCAGTTTCAAGTATAAGCAACTATATCTAGCATTCAGCTTTTAAGGATAACAATGTTTTTCATACATTACAGGATTATAACCTTCACATGACTACTGCTCCTAAGACACTGGGAGCAGAGATGGGGCCAAATGGTGAAGCAAGAGGCGGACAGCTCTCTGCATTTTTCTCATTTATTTCCCTTCCCTTATTGAATCTATGAAAAATCGGTTGATGCATTCATACTGTGTGCAAGAATTGGTCATAGGAATATACCCTAAGGCCCAATGCACATAACACGTCCGTGAGTGCCTTCCATAGAGCCTTCACTTTTATACGGGCTTCAAATCCATTCTGTTCTGATAACAAGGAGCAGGATAGGACTTGCTCTATAATCGTCAGCCGTCCTCACGGGAGAACTTCTTTCATGTGCCTTAGGTCTAAGCGTGGTTTCACACATGGAAGATTTTGTTGCAGAAATTTCTATGACTTAAAATCAACTTCATTCATGTGAATAGAACTTTACAGAAATCAAGGTGTTGCCAATAAACAATCCTATTTACACAAACAGAACTGATTTTCAGTCATAGAAATTTTTGCAACAATTCTTCTGCGTTTCAAGGCTTTATTCTCTGAAGACCCATAAAAAAAAGTAATAGAGCAACATGCTCAGCCTATTGCTCCATTCAGACAGGGGTATAAGGACTCCTATTGTCATGATTAGTGGGTACCCCAGTGATTGGACCCCCATTAACCAACATGCTTTTATTTGTTGATTCAACCCCTTTTGAGAACTCCAGTTTGTCATGATGGGGCCCTGCAGCACCGTTCCTCTCATGAGGCAACCTGAAGCGACGGCGCTACGTCGGGGCCCCGGGGGGGCAGCATTTTTACTGACCTAAGCCAGTCCAGGACAAACTGTCCTGGACTGGCTTAGTGTCACCGTCTCGGCAGCACGGGAAGAAAGTGGTGGATTGGGGAGGCCCTGTGGATGCAGCGCTGCTTTAGCTTACCTATTAGCAGCGCTGCTCCAGCGGCCGCCCCTCACACTTAGCAGAGAGCAGGTCCTCTCCCTGCCTGCTCTCTGCCTGCTAACGCCACCCCCTCTGCTCCTCCCCGTCCTCCCCCTCCTCTGGGGGGGGGCGCTCTGAAGACCGGACAGAGAACCGGACCAAGAAGAACAGGGAGCTGCAGGTAAGCGGACACCGGTGTGGGGGAGGGGGTTAATCACTACACAGTGCGGGGGCCAAAAATTGAAACAATTTTTGGACTACATGCTGTGTAGTCAGGGGTGAACCTAGCCTTTTTGCCGTGGGGGGGGCGGGGATTGGCGGGGTGGCGGCGGGTGGTGGTGGGGGTTGGGATTGAAGCGGGGGGGGCAGCTTTCTGTCGTCCGCCTCAGGCAGCAAAAAGGCTAGGTTCACCCCTGGGGCCCTGTATGTATATAATACAACTAAATAGAAACAAAAGCCTCATAGACACTTCTACATGGCTATCCCATATATCTGGGCAAGGTCCTGATCTCTTGAGTCTGGGCCTTGTCTCCACTCCGGCCTGATATTATCTCCAGATATTCCTATTAATAAACCCATATTCTCATATACATATATACTACCAGTTTCATCCAGTTCTATTCAAATCCTTGGAAACCAGATAATTCACTCTCTGCTTTGCCAAGTCATTCAGTATAAAATGACAAGTCAATGCTGGAACATTTGTACTGGAAAAAATGTGTATTGATTGACTCCATAGAATAACATATTCATCTTTTGTCACGCAATCGATCACTTCCTACCAAGAAGACCATGTAGAAGAAAGCGCTGCCTTATACATAAAATATGTGGCGTTATACACTCAGTACTTGATTCGTTGAACTGGAGTCAATTATAAATGGATTTAAAGGCCATGGACACCTTTGAAGCATCTTTTTAATGAGATGCATGAATCTGTTTGTCTTCTGCAGCCTGCATGCATTCTTATACTTTGCCGGCTGCCGAGTCCAGTTCTGATAATATTCTTGACAGCTTGCTTTGTAGCCCCTCTGTCTCTCGTCCCATGAAAAAGCTAAAATCCCTTTGGTTTAGTTTGATCGGATTTAGTTGTAAAGGTATTGGCTTAGATTTGTGTTCAGGAGAACAGGGGCTAAAGACCAAAGTCATCAGAGGGCTGGAATGTTAGATTTACACTGAATGCGAATGAGCAGCCTGCAATGTATGAGAACTCATGTAGAAGAGGACAAAGTGAAAATTCTCAATAAAACCAAATTGCAAATTGGATTTTGAGCCCAAAATACATTTATGTCATTAAAGACATTCAAAGGTATCCATATCCTATATGGTTTTCTTTGTTGAGACCTCAGTACATGTGCCTATTCCAAAGGTTTTGGCTATGTTTTAGTACATTACATCCTTTGCTTTTTTTTTTAATTAATTTATATTTCTACTACCCACGATGGTTTTTGACACTTTGGCTGCACTTGTTGCAACCATGTGCATAAAAATGTATAGTCATTCAGTCTCCATAGAGAAACAGTAACAGAATGGCTCTACTATTAAAAACTGGCACTTCATAGGATGCCACTTCTCTAATAAGTTACCACTAGGGTTGAGCGATCATGTTCGGAAAACATCGGATTCCGATCGACGATCGAGAAAATTTTGCGATCGCGATCGGAATTCCGAACACAATCTTTTTAGGTGGGATCGAGATCGGTACTATTTCCCACAATGCTTTGCTTAGCCTTCATACTGAGTATATGCTCCGCTCATTCTGAGTGGAGTGTATACTCAGTGTGAAGGCTCCGCTGCAGTTCCATAGGAATGAATTGAAGCAGCCGGCACACAACCTTAACCCCCTGCGCGCCGGCTGCCTCCATTCATTCTAATGGGAGACTAAACTAACATCTCTAGTAGCTACTTACCTCACGAGATGGCTGTTCCGGTGCCCGATGTTCTCCTTCGCCTCGCTGCCCCGCCTCCCAAGTTAGTGTTTAAAGAGCTAGGAAGGCGGGACTTGTGGCTTAGGGGAGTGTGGGCGGGTACAGGGTGGTGAGACATGACGTCTCCCCTCCCAGTGCCCTCCCTCACTCTCCTAATCTGGGAGGCGGGGGCAGCGAGGCAAGAAGAGCAACGTGGAGCGGCAGCGAGGCGAAGAAGGACACCGGGCACTGGACCAGCCATCTCTGCAGGTAAGTGGACACCAGGGGGGGACTAAGTAGTCAGAGGATTAAAAAAAAATCCTCTGGCTACTTAGTGATTCACTACACAGCGTGGATTCTAACAATTAAAGCGTTCAATTGTTAGATTCCATGCTGTATAGTGAATAGGATTGCTTTTAAAATCCGATCTCCAATTAATAAAAAAAATCCCATTGACTTGCATTGGGATCGGAATTGGGATCGGGTTCGAATGAAAAATGATCGGAAATCAGATTTTAAAATCGATCCTGAAAAGTCAAGATTGGCTCAACCCTAGTTACCACATTTGTATCCAATGTCGGACTGGGGTGCCTAGGGACCATCACTAAAATTCACATATGGGAGCCCACTATGCAGTTACATGCGATAAACTACACAATATAATATATGTGTAGTATGATGAATATCTGTATGAGATACTCTGCCATGCCAGGGTGAACTGTGGGCCCACCTAGTTCAGGGGCCCACCAGGGAATTCACCTATTCACCTGTGGCCCAGTCTCAGTCTGTTTGTGTACTACAAAAGATTCCCTGGTAAACTTTTTGTAATTTCACATTGCAATGGAAATATGTACGGACAATAGTAACTGAGCCATAATGGTTAGACCACACAAGCTGACCAATAATAAGTTCTAAATTGTCTCTGAAAATAAGGCCAGAACTAGAACTATTTGTTAGTAACTTTTCGGATTGGACAACCACCCACAAGCCTGAGATCATTATTTGCAAAGCCAAGTATTAAGTGAATAGGTTTAGAGGAGACAACCATTGAACTCTAGCATTGGAAAGAGTTTCTATGAAGTGATCAGTGCTTAGCATCTGGAAATCTACAATAAAGGAATGGAAAATTATTCTTGCCCAAATATCTACTGTCAACTGTTTGGTAGAGAAGGACTAATGTTCAGTGGCTGTTTTTATGCTTTAGTGCTAATGAAAATAATCCTAATACTGAGCATAACATAATCTTGAAGACAGTCTCCCCAAACGTAAAAAGAGTCTGTCACCAGAATTCGGTATATCTAACCAGCCCCACAAATATAGGTTGGGGTTTACCTGAATCAAACAGTGTTTATCCCTTGGGCTTGGATGCCTCTGCCTAGATGTTGCCTTTTTGTCAATATCCAAATGAGATATTTGGAGCCACAAGGGTATTGAAATTGCTCCAAGAGACCAATATTACGGGTTATCAATTCTAGATTTTAAGGACACGATCCGGGGTTTTATACTGACTGCCATTTTGAAGTCAGGAAGGATTCCCCCCCCCCCCCCTGAAATGGGACAATTGGCATGAGCCTCATGGGGTTTTTTGCCTTCCCCTGGATCAACACTTTAGGGGATTGTAGGGTTATAGGTGGGACTTGATGGACTGATGTCTTCATCCAACCTCATCTACTATGTAACTATGTAACTAATGAGGTGAGTTTCCCCCAACCTATCTATCTGCAGGGTTTGGTTGATATGGTTGATAGACTCCCATTAATACCTGGTTATGCCAGCTTGCAACAACTGCAACCAAATTCTTCCAATATCTGAACATTTTGAGCCACTCTTCTTTGTAGAATTGCTTTTGTCAATTACATTGGAACAATTTGGAGTATCAATGGTCAGAACATCTCAATGAGGCACAAGCCAAGATTGCAAATTAGTTGAAAGAAAAAAAAAAAGGTATTGTGTAATGTTTACATCTTCTATCAGCCACAAAGAGAACTGCTGCAAAGAACAAAGAGCCAGAAAAAAGAACGGCTGCAAAGAACAAGGAGCCAGAAAAGAGAACTGCTGCAAAGAACAAGGAGCCAGAAAAGAGAACTGCTGCAAAGAGCAAGGAGCCAGAAAAAAGAACTGCTGAAAAGAACAAGGAGCCTTAAAAGAGAACTGCTGCAATGAACAAGGAGCTATAAAGGAGAACTGCTGCAAAGAACAAGGAGCCATAAAAGAGAACTGCTGCAATGAACAAGGAGCCAGAAAAGAGAACTGCTGCAAAGAACAAGGAGCCATAAAAGAGAACTGCTGCAATGAACAAGGAGCCAGAAAAAGAGAACTGCTGCAAAGAGCAAGGAGCCATAAAAGAGAACTGCTGCAATGAACAAGGAGCCAGAAAAGAGAACTGCTGCAATGAACAAGGAGCCAGAAAAGAGAACTGCTGCAATGAACAAGGAGACAGAAAACAGAACTGCTGCAAAGAACAAGGAGCCAGAAAACAGAACTGCTGCAAAGAACAAGGAGCCAGAAAACAGAACTGCTGCAAAGAACAAGGAGCCAGAAAAGAGAACTGCTGCAAAGAACAAGGAGCCATAAAACAGAACTGCTGCAAAGAACAAGGAACCAGAAAAGAGAACTGCTGCAAAGAACAAGGAGCCATAAAACAGAACTGCTGCAAAGAACAAGGAACCAGAAAAGAGAACTGCTGCAAAGAACAAGGAGCCATAAAACAGAACTGCTGCAAAGAACAAATCCTATTCTGAAAGATCACTGGCATCCATCCATCCATCTACAGGTTACCATCTCAGTGGGAACCATATAATGCTTCGATCATTTACCCCAATACCCCTACCCCTTCTAACAATTGATCCCCTTCCATTAAGAAAAGAGATTTAATCAATAAAGAAATTCTATCAAATGGAACAATCCTCTTCATCAAGTTTAATTTCCTTATAATTCTAAAATCGCTAAACCCCATTCCCGAGGCTGACGGAGTCTTCCTTCTTAAATATTTGTCTATGGAATTGTTTCCTAATAAAATGGCTGACTCTTTTCCCGCAATACAGTAAAATGCTTGAATATTATAAGCTGCAGTTTGTGAATGTTATTATCAATTTATGTTCTGAGGACACATGAATTTTCCACTGTAGCAAAGTACGGGTGACTCATTCCTTTGTTTTAGCAACAGCCGAGCACAAAGACCAGATAAAATATGCAGAAAGGAAAAGCAGGATAAAGACACGTGAATTGCGCTGAATTATAGAAGAAGAAAAAAAAAAAGCCGCTTGGTTTTATCTCGCCGAAACTCTGCAAATCCATGGATGAATAAATGGGAGAAGACAATGCATTTTTCTATGAAATTACACTTTCAATAATCTGAATTGAACCATTTATTAATACCTCTTTTGCTTTCTGCCATAACACCAGCTGTTTTATGTCAGATTTTTTTGTTAATGATCCTTGTCTTCTCTGGATGTGGCAAACGACTGAGATTACACATTATTACCGAGGCAATTAATTTCATATCCTCAAAGAACCTGAGATTTCTATTACTTTTATACGGATCGCGTTGCTCTTTTTAGTTGGAAAATTATCATTAATTGCATGAAGAGTGTTTGGAGGCACATTTGTAGAAAAAATACGGTTTTGTGGGATGCAAAAATGTTATGGATTGTAGCCATATTGACCGAAATGGTGCACTGACGCATTGCAAGATAGTTATTAGAGATGAGCGAATACTATTCGAAAATCCAGTGGGAATGAATGGGAGCAGGCGAACTACAAGGGGTTAAGCGTCGGCCGCCAGCACGCGGCCGCTCCCATTCATTCCTAAGGAGCGAGGTATTCGAAACAGCAGTTTCGAATACTATTCGCTCATCTCTAATAGCTATGTACTGTATATTGGTATATACTGACTTAAATCATTCATAGAGGTAGAGGCCGACTACAAAGGACAGGCATGATGTGAAAAGTCACATGGTGGGGATCTAGCAGAAGGCAAAATAACTCCCAATCTTACAGGGAAAAAAAAAAAAAAGCTTCCCGACTTCATATATGGAAATCAGAATAAATCCCAAAGATCAATAACCCATTTTCGGCACCCATAACTTGAAAGGTATTAAAGCCCCTTTTGAAGAGGATATTTCATGTCCTGTAACATTAGCAGTGTTATGTACCACTATAAAGCTTTACAGGTATGTGCCCCGGTTGCAAAGACATTGGTGCATTATTTTTGGGCAGTGAAGAGCGCCCCCCCCCCTTGACAGCATAGGTTCAGCACATGGAGAATAGAGTTATAAGCTCTCGATATGCAAATGCTGAGAACCTGAGAACAGCTGATCAGTAGGTTCCATGCCGATCTGATATTGATGACCTAGCCTAAGGACAGGCCCTTAATATTATTTCCCTGGAAAGCCCCTTTAAGGGCATGTTCACACAAAGTTTTTTGCAGGCGGATTTTGACACAGAATCAGCCTCAAAATTCACCTGCGGAAATGGCTCCCATTGACTTCAATGGGAGCCGCTCCCTTTTTTTCCTCTGCTAGCTAGTAATGGAAAAAAGAAGCGACATGACCTATCTTGCCACGGATACCGCGGCTTGAGACACTCTCCTGTTTAGACCCGGGCCTAATCAGGAGCGGGATGCTGCAACGGAATGTTGATGCTGTATCGGCATCCCGTTGCAGCTAGCCGCGTGGAATGTCCACAAGGTGGAAAAGGTTTCCGCCAACTTTTCCTCCCTGTGAACATACCCCAACACAGGGGTAGGGAACATACGGCTCTCCAGCTGTTGCAAAACTACAACTCTCAGCATGCACACTTGCTCTGCTGTTCTTGGAACTTCCATGGAAGTGAAAGGAGCATGTTGGGAGTTGTAGTTTCACAGCAGCTGGAGAGCCGAAGGTTCCCTATCTCTGCCCTAACAGATCAGTAAGTTTTTGGAGTTTGAGCGGAAACATAAACATACAATGGGAGAAAATATAGACTCCTTGTAGATGTTACCCTTGGCGCAAACTAGAACCCCAAGGTATGAATGCTATGGACTGAACCATTATGTTGGCCAAGTATCTTAAAAGGAATGTGTTATCCTACTACCAATGGTGGTGAATTAATAACAATTCTATGTTTTTCACCACTGAGCCATTTAAACACATTCATATTTTATGTATCAGACTTTTATGACGTACATTTATTATTATGACTTGCAGACAGTTTTTGAAGGAACCCGGCAGGGAGGTTGTTCTTGCCATCTTGGAGAACTAAGCACAGATCTTCTGTGGATGTAGGCTTGTTCCAATCCTCCTAAATCTTCATGCCATCTCAGACAGACTGGATGATGCTGAGATCAGGGCTCTGCGGGGGCCGTATCATCACTTCCAGGACTCCTCCTCCAAAGGGCAAAGGTCACACCAAATATTGATGGGATTAGATTTCTCTTTACTTCATTTTGTTAGTTTACAAAAATGAACTATTAACCCTTCTATTTCTGAAAAAAATCTTATTTTGCAGCATTTTTTGCCTAAAACTTTTGCGTAGCACTGTACATACTCACCCTCGCCTGAAAAGAGTATACAAGTGACCCCACTATGGCTGGACTTCCGGTAAACAATTGCTGCCATTAGTCTGGTTTATTAATATAAGGTCAATGGAATGATTTTGGATGGAAAAACCACTTTAAGATATTTCAAGCCGATTGATCTTTGGTTGCCATTAGTTATGGCACGCCCCATGCTATTCAGTAAATCCCGGAGCTTAAAGGTCAAATGCTGCAAATTATGAACCGAAATACAATAAAAAGTGTAAGCCGATAATTAAGTATGAGTAATGAATAATTCATCTTCTACGAGTAAATGATACATACCATCTTGTAATGCAGTCTTTGGCTCGCACCTTTAGAGAAGTCATAGAAGCATGTACATTTTAAGGAAAATTAATTACAAAGATAAGCGGGGCCGGATTAGGCGCCCTGTTCTGCCATAACATGAATGAAATCTGAATAACTGGATTAGGTGATTCGTTCTGTAATGAGATGTTACTCATTGGGTATGGGAGAGCTTTCGCCTAGATGCCCAGCGCTTAATTATTGTATGGCGGACGTCTGTACATTCATTGTAAAGAAGTTCGCCACGCTAAACTCTATTTCACTTTTCAATATGGCTTAAATAATTGAAAGGATTATGTGTATACAGGCGTCTGGCTGGAGGAGATAAATTTTTAGACCCTTTAAGGAAATGGATGTTCTTTAGGAAGAGACTCCGACCAAGGCCAACTGAAGGAAACTGTGTTGAGCATTACATTGTACCGTATAGGGACATAAATATATTTACAGTATGGCAGCATTATATAGTATAAGGTGAGCTTATTTACACACTTGCCAAGAGTCCTGATCTTGATGGGCCAATCTCATAAAATGGACCTCAAAAAGTGGTAAAGCTTATGTAAGCCACAGCCAAAAATGGGTATTTTTTTTATGGATCCAAGTGGGGCCCATGGGCCAGATTGATAAACATTGGGTAGGTCCTATTCCTATCCAGTTTGTAGTTCACACTCATTCACTAAAGATGTCATCTGTTTGTTGTCCATTCTGCTTTTTATGACCCCTATAACCCAATACCGGTTTAGTTTTCAAAGTCTAAGGCAATGTATTCACTAGAGCATGCTGCAGGGCAGGTCAGGCTCTGCTGAGATGGGATCCAGGTTGCAAAGCCAAAAGTTAGTGTTAGTAAATAAGTGAACCTGCAGAGAGAGAGAGAGAGCGAGAGAGAGAACCAAACCAGTAAGAAGCCTAAATAAGGTCAATCCGGAAGAGTACAGGATAGCCAAAATGTAACGTGTCAGAGTCGTAGTCAAATCCAGGAGGTCACTGATACAGTCAAATAAGAAAAAGAGGGGTAATCCAGGGGGATGAGCCAAAAGTCATTAAACAGGAGAACAAAAAGGTTAGATTAAAGGGGTATTCCCACGTCGCATACTCACCAGTCTTCACTGCTGTAAATTCTTCTTTCTTCCTGGTTTCTTGTGTCATTTGGTGGGCAGGGTTTCATACGCAACCTGCCGCTTAGCCCCGCCCCCAAATTAGTGTGTAGCTCCGCTCACCGCATAGCGTGATCCTATGGGGCAGCTGAAGGGCCTGTGATGTCATCAAAGGTCCTCAAACAACACTATATGCACAATATTGGACTATGAAGTACAGGCAGGAGCAACTCCATTCTGTGTTACATACAGAGACTGCCTGTCTCTGCCATAATGAATACAATTAAATTAGCTAACCTGATAACTGGGAGAACAGAAGACAAGTTCAGAAATGAAAGCAGCTCCTCTCCCCTATCTGCTAACAGGAAGCTAGATCACGTGGTGTAGACACAGGAATAGCTAGAAACACAGGCTCGCTCCCTGCACTTAGCCCCTCCCCCCTCCCCCTGAGAGCAGCAGATACAACACTTGACTTTTGAGCAGATAAGTCAGGGCTGTGGCCACAAAGAATTGAATAAAGTAAGATAGTGGACAAACAAAGCAGTTTTGCTGAAGCAGTGTATTTAGGAAAAGTCTTACATTCACATTAACAAGCAGTATAGATAGGATCCTTGTGATGGGACAACCCCTTTAAAGGAGTAAGCACAGGAAAACATGAGGTCCTGCTGCATCAAAAATCTCAGGCACATGACTGTGCTAAAGCCAAGTTTAATACCCTGCCTAAAGCCAGAATTGAATTGTGAAACAGAATTGTGACTGGTTCTGAGTCCTGACAGGCTGAGCAAATACAGGCAGCGTTTTGACTATTGGCATAGTAACCTTAAAAGGAGTCTATCATTAGAATCCCGTTTTGAACTAAGCCCACTTCAGAATAGCCTTAAGAGAGGCTATTCTCCAACTGCCTTTATTATTCTGATCTGTGCCGACGTTCCAGTATTTTTTAGGTTTTTTGCTGTATGCAAATGGGCCTTCAGAAAGTGTCGGATATCCCTCTTTACATCCTGGCTAGTTGTACTTGGCTGCAGACACTGATATAGTTATGAGTAAAGGGATTTCCTATAGGGATTAGCCAATATATATATATATATATATATATATATATATATATTTATTGGTTGCTATTATATTTATTTTAATAGGGAGGAAGAAAATGAATAAGAAATATTAAGAGGTTACGTTTTCATACAAAGACGCGTGCCATGCAAAACTGCAATTCTTACATTTCCAAAGGGAATCTGTCATGGCAGACTTCACTACATATGGAGGTTTATCAGTTCGTGACTCAGAAGTACAAGCTTTAACCAACAGCACTGGCACTGGGTAGCAAATGACATATCCCTTATGTCTAATCTGTTGGATATTGGTATTCAATATTTATTTGGATTCTAAAGTGTAATAATAACCTACCTCTGCATTGTAGACCTGTCACATGGATGAATTTGTCATTTAACCCTTTGGGATCTATTTAAAGAGGACCTTTCACGTCCTTGGGCACATGCGGTTTTATACACTGCTAGAAAGCTGACAGTGCGCTGAATTCAGTGCACTATTGGCTTTCCCATTATGCGCCCTGGGAAAGAGCTATTGTTGTCATTACTGATAGCTCTTTACTGTCAGAAGGGTGTTCCTGACAGTCTAACTGGGAACGCCCCTCCTGACAGTACTGTCCATAGTGCTATATTGTGAGGGGTCGTTCCTTACCATCCAGCCATGATGCTGAGCTGTGAGGAACGTCCCCCCAGTACTAGACTATGGATGAGTACTGTCAGGAGGAAGGGGGCGTTCCTCACTGCTCAACATGATTAGTGGTGGCCCAGCTTCCAGAACCTCTACAGATCAGCTAGTTGAAGGGATCACAGCATGTTAGTCTCTTGACGGAATACCAATCACAGCATCATATATTGCATATGGTCTGTGCTTTGCATTGCAGCTGAATCACTTTTACTTCAATGGGACCGAGCCGCTGCTTTACCATATGACTGGTGAACGTAACGTCATCTGTACAAGGAAGAAGCTACAGTGTATTAACACCATGGCCTCTTCAACTAGCTGATCTGTTGGGGTCCCGGGTGTCAGACCTCCACTGATCGCATAATGATAACCTAACCTAAGGACAGACTATTATCATACAAGTCCTGGAAAACCCCTTTAATTCTGCCTAAACTTAGAAGAGGTGTGTGCTGAGGTTTTGTTGCCATCACCCTGCATGAGACATGGTGCCAGAGTTTTGCTTATACTATTTTTTACTAATGTTAGTTTTTTAGCTTATTCATTTCTGTTTAACACACAGCTTTTTATTTTATTATGTTTTTTTATACATTTACATTCAAGGAATGGATAACTTTACAAGCCCTGAGCCGTGCAGTCTGTTATCCCTTAAACAGCATTACATAGTATATATTTATATATCCGCATTACCCCTAACAACACGAAAAAATAAAGAAAACCTGTGAGATCAAGCTGTACAAGAAGACGTATATACATCTCTTCGTGTTGTTCAAAAGTGTTCTTTCACAAAGTATCATATTAAAAAATATGTCAAATCCCATATGGATCCAACAAATTGTAATTGTTATCCATCTGCTTGTAAAAATGAACATATTGGGATTTTAGTGTTGATGAAAGGAATAGTATTACATTTAAAGAGGACCTTTCACCACTTTTGGGCACATGCAGTGTTATATACTGCCAGAAATCCGACAGTGCACTGATTTCAGCGCACTGTCGGCTTTCCCGATCTGTGCCCGCTGTAAAGAGCTTACGGTGCCGGTACCGTAGTGCTCTATGGTCAGAAGGGCGTTTCTATAGACGAGCATTATCAGCAGAGGGAGGGGGCGTTCCTTCCCGCTCCACAGTGCAGCGCGATTGGCGCCGCGAGGCAGAAGGACGTTCCTGGCTAATGGTCAGAAACGCCCTTCTGACCATAGAGCACTACGGTACCGGCACCGTAAGCTCTTTACACCGGGCACGGATCGGGAAAGCCGACAGTGCGCTGAATTCAGCGCACTGTCGGCTTTCTGGCAGTATATAACACTGCATGTGCCCAAAAGTGGTGAAAGGTCCTCTTTAAAGCTACATTGACCGCCATTATATTTGTACATGTATGTTGTACTCTAGTATGTTGTCTCACCTGTATAGAAGTACAGACTAGAGAAGTGCAGACTGTTTTAGGGTAAATCTGACATTTTTATATGTTATATTTTATGATGTGACTATGATTATTTGAGTATTTTTCTGCTGAGTTGCATGGAGGAAATTTCTGTATTTCTAAGGGAATTCTTTGCTTGAAGCAACCAAAAGCCAAAACTCACAAAGTACAGTATGCCAATAGTCCAGATTACAGAACAGGGTGGACAATGCTTGTAAACAGCATATATCACTGACCAATAAAGGGGTGGTCACATCACAGATATCCCTTTAAACCCGTCGGAGGCATTTTTCGATTTTGACTCCCTCCCTTCCAAACACCATAACTTTATAAAGTGTAACATTATCATACTATGGAGTTAAGACTATGTTATCCCTAGTGGCGTAACTGACGTCTTGTTGGTCCCGGTGCAAAGTTTTATTTGGGTCCCCCTACTCCCTTCCTAGAGCCTAGAGTGAATTCTTGATAGTGGCAGTGCTGCAATTATATTTCAGATACTTGAAAGAGATACAGCTTTAGTACCCACAACTGCAGTTATCAAGAAAATGGTGAGCGTATTACGTGCCCCAGAGTGAGCCTCCCAGAGTATTACATGCTCCACAATGGCCCCCACACAGTATCACATGCTCCACAGTGGCCCCCACACAGTATCACATGCTCCACAGTGGACCCCACACAGTATCACATGCTCCACAGTGGCCCACACATAGTATTATGTACGCCACAGTGGCCCACACACAGTATCACATGCTCCACAGTGGCCCCCACACAGTATTACATTCTCCACAGTGGCCACCACATGGTATTATGTGGTCCACAATGGCCCCCATACAGTATTACATGCTCCACAGTGACCCCCACACAGTATTACATGGTCCACAGTGACCCTCACACAATATTATATGCTCCACAGTGGCCCACACACAGTATTACATTCTCCACAGTGGACCCACATGGTATTATGTGGTCCACAATGACCCCCATACAGTATTACATGTTCCACAGTGGCCCTCACAATATTATATGCTCCACAGTGATCCTCATACAGTATTATATGCTCTCAAGAGCCCTTCTCCCCAGAGCTGGCGCTATTTTTATACTCTGGGGTCTCCTCAGGAGAAGTGATTAAAAATAATAAACACTTATATTCACCTTTTCTTACCTCTCGCTCTGTCCTGCTCTCTGCGGCATCCACTTCTGTCTGGTGGCAAAGGTCTCGCGCTCCAGACGTCACTGCTGGGGCCTGTGATTGGGCCTCAGCGGTCATGTGGAGCGGTATGACATCATCTACTGGCTGGAAGAGCCCCGGATTGGATGCTGAGCCCAGGACAAGTGAGTAGAATTTTTTTTTTTTTTTTAATTTGTAGTTACCCCCCATGGGCTGACATCTAATGGAAAGAAACCCAGCTCGGGGAAAATGGAAGTAAGAATAACATGAAACATCTTGGATCCATTTCCCTAAAATTGGTCCTTAACCCTCTGTTATACATGACTGTGTGCTAGTA
Source organism: Leptodactylus fuscus (assembly GCF_031893055.1). Classification (NCBI taxonomy): domain Eukaryota; kingdom Metazoa; phylum Chordata; class Amphibia; order Anura; family Leptodactylidae; genus Leptodactylus; species Leptodactylus fuscus. The sequence continues at coordinate 213,670,617 of NC_134267.1, read as the reverse complement.
CGGGTCTGTGAAAAAACAGAATGGACAGCACATTCTTATTTTGTGGCGCACATGCCTAAAACTTTTGCACAACACTATAGTTCCATATGCTATCAATGAAAAAAAAAAAAAAAACGACAAACCACAACTTTCGATTGTGTGCATTAGACTTCACAAACACTGATGCAAATCACTGACGTAATGTAATTACATGTAATTTAATGTAACATTAATTTGTCACCACATGTAACAGAGTCTAATAGGAATCAGTGTCCTGAGATATCGGCATAGGGAGCGCGGAGGAAATTTATTTTCATTAATCATGAGCGTTACATCTCGTAATGATGCATGTCACTAATAATATTAACACTGTGGAAGCTCGCCTCGTCCCCGTATCCCATTACGCCTTCGTATTTCTGGATGTGCTTGTTATAGAAACCTTTATTAAATTAAAAAGCTTTTTTTGATTTGTGGTTTCATCGATGGCTCATGAACTAAATACTGATAGTAATCGTGGTGATTAATTTGTGAAAATCCGTCTTTGGTGACCTACGCCTACGTCATTCAATTACTTCAACACCAATACGTAAAGCATAACTAAACTTTTGGACAACTTTTGATTTTCCGGCAGTATTTGTGTCATTGATAAATTGAGTAATATATTTTATGAATAAAATTTTGTCTCCTTCGTGTGAAATCCTGCATTTGTTCCCTCTTTCCCTGGTTTCTGTATTGAGAGCTGTTCCTGCCTATCGCTGAATGTTACTGTGTGTATGGGATACATGCTTGGAATACAGGGCTATGTAAAATGTAGAGAACATGGGGGGGGAGGGTCTCTTCACACAGTTATAGCTCAAACATTATGAAACGTATGAACTTACTTTTGGTAACATATGAAGGCGGAGATTAGAAGATTAGAGATGAGCGAGCAGTACTCGATCGAGTAGGTATTCGATTGAATACTACGGTATTTAAAATACTCGTACTCAATCGAGTACCACTCGCTATTCGAATGTAAAGGTTCGATGCAGAACCAGCATTGATTGGCTGAATGCTATACAGTCGGCCAATCAACGCTGGTTCTTCTCCTACCTTTAGAAGTCTTCTCCGTGCAGCTTCCCCACGGCGTCTTCCGGCTCTTCATTCACTCTGACAGGCATTGGGCTTGGGCAGAGCTGACTGCGCATGTCCGCTTGTAGTGCGGGCATGCGCAGTCGGCTCTTCCCAGGCCCAATTCCTGGCAAAGTGAATTCAGAGCCGGAAGATGCCGCGGGGACGCTGCAAGGAGAAGACTTCTCGGAGGATCCAGCCCGACCCTCACTTGTGGACTTGGTAAGTATAATTTGATCGAACGTTGCCTACGCCTGAAACGAGCATTTTCCCCCCATAGAGTATAATAGGGTTCAATATTCGATTCGAGTAGTCGAATATTGAGGGGCTACTCGAAACGAATATCGAACCTCGAACATTTTACTGTTCGCTCATCTCTATAGGAGATAAGATTGCAGTGCTATATAAATTATTTGCTGAGTATCACTGGTTGAAAACACAGTTGGGATTAGGATATTTATATGAAGTTGTATAATATGTAATATATAAAAATTCCAATGCCGAGAGAATCTCCTCTTTCATATGACACCAAAAACAAGCTTGTACGGTTTATAATGTCCGAGATATAACTGTTCAAAGTGACCCTAGCCTACCATCATTTTTTTCTATAGCCTGTACACCAGCCATTCCCAACCGGGGTGCCTTATAGACCCCCCAGGGGTCAATCTGATGGGAAAAAGGCCGCACACCTCTCCTTTTTAGTACATAAGCATCCTTAGGGTATGTTCACATGTTTTTTGCAGGCGCACTTCAAAATCCGCCTGCAAAAATGTCTCCTATTGACTTCAATGGGAGCCACTCGCTTTTTTTTCCGCTAGCTAGTAGCCGAGAAAAAGAAGCGACATAACCTATTTTGCCACGGTGCACCGGCATCCCCTCGCGGCATTTCGCTCTGGATTAGGCTCATATGAATGGGCCTACTTGGGAGGGAGTCTCGCACTACGGACGCCGCGACTGAGTCAGCCGTGGAATCTGCGGGAAGAAGGGGCAGCTCGCTTCTTTTTTCCTTGTTGGCAGCGGATTGTGAGGTGGATTCCACATTCAAATCCACTGTCTAAAAACTCTATGTGAAAGAGCCCTAGAAGAGCTAAAAAATGAGCCGCTAATATATATGGTGCATGGTCGCTGGTGGGCCCTGTATGCATTATTATAGTATATTGTGTATCAATGGGTTAATAAAATACGGTATTCTGTATGAAAGAGGAAAGTTGGGTTTGCGTCTACATCCAGGGGCCAAGTGTTCTCTCCTTCTGCCTCATTCAGACTAGTGCAGCAGCCATTCCCCATGTGATTCTATCTCCAGTATTCACAGCTTTTGATAAAGGATATTAACTGGCAGTTATTGCTGATTGAAGTGAAATGCTCCTTATCTAATCTCCATGTACCCCGCCAGACGCTCCTCTGCAACGGCTCCATCTTGATTACACCAAAATTTCTCATATTCTAGTGAAATAACCTATAATCTATTCATCACAGCTGCCAAGGCAAGTGAAAGTTGACTTTATATTATTTTTTGATAAATGTGGTCTATAAAAGAATAGTGCGAGTATATACTGTGTAGGAGTATATATATGTGCGCATAGTGCTGTGCAAAGGCTTAAGGTGTGGGGAAAAAATGCTGCAAAGTAAGAATGCTTTCAGAGATTGAAGGGTTAATAGTTCATTTTTAGTAGAAGTCTTTAATAGTTGATACCTTTATTAATAGCTAACTTTAAAAAATGATGACATAGTGCGAGCTTTCGGGAACTACTAGAATGGTCCCTTCATCAGGCTGGTTCATTTTTGTCAAACAAAATGAAGTGAATGGAGAAAAGAGAACTGCAAATTCCATCAATATTTGGTGTGACCTTTGCCCTTTGTCTTCTCGGTACTTGCACAGAGTTTTTGAAGGAACTTCACAGGGAGGTTGTTCCCGCCATCTTGGAGAACTAAGCACAGATCTTCTGTGGAGATATATATACGGAATACCAAACGCTTTAAAAAGTGGTGAGCAATGAAAGCACATGGACCCCATAGACTATAATGGAGTCCGTGTGTTTTCCGCCTGGTGTCCGCACGAGTCATGTGGAGAAAAAAGTACGTCAAGAGCTACTTTCCACTCTGCATGACGCGTGCAGACACCAGGCGCAAAACACTAGGACCCCATTATAGTCTATGGGGTCCATGTGCTTTCATTGCTCACCGCTTGTCAGTATTTTATTCAGGGTGTCTCAAAGTGGACTAAAGAGAGTGTTGAGTTTGAGCTTGGACCTGTACCCTTGGTATTTTAGGGGCGCCAAGGGTTCCTCTCCTCTGCTGCATAGGAAGACTTCAGTATTATAAATGGCACAAGGTCGGAATCTTTGCACAGTTTGTATTGAGACCCAAGAGCGTAACATTGCATCTTGGATATCGTATATGCTTTTTATTATTGCTATAATTCTTTATACGGTATATTGTATATTTTTGTTCTTTCCATTTTCTTTTACATCATACACAAGATTAAGCACTTTGCTATTTTAGAACTATAATTGCATTTTGTTAACAAAACCGCTCAGTAAACAAAAGGCATTAAAGGTCTATTCTGGGAGCGCTCTATAGAGTGTAACCACATACTCAGCATGAATAATAACATAGTATTAACCAAAAATCCATTTACTGTACAAATCCTATGTATATCATACATATCAATAGAAATTTACCATTCAAATGTATAAATAGTTGTTGTATAATCAAACTGATGACTCCACATGTAAGGAGGGTGCTATAGAGGCGCTGCTTATCTCCTCTCGCAGATGCAACCTGTCACATGTGGCTTGTTTTGTACCAACCAGAGATTTATTGACATTTAGTGCTCCCCTTCTGTTTAAAAGACCTGCTCGGTGTATTATACCGCTCTGTAGTCCGTCTCCTACCGAAAAATCTAATACATATCTTAGATGCTGCAGGGTGTTATAATAAACACCTCAGATGCTGCAGAACATCATAACCCTCATCTAAGGGTGCATTCACACGGAGTAACGCTCCGCTCAATCTGACACGTAAACACGTGTCAGAGTGATCGTTGTAAAACAGAATCCCATTGACTTCAATGGGTGCCGGTCTTACACACGCTAAACATTGAAATCAATGGGTTTAAAAGCCTGTGTAAGACCGGCACCCATTGAAGTCAATGGGATTCTGTTTTACAGCGGTCACTCTGACACGTGTTTACGTGTCAGATTGAGCGGAGCGTTACTCCGTGTGAATGCACCCTTAGATGATGAAAAACATTATTAGAAATGTGCAAACGTCCCTTGGTCCGCCCACCACATTTATCTTGAATAGAATTTGTTCTTTCTGAACTTAGGCCCGGTTCACATCTCCGTTTGGGTGATTCTGTTCCCCTCCCCTCTTCGCATGAGAAATGGACTGAGAAAAGTCCTAAAAGCAGCATTTTAAAGGGAAACTATCATTAAAACTCATTTTTTTTCTGCCTACCACGTCGGAATAGCCTTAAGAAAGGCTATTTGTCTCCTACCTTTAGATGTCTTCCCTGCACCGCCATTTGGTAGAAATCCCGGTTTTCATTTGTAGGCAAATGAGAACTCTCCAGCGCCGCCTCCATCTTCTTCTGGAACGAGGTCCTCTTCGCGTCTTCTTCCGGCGTTGGCTTCAAACTTCTAGGCCTCAGGCCTAGGGCAAAGCCGACTGTGCAATCCTGCCGGCCACAAGAAAATGGCCACTTGCACAGTATTGTAAGCGGCCATAATATTGTGGCCCTGAGGCCTAGAAGTTTGAACCCAGCTCTGGAAGAAGACGCGCAGTGAGGCTGTTCCTGAAAAAGATGGAGGCGGCGCTGGAGACTTCCCAAATGCCTCCAGTGCTGCAAGAGAACTCATTTGCATACCGACAAAAAATGGATTATATACCGAACGGCGGCGGCGTGGAGAAGACATCTAAAGGTAGGAGAAGAATAGATTTTCTTAAGGCTATTCCAAAGTGGTAGGCAGAAAAAATGATAGGATCCCTTTAAGCTTAGCAGCTACATGTCTAGTTATTGAATTACCTTGTTTCCTAAAAGCATACCTCCCAACTTTTGAAGAACCGAAAGAGGGACAAAATGTGTGGCGCGCGTAGCGCGCCGCGGCAAATTTAGCCCCACCCACTTTTGTGTTGACTCCGCCCACTCGTTAATTTTTCATGTGCCCGCACACAGTATAATCCTCCTACAGTCACCCGTAAATTATATGTCCCCTCTCTATCTCTCCCCCAGTTTCATATACACCCTTCATCTGCCCCCAGATTCATGTCCTCTCCATCTCTGCCCCCAGATTCATGTCCTCTCCATCTCTGCCCCCAGATTCATGTCCTCTCCATCTCTGCCCCCAGATTCATGTCCCCTCCATCTCTGCCCCCAGATTCATGTCCCACATCTCTGCCCCCAGATTCCTGTCCCTCCATCTCTGCCCCCAGATTCATGTCCCTCCATCTCTGCCCCCAGATTCATGTCCCTCCATCTCTGCCCCCAGATTCATGTCCCCTCCATCTCTGCCCCCAGATTCATGTCCCACATCTCTGCCCCCAGATTCCTGTCCCTCCATCTCTGCCCCCAGATTCATGTCCCCCATCTCTGCCCCCAGATTCATGTCCCTCCATCTCTGCCCCCAAATTCATGTCCTCTCCATCTCTGCCCCCAGATTCATGTCCCCCATCTCTGCCCCCAGATTCATGTCCCCCATCTCTTCCCTCAGATTCATGTCCTCTCCATCTCTGCCCCCAGATTCATGTCCCCCATCTCTGCCCCCAGATTCATGTCCCTCCATCTCTGCCCCCAGATTCCTGTCCCTCCATCTCTGCCCCCAGATTCATGTCCCCCATCTCTGCCCCCAGATTCATGTCCCTCCATCTCTGCCCCCAAATTCATGTCCCCCATCTCTGCCCCCAGATTCATGTCCCCCATCTCTGCCCTCAGATTCATGTCCTCTCCATCTCTGCCCCCAGATTCATGTCCCCCATCTCTGCCCCCAGATTCATGTCCCCATCTCTGCCCTCAGATTCATGTCCTCTCCATCTCTGCCCCCAGATTCATGTCCCCCATCTCTGCCCCCAGATTCATGTCCCCCATCTCTGCCCTCAGATTCATGTCCTCTCCATCTCTGCCCCCAGATTCATGTCCCCCATCTCTGCCCCCAGATTCATGTCCCCCATCTCTGCCCCAATGTCATGCCGTCCTCTCCTTCATCTGCCCCCAGATTCACGTTCCACCTCCACATTAAACTTACCTTCTCCTCCGCTCCCTCGCCGCCTCTCTCGCTGACACATGCGGCTGAAGGAAGGAGCTGACACAGGTCAGCTCCTCGCTTCGCCGCTGCCCGCCTCTCTCCCTGACACACGCGGCTGAAGCTGCTCGCGTGCTCGCTTCGCCGCTGCGTCTCTCTCTCGCTGACACATGCGGCTGAAGCGAGGAGCTGACCTGTGTCAGCTCCTCGCTTCGCTGCTGCCGCCGGCTCCTGGCGTGTACATCGCGTCTACAAGCCAGGAGCCGGCGGCAGCAGCTAAGCGAGGAGCTGACACAGGTCAGCTCCTCGCTTCAGCCGCATGTGTCAGCGAGAGAGAGACGCAGCGGCGAAGCGAGCACGCGAGCAGCTTCAGCCGCGTGTGTCAGGGAGAGAGGCGGGCAGCGGCGAAGCGAGGAGCTGACCTGTGTCAGCTCCTTCCTTCAGCCGCATGTGTGTTCAACTCAGATCTGCGTCCTCTGGACGCAGATCTGAGTTGAAATCGGGACATACCTCCCTCCAACCGGGACCGCGGGACATGTCACCCAACTCGGGACTGTCCCGCGGAAATCGGGACGGTTGGGAGGTATGTAAAAGGGTTGTTCTCCAGGACCTGAATATTTTAGATACTGGTGACCAATACACCGGATAGGTCATCAGTATCAGATTGGTTGGGGTCTGACACCCGAATACTATACCGATGAGCTGATGTGATTGCTGGATGGTATATACTAAGTATATGGATGGAAGCAGTGAATGGGTGCAGGGCTGTAGTTCCAGGCACTACTACTACGTTGTAGCAGTCCCACTCCCATTCACTTAGTATACAGCTTCCGGCGGCCGCACCAACTGTTCAGACTGGGCATCGACAGATACGATACTGATATCCTATCCTGTAGATAGGTCATCAGCATCAAAGATGTTCAGATCCCAGACAACCCCTGTAAGGACATCCTTCCTATTTCCAAAGGCAAGGCAGACTTCATACCACCTCAGAAGCTGCAGAACATCTTAGTGCACAGCTACAGCATCTACGTTGTCACCTGAGGAGTGACCTGTGTGAAATGGCCTGAACTCAAGTACCCACAGCGCCAGTCTATGAGTATGCAGACGCCTGTGGAGACTTCAGATCGCCATATATATATAGAACATGACTGCAAAGATGAATGAGGTCAAGTTCAGCCAGATCAGCAATGCCCCAGGGAGGAAGGTGGGAGTGAAAAGCAATCACTTCTGCACTAGAAATGGCGTCATATTGCCAAGCCCATGAACCTCTGTGTAGATTAATCCCATCTCTCCACACCTTTCATTGTGGAAAACAAGGGTGAGTGGGAATTGTGGGCCATTGTGAGCGCAGGTCAATGCAGTTATCTGAAGGCCACAACTATCTGTCCTAATACTTGTTCCCAGGTACTGTACTACAACAGTACGTGTCTCAGCTGCTGCAGAACATCCCAATGTACCCCTCAGCTGCTGTAGAACATCATGGACATACCTTATATGCTACAAAACATCATATACATACAGTACCCCAGATGCTGTAGAACATTATAACATATACAGTAACTTAGCTGCTGCAGAATGTCATAATACACATCGGTCACTGCAAAACATTGTAATATACACCTCAGCTGCTGCAGAACATCATAACATATACCTCAGATGCTGCAGAACATCTTAAGATGTCAGCATCATAGATAAGGATTCTTTTTCGGTACAAGCAGTGCCTGGACGCCTTTATTGAGGACTTTTCTCTCCGCATGTCTTGTGCGGAAGCTACACGGACCCCATTATAGTCTATGGGGTCTGCAGTTTTCCCAGGTAACCGCTTTTTATAGGTCCGGGTGGACTCCCCGAACTCCCTGAACGGAAATCGGAACACAGATGTGAACGTGTATGACTAGCTGTACACAATATCTGCAGGTTCGGCTGTCTATGCCAATTTAGAGCGAAGTATCTCAGGAATGGCTGAACTGCGTATTAGAGAACTTCACACAAAAGGACAACGGGGACTTCTATATTTACTGCTTGTTAGAGTCATTCCTCAACTACAATATTTTTGGAGAAAGAATAACTTCGTTTTATTTCCAATAACCCTGTGATATAGCCTTCGTCTACATTTGACCTTTGGACAACCGTTCCTTTGATATTAGGATGTAGCAAGTCCAGACACTTCTATAGTCTTCTGGTATTAGCCAAAGCTTTCCGTTTACAAGTCAGTGATTCAGGTAATAAGGGAAAGGCGAAAAAAGGACATCAAATTCTGTGTTGCTCTTTTCCTCTGAATTATAAGACAAATGCAAGTACCACTAAGGGCTCGTTCACATCTGCGTTCTCCTGTCCGTACTTGAGGTTTCCGTTTCCTGAATAAAACAGAGCAGGATACGGAAACCTGCAGGAGTCTCTCTCACCCATTCATTTGAATGGGTGAGAAAGCTGTCCGGCCGTGAGCGGCGGTGAGCGTTTTATGCTCTCCGCCGCGAAACCGGGTTTTATAATCCGGACACAGAGTCGGACATGCAGTACTCTGTGTCCGGATAAAAAAATCCGGTTTCGCGGCGGAGAGCCTAAAACGCTCACCGCCGCTCACGGCCGGACCCGGTCTATGGTTTCCGTCTTCTGGCATGCAGAAGACGGAAACCATAGAACGGAGACCCTGAACGCAGGTGTGAACCTAGCGTTAGAAAACCTGTATTGCCTTATTGGAGAAGGTCTGCCGGCCATCACAGCTGCCTTTCTAGTTACAGAATACAAGTACCCAAGGGGCCACACGGTGGCTCAGTGGTTAGCACTGCAGCCTTGCAGCGCTGGAGTCCTGGTGCCCAAATCCCACCAAGGGTAAAAAACCATCTGCAAGGAGATTGTATGTTCTCCCCGTGTTTGCATCCCATATTCCAAAGACATACTGATAGGGAAAAAATGTACATTGTGAGCTCTATGTGGGGCTCACAATCTACATTTAAAAAAAAAATAAAAAATACAAGTACCCAAAATGGAGCTTGAAGACTGTTCTCCTACTAGAGATAGCAGTAGAACTAGTGATTAGCGAACAGTAAAATGTTCGATATTTGATATTCATTTCGAGTAGCCCCTCAATATTCGACTACTCATATCGAATCCTATTATACTCTATGGGGGAAAAATGCTCGTTTCAGGGGTAGGCAACATTCGATCAAATTGAACTTACCAAGTCCACGAGTGAAGGTCGGGCTGGATCCTCCGAGAAGTCTTCTCTGTGCAGCGTCCCCGCGGCATCTTCCGGCTCTCAATTTACTCTGCCAGGCACCGGGCCTGGGCAGAGCTGACTGACCGACTTATAGTCAAAGCGGCCATTTTCTTGTAGCGCAGGCATGCGCTGTCGGCTCTGCCCAGACCCGATGCCTGGCAGAGTGAATGAAGAGCCAGAAGACACCGCAGGGAAGCTGCACAGAGAAGAGTTGTAAAGGTAGGAGAAGAACTAGCGTTGATTGGCCGACTGTATAGCATTCGGCCAATCAACGCTGGTTCTGCATCGAACTTTTCCATTCAAATAGCGAGTAGTATTCGATCGAGTACGAGTATTTTGAATACCTACTCGATCGAATACCTACTCGCTCATTTCTAAGTAGAACTACTCCGATTTTACGAATTATTATTATTTATATTTATTTTACTTGTATAGCGCCATTATACTCCGCAGCACTTTACAGAGGCTCTCCCATATAGGGCTCACAATCTACAGTCCCTATCAGTATGTCTTTGGAGTGTGGGAGGAAACTATGAAATGTTTATTTCCTATAGAATACGGCCAGGGTTTGATCGCCATAGCATCAATGGCCCAGATTTATTGTGTCCCACATGGGCATAATCTGGCATAAATGAAGCAGCAAGTATACGGGTGTGCCATGCCATATATGATACGCACCCTCCACTGGCTCAGTGATTATGAAGACTGGCTTGACGCTATTCTATCTATTCATGGGATGATGTGCTGGGTTCTGGGTAGAACTCTTTATCTAGCCTGACTTGCCAAGCTATTTGCACTTGAGAAAGGGCCGATCGAACCCAAAACGCGTTATACTGTTTTATCAATAAAGAGTGTAAGTGAACATCTTTGGTTCCGGACCAGTGAGCACGGTTCTCTCTGCGAGCGTCTGGGGCTCTCTGTTGACCTGTGATTGCTTCTGGTGACATTATTGATTACCGCTGCCACCCTTGCCTTTGGTTGATCCATACATGATTATGTTGTTGTTGTGACTCACTTACGACAACCAGAGGTGAGAGGCCAACGGGTCAAACTTATCATTCCTTTATTTATCTCACTGCTATTTCCCAACTATAGATTTGCTCGGTGTCTCTTTTCTCTCTTTTTGTTTCTGTGAGATTTAAAGGGATCCTATCATTAGAATCCCTTTTTTTCTAACACGTAGGAATAGCCTTAAGAAAGGCTATTCTTCTCCTACCTTTAGATGTCTTCTATGCGCCGCCGGTGGGTAGATATTCCGTTTTCCATCTTTATGCAAATTAGTTCTCTCGGAGCACTGGGGGCTGGCTCCAGCACTCAAACCCCCAGTGCTGCCAGAGAACTCTACAGCACCACCTCCATCTTCTTCAGGAACCAGCCTCTATGTGTCGTCTTCCGGCCTGGCCTTCAATCTTCTACGCATGCACAATCGAGCCAGCGGGCAGCGCCGACTGCACCTGTGCACGGCAATTTTTTTGTGGTCATTTATGCAAGCTCTTGTAGTAAGAGGCCACAAAAAAAAATTTTAGTGGCTGCCTACTACAAGAGCTTGCGAAAATGAGAATGTGGTGGGTATGTAAATTGCAGGCATACCTTTGCTTCTTTAAATGGAATGTATCATTAGAAAAAATATCTGTTGAATATATCAATCAATCAAGTTAAACATGTTTAGTTATATTTTAGAATTTTACATGTTACTATCTATATTAAAAAGCAAATCCCACTATATCAGCCCCAGGTTTCTGACCTATGTGGAGTCCAGGGCGGGTCTGAAGTAGACTTCAGCCCAGGTGTGTTATGAGGCTTGTTACTGGCCGAGAAAAGGCTCAAGAGCCTGCCCTTTAGGGCAGATGCAGGGAGTGAGAGGAGGGGTATGGTTCTGTCCTGTTACTCTGAGTCCGGTGAGACTGTAACATGCTTATTGGTTTGTTCCTGTGGCTGTTAGTAAGCCACATGTATAGTTAGTTTATTATTACTGTTTAGTTAGTTGCTCAGACGAGCAGGGTTTTGTTTCTTATTGTTTTGCCTGAAGTTAAGACTGTATTTTATTTAGGTTTACTTATTTTTCTGCTTTGTTCTAATTAAAACTGTTTCCTACCTATTTTGTGTCACTGCCTTTCACTGGTTGGGTCCGCACCACTACCACTACCCAGCTACCTTCTCCAAAATGCTTTTAACAATACCCAGATGAGATGGCTGCCATCTTATCCATATATAATGGAATACATCTCTTTTAAACAGGCATCCCTGTTGTTTTTGCCCAGGGGAGGTGGGGATGGGTTGGTGTCGCTTTCCCCCAGGATGGAGCGTGAGCTTGGTCATGAAATCTTAGCGCTACCTATAACGAGTGAGTTTTCTATACTTTTCTATGACTTACAATGATAATATCTTCTATTCTGCTACCTTTTGTGCTTCCATCGGCGCCAGATTAAAGGCGTTCTGCTACATTACTTTCCACCTTTACAAAATACAATGTAGTTGTAGCCGAGCGTTGGGCAGGGAATGTTTTTAATCACGACATCTTTTTGAGCTATTGCCCTTGGAAAGATTTTGTCCTTTTCTCTAATCACTAAAAATTGTCATAAGGACCCAGAGAAACAGTCTCCATAAATCTTACTTAATAATCTCTTCCTGGCATAAAATCCTGATAACCTTTGTGAAATGTCACCATCAATAGGGGCCGGTAAATTGGCGGTTCTTTGGCGCGGCGCAGGCGACTGTTGACTCCTGTGTGTGTCTTTATGGGACTCTATAAAAACAGTTTTTTCAATGCTATGAATGAATTGTGGCAGTAAAAATGACAGTGCCATTTCTGCTCAGATTTAGACAAGACGTCAGCACATACAGGATGTTCAGAGTTCTACAAAAACTCATTAGTTTGCTGTGAGAGGATACTGTCCTGTAGTTCACGGTTATTATCCTTGGCGCAGGGGATGTGAGTTAAAATTCAATGCAGGTTTAGTGCAGCATGTTCTTGCATTGACTGTGTCACCTCAATTGAACTCTCTCGCCTAGCGGAGCGCAGCCACAATCGTAGACTGTTAGCTGGAGTACGTGTTATTTTCAACAAATTGCCGGAGATATGCATGGTTTATTCAGGAAAGGGACATGGGGATCCTTTTTGTGTTGTGTATTTGTTACTGCGGCATCCAGTAAACAAGGAAAATTAGCAAAATTCTGTACACGGTAAAGCATAACATTACAACCACCTGCTTCGGGATATTAAAACCACCTGCCGAAACAGCTCTGGTCATCGAAGCATAGACTCCTTACCATCTCTGAAGGTGTCCTTTGGTATCTGGCTCCAAAATGTTAACACTGAATCCTTAAAAGGGTTATTCCCATCACGGCGTATCGCTGCCATGATAGGAATAGCTGCTTTATGTGGTGACTTTTATGGCCAGGACTGGTGCTCTACAATGTTCCTATAACCTCCATAAGAGGAGAATGGGAACTGTGGAAACAAAGGAGCAGAGCTCGGCTACGCTATTTCTGTATCTTCTTAGTTTTCTCCATTCCCATGCCTAGGAACCAGATCTTGGGAGCAGTCATTCCCATTTTGAAGGGAAAATGGATCAGACTTTTTGTGCAGAACATTCTACAGATCCCAATTCTCCAGATCCAATCGGATTCGGAGAATTTGAAGATCAGGTCAACGCTTCTGCACAAAGTTTTATTGAATAATATTTGCAATGTGGCAAAGCGCAATATTTTTGCTAGAAGAGGCTGTGGCCTCTAGAGAATATCAATGTCATGGAAAGGTAGACGTGGCCTATGTAATGTTTATGTAGGTGGTATGTGTCACAGTGACATCCACATGAATACCAGGACAAAAGCTTTCCCAGCGGAACATGGAATATTACAATGCTTCTTCTCATAGTATATCCTGGTGTCATATCTTGGCCTGGTAAATGATGCACAAACATGGCCATCCACATAGTTACATATAGTTACATGGTAGAAGAGGTTGGATAGAGACTTCAGTCCGTCAAGTCCAACCTATAACCCTACAGTCCGTACAGCATTGATCCAGGGGAAGGCAAAAAACCCATGAGGCTCGTGCCAATTGCCCTATTTCAGCGGAAAACATTCCTTCCCGACTCCAAATCTGGCAGTCAGTATAAAACCCTGGATCAATGTGTCCTTAACATAATGTAAAAGTAAATCTAATTCATCAAACCAGGTCACATTCTTCCAATGCTCAAATGCTTATTATAGGCTCTTTTAGCTAGTATGGATATTTTAACTGGTTTTTAGGCTAGGCTTTCTGTCATAGCCTTCTGCAGTATTGAACCTAACAGGCAAACTGCCCATAAGCCAAAAGCATCAATGAGTCTTAGTCATACACGACCCTGTTGGCAGATTACTAGTTGTCCTTCTTTGGACCGTTTTTAGGTAGGTACTCACTACTGTATACCAGAAACACCCCACAATACCTTCTGTTTTGAGTAATCCATCCACAATTAGGGCCTTGTGGATGTTGTTTAGATCCTCATACTTGGCCATATTTTCTGATTTTAACCCATCAACTAAGAACTGAGTGGACATTTGCTGCCTTAGGGTGCATTCACACTACGTATACTGAAGCTTATTCTGAATGTAAAACACGTTCAGAATAAGCGGCGTATAAAGCAGCTCCATTCATGTCTATGGGAGCCGGCATACGAGCTCCCCATAGAAATGAATGGGCTGCATCTTTCACGACGAGCACTCTCATTGAAGTGAATGGGAAGTGCCGGCGTGTACGGCTCGGCATGAGCAGAGCTTGCCGTACACGCCGCCACTTCCCATTCACTTCAATGGGACTGCTCGTCGTGAAAGATGCAACCCATTCATTTCTATGGGGAGCACTCGTATGCCGGCTCCCATAGAAATGAATGGAGCTGCTTTATACGCCGCTGATTCTGAACGTGTTTTACATTCAGAATAAGCTTCAGTATACGTAGTGTGAATGCACCCTAATACTACTAGTAGACGCACTCCACCTAACCATTGGGGCCCAATCACATACATTAGTGGTGCCCCAGAGTCATTGAAGTGACATAGCAAGCCAGAAAAGACCCAGGAAAGAAGATCTGAAGGTCCAAGAGATCCCGGGCAATGTGATATAAGGCAAGTATGAGTATTGATTACCTTTCCACACCTTCTCATTATATCTGGTGGTCTCAACTGACCACAAAGTATAATATTAGCCCTTTCACAGTGAATAAGTTAGATTCGGCGAACATTCAATGAATCTCGCTCACTTCACCTTTCTCTATTTATGAATTGCATAAAAAAAAAAGTACAGATTAAATCTAAACTTTTTCCGTGACCTGAAACATCTTGATATTCTATTTAACAGAAGACAACATCCCTACAACTGATGGTTTATTGTATTTTCTGCATTTTTTGGCTAGCTCTGATTAAGAAAAACCCAGTAGATTATCTTTACCCGTTCTTCAGTTTCCAAGTCCGGATCACAATGAGGCCCTCCCAGAATATTTCTAAAGTTTTCCCTCAAGTGGAGTAAAGAGTTGGCAGAAGCCTCCGTCTCACAGTTCTTAAATGGCAATCGAGAGCCGGAAGCATTCTTGGATTTAACAGGAGAATAATGGTAAGTGCACTATTGTCTCGCTTGTCTCGTAGACTACAAGTCTGAAAAGTAAATTGCTAACAGTTTTCAAAAACCGATAAATTGCTTTCAGAGCTTGGAACCTGTGACCTGCAACAAGATCCAGTTTGTTAACTGAGGGAAGCGGAGAATCTTGATGGAAGGGTGCTTCCAAGAATAAATGCCTACCTTTCAATTTCACTTCAAGTATCTGTCTACAGTCACCTCCTTGTGCCTGATAAAAGCCAGACTGGAAGACATTCATTTGGGGAGTTTTAAGTACAGATTAGCATACATTCAGAAGAGATGAATGGTGTCCAAAAAATTGTTTAATCTTATAGAGACGCTGGGAATTTTTGTCCCAGTTTCGAGATTAGTTTTTGCTACTTTGTTATCCTTTAGTCAAATGAATCGTTAAGATGTAAATGTGTATAAATGTATGTACAGTAATATCCAGAGTAGCAAGAAATAGTCTGGGTTTCCCAAAAATATGACAGTGGGTTATCCTGTGATTAAGGATGAGGCGATCTTGAGACTTCAGGATCGATTTTAAAATCCGATTTCTGATCATTTTCCAGCCAATCCTGATCGTGAAATTTTCTCGATTGCTGATGGAATCCGATCTTTTCCGATCCCAATCACTCTACCCTAGTCAATGCTTCTCTATGGGAAAAGTCACTTTTAGGGTTGAGCCAATCTTGAGATTTCAAAATCCGATTTCCGTTCATTTTCCAGCAGATCCAGATCGCGATCGTGAAATTTGCTCGATTGCCGATCGGAATCCGATCTTTTCCAATCCCGATCACTCAACCCTACCCGTGATGTTATGCGATAGATGTGACTGCAGTGGTGAGACAACACCATGTAGATACTGAATCTCACCGTGTAAGAAACCAGTTATGTATTATAAATGTAGAATATAAAAAGTATTTAAAAACATCAACTTGACTTCAATTGGATTTGTCTCAAAAATGTGCAGATTTGGAAATGTATAGATGGATAGATAGATAGATAGATAGATAGATAGATAGATAGATAGATAGATAGGAGATAGATAGATAGATAGATAGATAGATAGATAGATAGATAGATAGACAGATATATAGATAGATAGATAGATAGATAGATAGATAGATAGAGATTAGAGAGATAGATAGATAGATAGATAGATAGATAGATAGATAGGAGATAGATAGATAGATAGATAGACAGATATATAGATAGATAGATAGATAGATAGATAGATAGATAGAGATTAGATAGAGAGATAGATAGATAGATAGATAGATAGATAGATAGATAGATAGGAGATAGATAGATAGATAGATAGATAGATAGATAGATATTAGATAGATAGGAGATAAATAGATAGATAGATAGATAGATAGATAGATAGATAGATAGATAGATAGGAGATAGATAGATAGATAGATAGATAGACAGATATATAGATAGATAGATAGATAGATAGAGATTAGATAGAGAGATAGATAGATAGATAGATAGATAGATAGATAGATAGATAGGAGATAGATAGATAGATAGATAGATAGATATTAGATAGATAGGAGATAGATAGATAGATAGATAGATAGATAGATAGATAGATAGATAGATAGGAGATAGATAGATAGATAGATAGATAGATAGATAGATAGATAGGAGATAGATAGATAGATAGATAGATAGATAGGAGATAGATAGATAGATAGATAGATAGGAGATAGATAGATAGATAGATAGGAGATAGATAGATAGATAGATAGATAGATAGATGATAGATAGATAGATAGATAGATAGATAGGAGATAGATAGATAGATAGATAGATAAATAATAGATAGATAGATAGATAGATAGATAGATAGATAGATAGGAGATAGATAGATAGATAGATAGATAGGAGATAGATAGATAGATAGATAGATAGATAGATAGATAGATAGGAGATAGATAGATAGATAGATAGATAGATAGATAGATAGATGATAGATAGATAGATAGATAGATATTTAGATAGATAGATAGATAGATAGATAGATAGATAGATAGATAGATATTAGATACAATGGCCAGATTTACAATACATAGACATTAGATGGATAGATAGATAGATGATAGATAGATAGATAGATAGATAGATAGGAGATAGATAGATAGATAAATAATAGATAGATAGATAGATAGATAGATAGGAGATAGATAGATAGATAGATAGATAGATAGATAGATAGATAGATAGATAGATAGGAGATAGATAGATAGATAGATAGATAGATATTAGATAGATAGATAGATAGATAGATAGATAGGAGATAGATAGATAGATAGATAGATAGATAGATAGATAGGAGATAGATAGATAGATAGATAGATAGATAGATAGATAGGAGATAGATAGATAGATAGATAGATAGATAGATGATAGATAGATAGATAGATAGATAGATAGATATTAGATACAATGGCCAGATTTACAATACATAGACATTAGATGGATAGATAGATAGATAGATAGATAGATAGATAGATAGATACTTTTATGGCTTCTATGTGGCTGTTTTGAAATTTATGTTAACACATCATGAATAGTATTGCCAATGAGGCTGTCACTGTTATGGGGACATATTGGCTGTTACTGTCTAATGTATCTGACTATAGATTCTAGAATTGGTGATCCATATTAAAAGAGTTGTCCACTTTCAGACCAATATTGAGAGACAAATGTTATTGTTTGTTTAACCCCTTCCCGCCGATGGCATTTTTTGATTTTTGTTTTTCGTTTTTGACTCCCCTCCTTCTAAACCCCATAACTTTTTTATTTCTCTGCTCCCAGAGCCATATGAGGTCTTAATTTTTGCGGGACAATTTTTTCTTCATGATGCCACCATTAATTATTCTATATAATGTACTGGGAAGCAGGAAAAAAATTCAGAATGGGGTGGATTTGAAGAAAAAATGCATTTCTGCGACTTTCTTACGGGCTTTGGTTTTACGGCGTTCACTGTGCAGCCAAAATGACATGTCCCCTATTTTCTGTGTTTCGGTACGGTTCCAGGGATACCAAATTTATATGGTTTTATTTACATTTTGACCCCTAAAAAAAATTCCAAAACGGTGTTAAAAAATTTTTTTTCTAAAAGTCGCCATATTCCGACGGCCGTAACTTTTTTATACATAGGTGTACGGGGATGCATAGGGCGTCTTTTTTTGCGGGGCCGGGTGTACTTTTTAGTTCTACCATTTTCGGGAAATGTTATTGCTTTGATCACTTTTTATTCAAATTTTTATCAGAATTAAAACAGTGAAAAAACGGCGGTTTGGCACTTTTGACTATTTTTCCTGCTACGGCATTTACCGAACAGGAAAAATATTTTTATAGATTTGTAGAGCGGGCGATTTCGGATGCGGGGATACCTAACATGTATGTGTTTCACAGTTTTTAACTACTTTTATATTTGTTCTAGGGAAAGGGGGGTGATTTGAACTTTTAATACTTTTTATATTTTTTTTACTTTTTTTTTTTTTTTTTTTTTGCATTTATTAGACCCCCTAGGGGTGTTGAACCCCAGGGGGTCTGATCACTAATGCAATGCATTACAATGCTAATGCATTGCAATGCATTGCAAAAAATCATCATCTCTTTTGCAGGCTGCATAGACCAGCCTGCAAAAGAGAGAATTTGCAGACCGGCTGGGAGCCTTTAACAAGGCTCCCGGCTGTCATGGCAACGGGGGGTCGGCCCTGGAGCCGGTTGTCTACTGCTTAAAGCAGTAGACACCCGGCGGCTATGGCGGCCGCCCGGCTCCCGGGCGGTCGCCATAGTTACAGACCCGACACGCGCCGTACTATTACGGCGCATGTCAGGAAGGGGTTAATAAAAAAGACATACAATTTTCCAATATACTTTCTGTATCAATTCCTCATAGTTTTCTAGATTTCTGTTTGTTATAATTCTTTTTGTTGCTTCTAGTGGAGAAAATTCTGAGCATAGGTATGTGATATACAGTCCATGGTCATGTGATATACAGTCCATGGTCATGTGTCATACAGTCCATGGTCATGTGATATACAGTCCATGGTCATGTGATATACAGTCCATGGTCATATGTCATACAGTCCATGGTCATGTGATATACAATCCATGGTCATGTGTCACACAGTCCATGGTCATGTGATGTACAGTCCATGGTCATGTGATATACAGTCCATGGTCATGTGATAAAAAGTTCATGGTCATGTGTCATACAGTCCATGGTCATGTGATGTACAGTCCATGGTCATGTGATATACAGTCCATGGTCATGTGATATACAGTCCATGGTAATGTGTCATACAGTCCATGGTCATGTGATATACAGTCCATGGTCATATGTCATACAGTCCATGGTAATGTGATATACAGTCCATGGTCATGTGTCATACAGTCCATGGTCATGTAATATACAGTCCATGGTCATGTGTCATACAGTCCATGGTTATGTGATGTACAGTCCATGGTCATGTGATATACAGTCCATGGTCATATGTCATACAGTCCATGGTCATGTGATAAAAAGTTCATGGTCATGTGTCATACAGTCCATGGTCATGTGTTAAACACACAGGTACACAGCTCGTTATCAGGCAGATATTTGATTACTGTGCCTTGACTATAACGAGTAGTGCATCTGTGTGTCTATGACATGACCATAGACTGTATATCACATGATCATGGTCAGAATTTTATCCACTAGAAGTAACAGAAGGAATGGCAGCAAGCCAAGATCTAGAAAACCGTGAGGAATTGATACAGAAAGTATATTGGAAAATTGTACAACTTTTTATTATAGAAACAATAACATTTGTCTTTCAACATTGGTCTGAAACTGGACAATCCCTTTAAGATTCCTTATAGCTTACTTACCTAAGTGTAACAAAGAAAAAAGTCACAAAAAGTACCAAAACACACCACAATGTAATTAATTATTTGTAAGGTAAGACCAAGTTTTTTTCGGACCTACTGATCAAAGGAGAAAAAGGGAGAGTCTAAAGAGGGGATCAACATGATTTTTTTACACTCTGTCCTTTTATGTAGCACATGCTGTCTGCCAATGGCATTAGATTCCTATATAGCTGTATAGCTTCTGCAGAACCTAAAATGAATACTGACCATGCAGCAGACCCCAGAATTAAGGCTAAGATCCCAGACCACATCTGAGCTATAAGGACTCTGCAGGCTGCTATACAGGCTCCACGCACAAGGTTCCTATGATGTTCCTGCTCACATTTTACATCTATATGTTTGTGCCTCTTAAACCTTTTATGTTGATTTACATTGGCAGCTGCGGATACTCTGTAGCCGTCACTACACAAGAATAGTGCCGCATACTATCACATAGTCTATACTTCTATTCAGTGTAAGCTGCGTTCCCTTTATCTCATTATATAGAACCACTAGAGACTGCGAAGGACTCGGACAGTTCTATAAGGATGTTCTGTCTAGCAAAGCACTACTAGAAGTCTGCTAAACATCATCTGAGTCTTGTTAGGCATAGCACCTGCAGCCAATCCATAAATTCCCTTGGCCACATTCCTTGACAATCCATTGTTTGACCTTCCTAGATACTGTGCAGTCTGAATTCCTACATGTCTACATTCTGCGTGATGCTCCAGTGCCCACTTACATAAAGGATCAATAGGGGGCTCAGAATCCGATAAAAAAGACAAAAGGTACAAACGCTAATCTGCTGCCTTGACCTTTCACACTTCTATATGTGTGGATGTATAGAAAAATTCTTTAGAATATACTGTTGATATACGACACTGAGCATATACACTGTCTACCAATAAGTATTTGGCCACCTGTGGTAGAATAGAAAAACAACCTTTCTTCCTATCCAATAGTTGGTAGACCCCAGCAGATTCTTCCTTACAGATGGTATAAAGCGACACAATACTCCCGGATGCCTGGTGACCCTCCTGGTGTATATGAGCCATCGGTTGGGTGCGGTTTCTCTGGCCAGCACTCGTCGGTCTCTATCTCCCAGTTTCAGGGGTCTGCCGACTCGGGGCACATTCCAACAATCACCGTTCACCTTCCACTTTGTAATCACATAGGCCATTGTCGATTCTGGGTAATTCAGTTCACTTGCTATTATTGTGGTACCCCACAATTACCCCTTTCTTAAAATCGGACAACCCTGCACTTCGTGGCACCTTGCATGCGACTAATGCCAATGCTGTTTCCTATTTAACGGCGGAAGCCATGACGTACATCACGAGCGCAGATATCTTCATTTGCATTTCAAACTTTCATTATCACTTTTCGTGTAATATCTGGTCTTTGGTTCAGTGTTTTTGCTTTTTGTCTGTTTTTGTTGCATTTTTGAATGTTTTGTGCCTTTTCTCATTGTTTTGCACCTTGCTAGACTGTTTCATGTTTTTTTTTTTTTAAGAAGTAGAGACTTGGTTGTGAAATGGAGATTAGTTTAATTCATCAACTGTAAATTTTTCACATATTTGTTGCAATTGTACTCCAGTCCCAAGAAGTCCACCACAAACCTCGACCTGTTTTCTGCATTATCATTTGTCTCATTTTTGCCCAAGTGTTTCATCATTATAGTAAAAATGCACAGTTTTAATGAATTCAAGAAAAATGGATCTATGCAATAAAAGGTGGCCACAAGAAAAATGGCCGCTTACATAGTAAGTAAGCGTCCATGGGGGCCACACGGTGGCTCAGTGGTTAGCACTGCAGCCTTGCAGCGCTGGAGTCCTGGTGTTCAAATCCCGCCAAGGGCAGAAAACCATCTGCAAGGAGTTTGTATGTTCTCCCTGTGTTTGCATGGATTTCCATCCCATATTCCAAAGACATACTGATAGGGGAAAAAAATGTACATTGTGAGCTCTCTGTGGGGCTCACAATCTACATTTAAAAAAAAAAAAAAAAAAAAAAGTAAGCGTCCATTTTCTTGTGGCCTGTGGGCATGTGCAGTCAGCTCTGCCAGAGGCCTAGAAGTTTGACCCCAGGTGCCAGAAGAAGACGCGTGAAGAGGACGTTCCTAAAGAAGATGGAGAGTTCTCTGTGCGGTTTGAGAGCTGGGGCCCGCCCCCAGCGCTGCGAGAGAGCTCACGTGAACACTGACGAATACCCGGATTTTTACCCACAATGGAGAAAACTTCTAAAGGTAGGAGAAGAATAGCCTTTCTTAAGGGTATTCCTTCGTGTTAGTCACAAAAAAAATCGATTTTAATGGTAGAATCCCTTTAAAACTGGGTTCTCACAGGATGTTCTGGCAGCTGCTGCTGATGCATTTCACTGCAATGTACAATATCAGCAAAGCGGATGAAATTTAAAGTGGTCGTATGTCATAAAATAGCTGATCCATGCAGGACCGACAGTTGGCACCTTCACCAATCAGCTTTTCGGGGTTGCGTCTGATCCCTATAGTGTATAGTATACAGAGCCTGAAGCAGATGGCTCAGTGCCCTGTATAGTGTCTGGATGCTATTACTGTATTTCTGTGCCCATTGATGTCAATAGGAGCTGAGCTGCCATAACAGTGTCTGTCCATTATACAGGGTACTGAGCTATCTGCTTCATGCTCTGTGTAGTACATGAACCAGGAACAACCTGTGCATTTGGTTCTGTCGGCCTCCCACCAATCAGATGTTTATGGCCTAGGCATAAATATCATTTCATTACATGCTGTACATGGGTATGAAAGAGTCCTGCAGGTTTCCGTCTCCTGCCTCTGTTTTGTGAAGGAAACGGTAGCGGTTTCAGGTACCGCTCACTATTGAAGTATTTATTATGCTAAAATAACCTTAATTTTCTGAATAAGTAATATCTCTTTAACGTCAGGTTGTAAGCAGGGATGGAATGCATGTAATGATGTGACAAGTCTACTGCCGCCAGGTGGAGGCGTTACACTAATACTCCCATCTCCATTAATTTCTTTGTTTAAATCAAACAAAATCCCTGGCATAAGCCGGGTAAATATTTATACAGATTAACCGTCATACCCATGTACTAGTCGACGTGCGAGTCTGCCTGGGAGAGAACTTTCCATGATTAAAAATGAGGTGTTGAATACTGAAAATTCATGAAAATTACCATTCTTTACCTTACTTGTGGCAGGCAGATGTAGCGCTCACAGACACAGCCTAAGCTTTGCTTCTTTGAAGTAAATCACAGATATTTTCAGGAAGAATTTAAATAGGAAAGTGATGTTGAAAAAAAAAGAAAGCGCTACCAAATTCTTCATGAAACTGTGAAAAAAGTATCAAGTTGTAGAGTCTGGATGACAGTGCGATTCCGAATGTTCAGGAACTGTAAATTCTCATGGTTTTTTTTGTGATTTTTGCACATCAGTCCTCTTAAAAATATCTACCCTGTAATTTCTAAAAGTAGAAGTGCGCTGTAGTAAATACATAGAAAAGAAAAAGTGATATCTATTTACAGGGATACAAATATATAAATCACAATACAGGTGTAATAAACACAGATAATAAACATGGTGATGTCACAGTACAGGGATAATACACAGTGATGTCACAGTACAGGGATAATACACACAGTGATGTCACAGTACAGGGATAATACACACAGTGATGTCACAGCACAGGGATAATACACACAGTGATGTCACAGTACAGGGATGATACACACAGTGATGTCACAGTACAGGGATGATACACACAGTGATGTCACAGTACAGGGATGATACACACAGTGATGTCACAGTACAGAGATAATACACACAGTGATGTCACAGTACAGGGATGATACACACAGTGATGTCACAGTACAGGGATGATACACACAGTGATGTCACAGTACAGGGATGATACACACAGTGATGTCACAGTACAGGGATAATACACACAGTGATGGATGTCACAGTACAGGGATAATACACACAGTGATGTCACAGTACAGGATAATACACACAGTGATGTCACAGTACAGGGATAATACACACAGTGATGTCACAGCACAGGGATAATACACACAGTGATGTCACAGTACAGGTACAATAAACAGTGATGTCACAGTACAGGGTTAATACACACAGTGATGTCACAGTACAGGGATAATACACACAGTGATGTCACAGCACAGGGATAATACACACAGTGATGTCACAGTACAGGGATAATACACACAGTGATGTCACAGTACAGGGATAATACACACAGTGATGTCACAGTACAGGGATAATACACACAGCGATGTCACAGCACAGGGATAGTACACACAGCGATGTCACAGCACAGGGATAATACACACAGCGATGTCACAGCACAGGGATAGTACACACAGCGATGTCACAGCACAGGGATAATACACACAGCGATGTCACAGTACAGGGATAATACAGTGATGTCACAGTACAGGGATAATACACACAGTGATGTCACAGTACAGGGATAATACACACAGTGATGTCACAGTACAGGGATAATACACACAGTGATGTCACAGTACAGGGATAATACACACAGTGATATCACAATACAGGTTTAGTATTCACAAAACTCTCACAGTACAGAGATAATAAACACAGAAAAGCATACCTCCCAATTGTCCCGATTTCCGCGGGACATTCATGATTTCGGTGTCCAGTCCCGGTTGGCAGGAGGTATGTCCTGATTTCAACTCAAATCTGCGACCGGATACATACGCGACTAAAGAAAGGAGCTATCACAGCTCAGCTCCTTGCTTTGCCGCGGCGCTCCGACTAGTGGCTGTGTAAGCGCGATGTGATATGACATCACATCGCGCCTACAACTCTGTTAGTGACACTGTGGAGAGAGCGGCGGGGGAGCGTTGTAAGGTGAGTATACGTGTTTTTTTGTGTTAAACATTGAGGGGAACATAATGAAGGGGGCCATGAAACTGGGGACAGATGAATGGGGGGAGAACGGTATGAAACTGTCGGCAGAGATGGGGGACATGAATCTGGGGACAGAGATGTGGGGACATGATTCTGGGTGCAGAGATGGGGAGACATGACTCTGGGGGCGATATGGGGGACATGATTCTGGGGGCAGAGATGGGGGGACACGAATCTGGGGGCAGAGATAGGGGACATGATTCTGGAGCAGAGATGGAGGGGGGGACATGAAACTGGGGGAGAGATGGAGGGGGGACATAATTTATGGGTGACTGTAGGAGGATTATACTATGTGGGGGCACATGAAAAATGAATGAGAATGGGCGGAGTCAACATAAAAGTGGGTGGAGCTAAATTTGCCACAGTGCACTGCCTGCACCGCACACTTTGTCCCTCTTTCGGTTCTTCAAAAGTTGGGAGGTATGGAAATGTCATAGTACATTTATAATATACAGGATATTTGATACAGTCCAGAGATAATAAACACAGTGATGCCATAATACAGTGATAATATATAGCGTAATGATACAGTACAGATATATAAGTGGGCAGCCTGGTGGCTCAGTGGTTAGCACTGTAATCTTGCCTTGCTGGAGTCCTGGGTTTTAATCCAGCCAAAGGCAACATCTGCAGGGATGTATGTTCTCTATGTGTTTGTGGGAGTTTCTTCCCACATTCCAAAGACATACTGATAGGGAATTTAGATTGTGAACCTTGGCACAGTGTTGACAATACTTGTATTTTGTATACCTGTTTTCTCAAGGAAAAAATGGTAAAGTTCACTACCAGAAACTACTAGATGCAGCTTATCTTCTTTGAGAATAAAAAGTAAAGTGTGTTGAAATTCAAGATGCCTTCCCTTATATTCCCTTAGATTTGCCTCCGTCAGGGCACCACTATACATATTAGATAATTGTCTGTTCTTGCCAAAATTGGTGGTATGCCCGACAAGTAATATCACCATATCAACAGTGAAGTTTGGAGGTGGGAACATCTTGGTGTGACGCCAACTATCAGGGTGATGAAGATGAGCCGAGGGTAGATATTTAAGCAAGACAATGTCCCAAACACACAGCCACGAAAACTTTCAATTGGTTTCATTGAAGGAAAATAAAGCTCTGGGGTCATTGAAGGAGCCACCGAACCTTTAGGATGTGAAGAGTGTTTGGGTGGAAGAATGGGACGAAATTATGCATGAGCAATTGGCACGAGATGTCTAGAAGGTGTCATACCCAACTAAGGCTATGGTACGAAGTATTAATGTTCAATACTTATTCCCTGTCTCACATCATATCTGGACACCTATAGCGTGATTTCTTTACCTGTGTGCATTGGATGGATAGTTATTATAGTATAAATGGGCTGTACAGAGGTGATATGTAAACCTTCCAACATTCTGTTTTCCATGGGACTGTCCTGCAAATCTACCCACCCAAACATGGGGCAAACAGATATGCATGGACAAGTATAACACAACTTAGACAAGACCAGACTTGGCCAAGGCCAACAAACCAGTTTCATCCTAATTGGAGAAACTTCTCTATGACATTTGTATCTTGGAATATAGAAGACAAAAGAATATTTTACGCTCATTAAATGTTGCACGGCTTTACATGTAAGGTACATGACCGGGTCAACACTATAGCTACGGGGATGAAAAACCCTACTGCAAGAATGTGGTTTAATGAAATCTGCAGGGAACTTCCCTTTGATCCCCAACCCCCCATTTATTTCTAGACACATGATCACAGAATGTAATATTGCTGTGTTTACTTAGGTCCAGATCCAGAGTATTATAGGTTATAAAACTATTAAACTTTATGTAAAATATTTTCTGAATGTGGTGAGAATTCACTATCTCCAGCCTGCAGGGAAGAACTCCGAGTCCTAAAGTGACCCTTACAAAGTCTGAGGCTAGACTCGCAAGAATGACTCACAAGTACTTGGGTTTTGCGTCCTCTTACAAAATATCAATTTCAGAAATGTATGAAACTCCAAAATGACTTAAATCAACTGAAGAGCAGGAAAAATGCAAACACATCAGACAAGAAGTTTTCGAGTATGGCTTCAGAGTTTTACTTTTATTCTAAATCCCAACACTTATTATTATGGACTGTTGATTGTCAATGTACTCGCACATTATGCTTTCAATCTTCTATAGAACGGGAACACTCTTGTCACAAATGCTTTAACTCCCACAGTTTAGTCGTGATGTGAATGTAAGATTTTATTTTATTTCTTTCAGTCTTTCTGGTAAAGACTTTAAAGAGATTAAAAAATGAAAACTTATACAAGATGTTAATGTGAAACTACTATCTTAGCCCTGCTAGTATACAAAGCTCTCCAATATACTACACCGTCATGTATGTCCACTCTCATTTCCCAGCTCTTCACTTAGACAATAACCTACAACTCTTATCCTTCCATATTAAATCCTTAGTCTTATTTCATCCAGACTTCTCCCATGCTGCACCTATTCTGTAGAACTGACTTCCTTAGCTCATTAGACTTCGTCGATACATTTCCAGCTTTAGGAATGCATAGATTATTAATTTTGGAGGTGTGAGAGAGTGAAGGGTATGGTCTGGGAAGAAAGGTATGTTCCAGCCAGGCAGCTAAAGGGAGTTTGGTAAAGACTCACACCAGGGAGGTCAGCTTTGTAATGAAGGTCTGATATAGTCTGTGTGTGAGGACTAGGAGTGTGGCACCACACTGACAGAGCTGACCTCTCCAGACCGAACCTACAAAGCAGGTACTGTGCCACCCGTTGTTGTTGCCAAGGCAGGAGTCTGGTAGCCAGGCTCCTGTATAGTCAGGGGAAAAGTTTCTTATGTTTAGTTAGTTCTCGGCTGAGAAGGTTTTGTTTTGTTTGTTTGTGCCTCTGCGAAGGTAGTTTATACACAAGAAGTGAATAAATACTGAACTTAAGTGCAACTCAGTCTCTGTGTCCTTGTTTCCTGCACTGCTACCGAGCATCTACCTGAGCGATTCCCCACAGAGGGCACACATAAGAAATTTAGTGTCCCACTGGTAACACTAGACAAAGATTACATGTGTGTATATGCCTTAGAGAATCAGGGTAATCATGTGTATATGTGCAGACTAAGGAATTTGACTTCAAAGTCACCAGCATACCCCCGTCTATATAGTAAGTTTATACAGGACTCTGAATAATTTATATCACCAAATAATCCCTTCACTACAGATTAATCTATGCTGGCAAAGATTACATTGTCACTGCATTACATACATTCCTAGAAGAGGGAATTTATGGTTCAAGTCTGCAGCACAGGAGAAGTCAAAAAAGATGAAGGAGGATTTATAGAGGACCTGTTTCCAAAGACAAAATGCTACATGGCATACATCATATCAGTGTTGGAATTAGGTTCCTTGGGCCCACCAGATGTGATTCTGGGGCCCATTCTCCAATAACTTTTAGGAAATAGACTATAGTATCCTTCAATTTTCAATCTTCTACTGGACCATTATAGAGCCCTGACCCACCATATGATCCTCTAGTAGACTGGTGGACCAGTCCGACACTGCTTCATATGATTGCCAATGTTCCCCTGAACAATTTGGAGTTTTTTGTTTGTTTTTAATGTGGTCCTCATCAAAACTTGTGGCCCCTCAATTGTATGTGTAAATTAGCCTTAATTTTCCAAGTGGGTGGTAACCTTGTTTAGTTCTCTTAGAAAGTTAAAGGTTCCCGATCCAACTCACTTGGAGAATCAGATCTAGTTTACATATAAACTTCCGCGATACATAACTTTTGAATGGGTGATGGAATTGAAAAAATAAATGCAAAATTTTTCAGGGGCACAGCAGCAATTGTATCACGTAGGGCATCTTGCATTTTTTGTATTGTGATGGGTCCTCATGTGAGGATGAAGGTTGCAGATTGGAGAAGTATGGTAGGTAAGGCACAGCATTTGTCCTGGGTGCAAGGGACAAACAGGGTCAAATCCATCTTGGCCAGGGGCAATAGTACGGTGGAGGTCGGGTATTTAATTATGGTGGCCATGGAACTGAGCAGTCGCTCTAAATAGCATAAGGGATCTCCCTACTAGCTTTCAATCTTTCCACTGAGGCCACATAATAAGTTGAACTTTTTGACACCGGTGTCTATTATTGTTGTAGTTGGTGTGGCCCAGAGGCTGGAGGCTTGTCATGGAGGTAGAGGTATCATTGGGTTGCATGGCCACTCCCTCTTTTGGGGCTCTGTTGAAGCGGTGGTACTTGCCATGCAGTGCCACATCCAATAGAGTGGGAAACCACCATTTAGAAATCATCAAGGTTCAAAATGTATGCTAAGAACCTTACATTCATTTTTGAAGATTTTGCTTATAAGCCTAGTAGTCCGTGGCTTTTTTCCCTAAAATGATGTTACATTAAGAAGTAGGACTAGAGATGCAAACCATTTCTTTGGCCGGGATGAAGAAAAGTCTAGCTGTTCCTTATTTGTGCAGATTCATCACTCTTGCAATGGATCGTTGAGCCTGGTAGGAGATAAAATGGTCATGTTTTCTGTTTAAGGCCAGAACTATGAGCAGCACATTCCAGACAGAAGGATTTATCATTTCAATCTTTTTCTTTGTTTGCGGCACTTGGCCATGCAATGTGATCTATGTGAAACGTCAAAGCCAATAAACATATTTACAGAACGTTACATTGTTTTTCTAAGACTTTTAGTCAAAACAGATTGTGGAAAATGAAATGTTGGCGTTGTGCGATAGTCCACCTCCAGCCTATGACTGATAGCGTTTCTGCCTTCCGATACAGTCACTGCACTATTAGGGAACCTTGGAGAATTGGGTGACACATCAGATGAATCAACATAAAAAGACTCATTTTTTGGTAAAATAAAACAGTTATTAACATAAAAGGAATTCTGAGTAAATACAGAGTAAGACGCTAAAGGCACAAGATCATAGATGGGGTAACTACCGTGAATAAAGTAAAGACCTGAAGCCTGCGGACCCTAACCTATTGCCACTAGAGATGAGCAAACGGCGTTCGACCGAGTACTTGTTCGATCGGATATCAGGCTGATCGAGATGTTCAATTCCAGTCGAACACCAGGTGGCAAACTCACTAAAAAAACCAGGATCGGTAAGTGACGCCACGGGCCCTACAAACACTATTATTATATAATAATATAATAATAGCATAATGATCCGAGGCCCAGGAGAGGTAAGGGAACATAAAAAAACTGTTACTTACCTTTCTGCACTCCTGGCAGGCTTTGGGCCTAGTTGTGTGACGTCCCTGATGTCACAGGACCAGGGCCTTCGTCCCAGGTCATGTGATGTCCAAACGTCATTGAAGATGGCCGACACCACCAAGGACAGCAGCGGAGCTGGGGATAGGTAAGTGACAGTGTTTTTTTATGTTTATTTCCCCCCCTTTGGTCTTTGATTATTATACTCTGAGGTCTCATGGGTGTCCATAGTGGGCATAATAGTGCATGCAGGGGCCACTATGGGGCATAGAGTGCGCAGGAATGTGTGTGTGTGTGGGGGGGGGGGTCGGTCAATCTTCAGCATCGGTCAGTGGGGGCCCATGTCAAATGTTCGCCACAGACTCCGCCATTCCTAGTTATGCCACTGTCTGGACCAGATGGAAGCTAAAGGGTATTCTATAGATCACTATTTTGCAAGGAAAAATTATGGGTACATAAGTAAATTCAAAGTGGAAACACGGTAATGGGGTCCCAAAATGAGAATAGTGCCCTCGCGTAGATACATGCACAAGTATACCCTGCAGTCCACCTGATGTGAGATGAACAGATATTCTGTCATGGGGCAGTGATTTGGTACTTAAGTGTGCGGGTGACTTTGACACTCGGTATAGATGATGGCCCCTGGGATTAGGGGCCCGCCTATCTTCTCATCTGATCAACAACTCTCATCTGTTCTCCTCCTCATCTTGTATGGTTTCTTGGACATTTACCTTAGTATTTACTAGTATACTTATAGTGGACACAAATCTTTTCATCCACATTTGGGACCCCCATTACTATCAAATTCATGGGGCAAATAAAAACTGCAATTCTATGGTATGAATGTGCCCATCAAGCCACCTTTTTGCCACAGACACAGGCTTATGTGTGTTATTTGTGTCAAGTGAGTCATTGCTGTATACAAAAATGACATCAACGTACCAACCGCCATACAATACTCCTAGCAATTAACCATGAGACGGAGATATCCTAGCTGGATGCTCTTTTGTACATGGTCTTAAAGTAAACACTTTTTGTAAGAAAACTTGGCTTGGAGAAAAGTGACTGCGCTCTCTGTCAGAAGAAACACCACTGAGATCAATTTAATGTTTCATTCACACCGCACAAAAGAATGTGTCAATAGCCCGAGGTGTGACGTCAACTCAAGGAGCTTCTGAAAACTCTTAAAAGCGCAAACAGAAGAAAATGCAAATAAGTAGCTGAACCGCACATCAGTATATGTAGACTTTACATGAGCTAACAAAGGACCAAGGATTCATCTGCAAAACACACACACAAATGAATTAGGCTTCTCTCCAAGGGTGTACGTAAAATCAAAGTAGACCATGCAACTACTCCCAGTCTTCTGGTGGGAAGGGGGGCCCTGAAAAGTTTGTAGTGTAAGAATATCGTACAAACACAGAATACTCTCTTCTTCTTCTGATGAACTCTATTTATTGACTTTGCAACTTGCAAACCGACTAGTGCAGTAGAACCTCACTGAGACTCTGGGACTCCGACCACCATAGGAGTTCCCACCAGAGTCTATCCAGTACAGTACCTGTGAGGGTCACAGAGGGTGCAATACACAATGTTATACAGGAACAACTGTAAAGCAGTGTGTGCCCTGCAGAGGGAATCAATCACAGATCCTTGGCCTTGGGTAGCTGCCAATGCTGTATATAGATAGGTCATGAATAAGTTCTTCTATTGTCAAGATTTCAAAGTTTTTGTAAAAATGCAAATAAACATCTTGGAGCAATGAGGGCATTTACATTGATTCAAGGAGGAAGGGGCAACGCTCTTGTTGCTCCAAAGGTCTCAAGTGCATATGGACAAAAATTGCAATATCTAAGCAACAGAGATTCAGATTCACAAGGGAAAACAGGTGACTCTAACCTATCTGGCTGTAGGGTTGGGTTGATTTGTTGGGTTCTTGTCACAGATTCCCTTTAAACTGGGCTACAAACCCACAAGGCAGCAACTTTCACAGTCTCTAGAATTAACATTTACAGTCTGTACAGTACTCAAGGTGATAGTAATGTCAGTACATCAGGTCCTTACATGCTCTGTTTCCTACTTTGGCCTCTATGCGGATAGTCAAACTGTGTTTTCCCCTTGTGAGTCTGTTCTTCCATTGCCAACATATTGCTGTTGTTGTCAATATGTAAATGAGCTCTTTGGAGCTACTAGGGCATTGCCACTCACCTTTTTGGAGCAACAACACCCTCATTGATCCAAAGAGCTCATTTGCATATAGACACAAGCAAACAACTCTCAACAACAATGGCACCAATTCACAAGGGAAAAATACTGTTTGAATTCAGGTTACGCTAATCTATCTCCTGGGCTGAGATGATATGTGGGGTCCATCTGTCGAATAATCCTCCCATGAGTTCACACCTGTTGAAGCTCTCCGACACATCTCTCAACTGGAGCGCATTAGGCTTAGCACAACATGGAATAAGGGACACCTTCTCTTCAACTTTATCCTCATGTCATCCATGTTACCCAGAGTTTGCATCTTATTTTATCGGGTCATAGGAACTTATACAGTATACATTTTTTTAACCATGAAAGTCAATGGTAGATATATGTAGATATACAGGGTGGGCTATAAGTATGGATACACCCAGGTGGGCCATAAGTATGGCTACACCCAGATACGGATACACCGGATCTCACTCCCTTGGACTTCTATCTCTGGGGCCATTTGAAGGCTATGGTGTACTCCGTGAAGATCCAGGATGTGGGGCACCTGAAACAACAGATACAGGATACAATAATAATGAATAACGCTATGTTAAAAATGAGCACCCCATTGTTTTTCTTGTGCAATTCTCCATGTGTTTGATGTGTCACATGGCCCCCTCCCTATTTAAAAAGTAAAATTGAATCCAAAATGGCGGCTTTGCAGATGGCCACCATGGGCATCACCCGGCCTTAAATGTTCCTCCCCTCCCATGTGATTATATGCCACAAACAATAAGGTGGTATCAGCAACCACTTCCATTTTATCTGGGTGTATCCATACTTCTAGCCCAACTTGTAGATATGTCCCTCTTACCTTTCCAGATATTTCCATTTAGGTGTGCCACAGAATAGGCAACATTTTTAAGAGTTGTTAAGGATATGCTAACAATCTCATTTGTGTATATATGTGTATATATGTTGTCGCCCTGTGGGGAGGTGGAGAGAAAGGTGTCAAAACTTAGCAAGATATGATATTGTGTTGGATTGGTTCCATGGGAAATCGCCTAAGTCAACTAAACTGGAGATCTACTAAGTCTGGTCACACCTGTATTGTTACATACATTTGTTTGCATTAGTTTAACATACATCTGATCTTTAAAAAATAGTGTAAAAGAGCAACGTGGGTGATAGGAATTAATACTCAATGTTTATTAACTGTACTCATGAATTCCTAGGGAAACTCAATAAATATCAACTCCTACTTCATATCACATTGCCCTAAGCAGTTATAAAGAGAAATGCCAGTGAGCAGCTCACATAACAAGATATGCCAGACGCAACATTAAATCGCTGAAAGATGGAAATGACTGGCCTGCTATAATCCCGTCAGTAACTATATACAATAAATGTGTAATGTGTATAAGAACGGTCTTATCAGATCTGTTGTAGTGTCTAAAAGCTAGGTGGGTTCTGGTAGTCTTTAGAGGGAGTCTGGTACCAGAACCCAGCCACGCAGATAGATAGGCTATCAGTGTTTTCTTCTTTGCTGCCCTTTTATTTCGAGTTCATATCTGGGTAGGAGTCTCCATTTAGTATCTGTCTGAAGTCTGTGGACTATTATAGTCAGTGGAGCCCATTTGGCTTTGTAGGCATCTACGGTTTTAGTGATCCACCTATCTGTTCTGTTCCTGGCCAGCCTGATGCTAGCTTAACCTATCTATCTGAGTGGCTGGGTTGATATGTTGAGTTCTGCTGGCAGACTCTAAAGGAGTTGTCTGTTTAGTTAAAGAAGTGGACACAGACAGAGGAAGGGTTAATAAAAAACAAACATGAGAGGTACTTATCTTCAGACTTATTACAATGCTCCGGGGTTCATTCTCCGATGTTCCTTGTCAGAGTTTGATGAGAGATCTGTAATAGGTATGCCATGTTGACTGCATGTGACCACTGCTGACCCTCTCTGGCTCCAGTAGCATACCACTGAGGCCAGTTATTGGGTGGAGTGGTCACATACATCAATGTGATGTCACTGCTACAACCTTAACAGACACCAGTGTGTTGATGTGATGTCATTGCTTCAGCCCTGTCAACAACACCAATATAGAGCGCCGCAACAGCGTCGGTTTTACTCAACCCCTCCTCTGCCCTTTAATAGATAAAAAAGGATACCTGGCGCCCGTAGATGGATCAGAAGTGCAGACTCAGAGGTAACCATTGCAGCTCCTACCCGGACACCAGCCAGGGAGGTGGTGGGTGCAATGAGTAAAAAATAATAGTAAAAACCGGGAAAATAGTGCGGAGCGCTACTGTAAGGATACCACACAACAAGGTAATATTCTTGAGGCTGAAGTACCATGTTTATTGGTTCCAAATGGCAGTATAGACAATTAAAGGCTACTCGTTTTGACACTGATAAGGCATCTTCATCAGGTCAAAATATTCCAATGCTGTCTGAGGTTTGTTCCCATGCTCTGGGACAGCATTGGAATACTTTGGCCTGATGAAGACGCCTGATTGGCGTCGAAACGCGTAGCCTTTAATTGTCCATACTGCCATTTGGAACCAATAAACACGGAACTCCAGCCTCAAGAATATTACCTTGTTGTGTGGTGTCCTTACAGTAGCGCTCCGCTATTGTCCCGGTTTTTACTATTGTTTTTGTCTGCACTTTTATGGTCATGCAACCTTTGGTAAAAAAAAATGGAGACAGTAATAATGATGAAGCTTTTTATGTCTTCTACTAAATTACTGTTGTAGGTGGTCATGGTTAGAGATGAGCGAACACTAAAATGTTCGGGGTTCGAAATCCGATTTCGAACAGCTGGACACTGTTCGAATGGGTTTCGAACCCCATTATAGTCTATGGGGGGAAATGCACGTTTCAGGGGTAGGCAACATTCGATCAAATTCTACTTACCAAGTCCATGAGTGAGGGTCGGGCTGGATTCTTCTCCCTGTGCAGCGTCCCCACTTCCTCTTCCGGCCTTGAATTCACTCTGCTAGGCATTGGGCCTGGGCAGAGCCGACTGCGCATGGCCGCACTACAAGCAGACATGTGCAGTCGGCTCTGCCCAGGCCCAATGCCTGGCAGAGTGAATGCAGAGACGGAAGAGGACGCGGGAGTGCTGCGCAGGGAGAAGACTTCTAAAGGTAAGAGAAGAACCAGCGTTGATTGGCAATGTATAGCATTCTGCCAATCAACGCTGGTTCTGCATCGAACCTTAAACTTCGAACAGCTAGCAGTGTTCGATCGAGTACGAGTATTTCAAATACCGTAGTATTCGATCGAACACCTACTCGATCGAACACTACTCGCTCATCTCTAGTCATGATGGATTTGGGTCCCACTTCAGATTTTTGCTAGTGGACCTACAAGCTTGGTCCACTAGCAATTTCGTAAAGCCTTTACTGCATGCTTGGAGATTTCAATTACTGGAAGTCCTTGAGGTGTCAAAAATCTAGAGCGCATCTCGGGAGCAACAGCCTTAAATTAGATATACAAGTGCAATAACCTAAAATGAATTTCATGTACCACTAATCTTCAATATATAAATGTTTATCTATGCATAAAACCCGAATATTTTCCATGCAAAGAGTACACAAAAAAACAAACTCATCCAGCGACAAACTCATCTTCCAGAAACGGAATTTTCAAACATAAAAGCGAAGCAAACAATAATCCAACCTAAAGATTCGAGACGCTAGAGATTTATTATGTTTGAATTGAATTTCCCAGTGAAAAGTTTAAAAGCATCGCTCTGTATATCACCGCATCTGTCTCCCTGGCATATTTGCTTAAAACAAACAGGGGAAAATGCTGAAGCATAATTTAACTTTGTCATATATTCTGTCTGAAGCCTAGAGAAAATCTAACCCCGGAGGCGAATGTTCATCTATTGTTCCTTTTATTGACTATAAATTGTATTCATTTTTACACTATATCAAAGCATATTGTACCGTATAGCCCATAGAGCGAGCAGCGAATCATTTGTTTAGATGTCTCTACAGATATATGGCTTCAAAAAAATCATTATTAATTTAATAGATCTAAAAAAAACCTTGTATAAAAGAAATAACAAAGGTGAAAAAAGCTAAATTAATTTTATTTACTCTTTATATAGCAGGTCAGCAATGCAATGCAAGGAAGGCTGAGATGTTCGGAATGCCTAGTAACTTGAAACCCCATCATTCTTGGCAGTAGGGTTCCTTCTGCTGGATTGTTGAATGAATACTACATCAGAAGTGTGGGAGTTATGTATATTTTCCAAAAAAAGGTATTTATTGCTCTTTGGGGGACGTTCCTATGAAGAGCAGGGGTGGGGCTTTAAATAGTCTTTGATCTGAAATGCAAACATGGGTGATATGATCTTGAGCTGCACTTGACACAGGACACAAATGGTAATGAGGTTTGATATCTAGCGTGCATCATTTGTTACACAGTCACTAACTCGTCAAACAAGTTAGTCTCATTTCTAAGAGCATGGGAAGAACATGCAAATCTGACTTCCATGATGTAATTAGGATGTCAGTGCCTCAAGTATGCACACCAATAGAGGGTGCTGACTGAGAATGTGCAAGTCTATCTTCCATGATGTAATTAGGAAGACAGAATCTCAGTCAAGCACAACCTATAGAGGGCACTCCCTTTAACATCACGCCGACCTTCTCAGAGGCCTTTGTTTGCAATGATGTTGGGATTTAACTAAATACAGTCTTCTCAGCCAAGGACAGCTGTTTTGATGTACTTGCATCTCGTCAGCTTGGTGCAGAGAGGACTGATCTGGCAGAAGTGAGAGGCTTAGACAGGGTTGAGGGATACACTTTTCAGCCACTAGATATATCCCCCCTTGCTAATTTGCTGTTCACTTCCTGTTACTGGAGCAAGTTTGTCTTTAGAAACAATCTCAAGATGGGAGCACAGATTTCCTTGCCTGTACACTGCACAGAGAGGAGTCTGCAGCTTCTCATTGTGAGAGTAAAGCGAGTCTATCTACTTTCGACTAGCTGCTTGTGTTATTGCTGATGGTATGTCAGTCATAGACAGCAGGAAGCTTTTGCCATTGTGCTGAGATTACTCTTTTTCTGTGTCAGGGATCTTATTACATGCATTATAACCTGGATTTGCAGTCCAATGTCCCTGTATATCCTATAATATGTTCACTTGGGATTATCTCAGCTGTTTGCTATTTTACAGTTACAGCAATTTCTGTCACAAGTAAAGACACCAGTAATAGTAATAATGGATGTGGTTACAGACTGCTTTGTACTGTACACTCCCCCTACCTCAGAGTGAAATGTAAAATGTGCTGTAGCCATAATGAGGCTATTAAGAGCACGTATGAAGGCTTTTAAAGCCAAAGAACAGATTGGCCAGCAGATATTTCAACTTTTGATGAAAGCTCAGGTACTCTTTAAAATAGCTGTCCAGCCACCTAAAAGGTTTTGAAAATTTTCAAAAAAATTTTGGAAACCTGCTTAGAATGTTATAGTATCTTAGCTTCCAGCGATAAAATTCCAATAGGGAATTGGAAGTGTTGGATTGGGAGCTGCATGGGATTGATGAATAGTATAACTTTATTTTTTTTCTAGCATTTGATATAAATTTTTCAGTTGTTGGATGGCCCCTTTAATTCTACACATGACTGCATTCACCGTGACTTCAAGATAGCTTGACTATTTTACTTAACAAATAAGAATAACATTTGTGCTGAGAAAAGTAGAATTCAGATATATTGAGAAACGCGGGTAATGATCTTCTATTTTACATCTGTGGCAGAATGCTTCACCGCTGAATGCCAGGTAGAAGGAGCAATCAGATGTTATTGCCGTTCAATGAATTCAAATGCACATTCTTGGAATTAAATGTAGCTATAAAATATGCAGAGATGCAGATAGGAGGCACAAATATTAATCTGCCAAATGTTTTTCACTTACTGGAGCTCAACTAACAAATACACTGAGGGCATAGACACGGGAACAGAAATGAGCATTCTTAAAGCTAT
The DNA here is from genome assembly GCF_031893055.1 of Leptodactylus fuscus. Classification (NCBI taxonomy): domain Eukaryota; kingdom Metazoa; phylum Chordata; class Amphibia; order Anura; family Leptodactylidae; genus Leptodactylus; species Leptodactylus fuscus. Next base: position 213,632,179 of record NC_134267.1, on the reverse strand, counting down.
ACTCAACCATTAAGCTGCCTTGTTTTAATTCACTGTGCAATTGAATCTATAGGAGTTATGCCACAAAGCATATTAATCCTCTATCCATAGGATCAGTAAGGGACTGACCTCTGAGAGCCCAGCCAATCCTAAGAAAGGGCGAGGGTTTTATTTTATCCCTGATGTTATTGCAGCTAGGATAAATGTTGGCACGTCCCTGTTGGACAAGAGACATCCCCTTTCCATTCATGTCAGAGATAGCTGAATTGCAGCACTCAGTTATCTCTGGCGCTACTGCTACAGCCAAGTGCAGTACTTGTGCTATCATCTCTGGCAAATGAATGTAAATAGGAGCATGCAGTGGCGTAACTAGGAATGGCAGGGCCCCGTGGTGAAATTTTGACTTGGGGCCCCCCAACCGATACCGACGCCAAAGACCTCGACCAACCCTCTCCTCCGCACTCTATTATGTCCCTTAGTGGCCCCTGCACACAGTATTATGCCCCTTAGTGGCCCCTGCGCACAGTATTATGCCCCATAGTGGCCCCTGCATACAGTATTATCCCCCATAGTGGCCCCTGCACACAGTATTATGCCCCATAGTGGCCCCTGCACACAGTATTATCCCTCATAGTGGCCCCTGCACACAGTATTATGCCCCATAGTGGCCCCTGAACACAGTATTATGCCCCATAGTGGCCCCTGCACACAGTATTATCCCCCATAGTGGCCCCTGCACACAGTATTATCCCCCATAGTGGCCCCTGCACACAGTATTATGCCCCATAGTGGCCCCTGCACATTATGTCCCTTAGCGGCCCCTGCACACAGTATCATCCCCCATAGTGGCCCCTGCACACAGTATTATAGCCCATAGTGAACACCCATAAACAATTATTATACTCTGGGGTCTTTTCAGACCCCAGAGTATAATAATCTGAGACCCAGGGAAATAAAAACACAAAAAATTACTGTTTCTTACCTGTCCCCAGCTGCTACGCTGTCTTCTCCGCTGCCGTCCTTGTTCTATGATGTCGGACGTCACATGACCCGGGAAGCAGGCCAGGTTCATGTGATGTCAGAGACGTCAGACAAGAAGGAAGGAGGCCTGGCAGGATCGTGGAGAGGTAAGTAACAGTGTTTTCTATGTTTCTTACCTCTCCTGGTCCACCGATCATTATACTCAGGGGTCTGCAAAGACCCCCGAGTATAATGATAGCAGCGGTAGCGTCTGTCACCAGGCCCCTAATGTCCCGGGCCCTGTGGCAGCTGCCTCTGTTGCTATGGCAGTAGTTACGCCCTTGGGTGCATGGACGCGTCCTGTCCTGCAGGGTATGACTGGCTGTGGTCAGACTGAATGCACAATGGATAAAAAAACCCACCACCCTTTCTCAGGATTGATGGGGTCTTAACAGTCACACCCACACCAATCAACTATGTATCATTTATCCTATGGATAGAGGATAAATATTATTGGGGGCATAACCCCTTTAATCGATTGGTTCCTGGGAGCAGATGTACCGCTTGTTACAGGACATGTCTGATCACTAAGCAGTGACTCTGACGAGCCGTGCACCTCTGTGTGTTCATCACATGACCATGGACCGATATTTAAGTAAACAATGAATGACAGAAGCAGAGATCAAAAAAAAAACTGTGAGGATTTATACAGAAACTCACTGTCGAAATTTTCATGAAACAAATAATAAAATTTGCTGAAACTGGACAACCCCTTTAATTCTAAGAAATTAGTAACAATATTAGAGTTTCAATACATTACGCCCTCACATAAGGGCGTGACTACCGGGGTACCAGCTGCCACAGGGCCCGTGATATTAGGGGGCCCGATGACAACCACTACCACTGCGTATTTTTTTCTTAATAGGCCGTTACCAGCTGAAGTTACTCCAGCCAGTAATGGGCCTTATTTACTTACCGATCCAGGACCCTGAGTATAATGATTGGAGGCCCAGGAGAGGTAAGGGAACATAAAAAATACTGTTACTTACCTCTTCTGGTTCCAGACAGGCTTCGAGCATGGAGGGGGTCGGTCAGGGTCTTTGGCGTCGTTCGGGGGGCCCATGTCAAATCTTTGCCACGGGGCCCCGCCATTCCTAGTTATGCCACTGCCCTCACACTTACAATAAGTTCTCAGTGACGACCAAGTCAGTGGTAAAGTTAAGGATACAGCTGCAGGCTCGGACTGGCCCGCCGGGTAACCGGGGAATTCCCCGGTGGGCCCCAAGCCCTGACTGAAAGTTTTGATTTTACCAATGCAAATGCATTGGTCGGGGCCCGATCGGGATGGCCAGGGGCCCCCAACCGGGCACCTGGCCAATGCATTTGCCTCCACACACAGGGGCCCCCATTAGCTGATGCTGAAGCTGTACACATCGGAGGACAGCATGTGTATCTTCAGCACCAGCTAATGGCCTCTTCCTTCACTTACCTGCAGCTGCTATGCTGCTCTCCTGTGAGGTCTCCCCTGCTGCCCGCACGCACTTCCTCCCCCTCCCCCCTCCTCCTCACACTGAGTCCTCTTACATCGCAGCGTGTGGGGAAGACAGGAGCCATCTGCTGCGATGGTGAGTAAATTCTTTTGGTAAAATCTGTATGTTTAATATGTATATATGTGTACATTTGTGTAACGTATGTGACTTGTACACTGTGTGAGTACTGTATGATTGTATACAGGTATGTGTGAGTATATACAGTATGCTATAATAATGTGTATGTATATACAGTCCTATGAAAAAGTTTGGGCACCCCTATTAATCTTAATCATTTTTTGTTCTAAATATTTTGGTGTTTGCAACAGCCATTTCAGTTTGATATATCTAATAACTGATGGACACAGTAATATTTCAGGATTGAAATGAGGTTTATTGTACTAACAGAAAATGTGCAATATGCATTAAACCAAAATTTGACCGGTGCAAAAGTATGGGCACCCTTATCATTTTATTGATTTGAATTCCCCTAACTACTTTTTACTGACTTACTGAAGCACAAAATTGGTTTTGTAACCTCAGTGAGCTTTGAACTTCATAGCCAGATGTATCCAATCATAAGAAAAGGTATTTAAGGTGGCCAATTGCAAGTTGATCTCCTATTTGAATCTCCTCTGAAGAGTGGCATCATGGGCTACTCAAAACAACTCTCAAATGATCTGAAAACAAAGATTGTTCAACATAGTTGTTCAGGGGAAGGATACAAAAAGTTGTCTCAGAGATTTAACCTGTCAGTTTCCACTGTGAGGAACATAGTAAGGAAATGGAAGACCACAGGGACAGTTCTTGTTAAGCCCAGAAGTGGCAGGCCAAGAAAAATATCAGAAAGGCAGAGAAGAAGAATGGTGAGAACAGTCAAGGACAATCCACAGACCACCTCCAAAGAGCTGCAGCATCATCTTGCTGCAGATGGTGTCGCTGTGCATCGGTCAACTATACAGCGCACTTTGCACAAATAGAAGCTGTATGGGAGAGTGATGAGAAAGAAGCCGTTTCTGCACGTACGCCACAAATAGAGTTGCCTGAGGTATGAAAAAGCACATTTGGACAAGGCAGCTTCATTTTGGAAACAAAAATTGAGTTGTTTGGTTATAAAAAAAGGCGTTATGCATGGCGTCCAAAAAGAAACAGCATTCCAAGAAAAACACATGCTACCCACTGTAAAATTTGGTGGAGGTTCCATCATGCTTTGGGGCTGTGTGGCCAATGCCGGCACCGGGAATCTTGTTAAAGTTGAGGGTCGCATGGATTCCACTCAGTATCAGCAGATTCTTGAGAATAATGTTCAAGAATCAGTGACGAAGTTGAAGTTACGCCGGGGATGGATATTTCAGCAAGACAATGATCCAAAACACCGCTCCAAATCCTCAGGCATTCATGCAGAGGAACAATTACAATGTTCTGGAATGGCCATCCCAGTCCCCAGACCTGAATATCATTGAACATCTGTGGGATGATTTGAAGCGGGCTGTCCATGCTCGGCGACCATCTAACTTAACTGAACTTGAATTGTTTGTCCAAAATACCTTTATCCAGGATCCAGGAACTGATTAAAAGCTACAGGAAGCGACTAGAGGCTGTTATCTTTGCAAAAGGAGGATCTACTAAATATTAATGTCACTTTTCTGTTGAGGTGCCCATACTTTTGCACCGGTCAAATTTTGGTTTAATGCATATTGCACATTTTCTGTTAGTACAATAAACCTCATTTCAATCCTGAAATATTACTGTGTCCATCAGTTATTAGATATATCAAACTGAAATGGCTGTTATAAACCCCAAAATATTTAGAACTAAAAATGATTAAGATTAATAGGGGTGCCCAAACTTTTTCATAGGACTGTATGTGTGTGTGTATATATAGTATTCATACAAGTATATATATGACATATATGGTAAATGAATGTATATAAATGTATATGTGCTATAGTATTGTATATGTGGTATATGTATAAGGCCTGGTTCACATCTGCATTCGGTGATCACATCACAGGACGCCTCAGGTTCCGGACCAAAAAACGAGTAGCCGCGTCTGAATGCCGGTGCACTGCACCAGCATCCAGTCACACACTCTACCCCAGACTAGGCCCAATACATGGGCCTAGATGGGAGGAGGGTGTGTATTCAGGCTGAATCGCGAGGCGAAACAACCTGAAGAATGAGTATCTCGCTTCTTTTTCCGGGAGCTGGAACAAACCAGCTCCCGGAAAAATGAACTGACCGACTCCCATTGATTTCAATGGGAGCCATCTTTTTGGTCAGGATTTTGAGGCACATACGGCCTCAAAATCCTGACCAAAAATCCCCGCGTGAACTTACCCTAAAGGAAACAAAGTCCTCAGAGGAAACCTCTGCGGAGTTTCTGCAATAAGCACTGCAGGAAAAACTGATGTGTTGCCGTCAGGGTTTTTCCCGCAGCGCTTTTTGCTTTGTCTTGCTACATGGGGCTTTAGCCTGACGCTAGGTTCACACCAGCATTCGGCAGTCCGTTCTCAGCTTTCCGTCTTCTGCATGTAGAAGACAGAAAGCTGTCAGACCGGGTGCGGCGGTGTGCGTTTTATGCTCTCCACCGCAAAACTGTTTTTTTAAAATCGGACACAGAGTACTGCATGTTTGACTCTGTGTCCGATTTTAAAAAAATGGTTTCGTGGCGGAGAGCATAAAACGCTCACCGCCGCTCACAGCCGGACATCTTTCTCACCCATTCAAATGGGAATGGGTGAGAGAGCCTCCTGCAGGTTTCCGTCTCCTGCCTCTGTTTTGTGCATTTTCCCCGCACTTTCTCCCAATTGCGCAGCTGAAAGTAACCGGCCATGTTTTTAGAAGCGCTCACATTTTAGAGTTTGTGGCTGTTCCACATCTTTTTTTCCTATAATGTGCGGATGAGGTAAATTTGATTAAATTTCATTCACTTTGCTGGTTCCGTAAAACACTTTTTTTCTCTGTAGTAGCCAAAGATGTTGCGTTTCTGCAATGTGAGGTTTCAGGTATTTATGACCTATCCTGAGTATAGGCCATAAAAAAAAGTTTAACACTGGAAACCCCTTTAATATGTCCCATACAGTTTAACATCCCCCTTCTGCACAGGATGTTACCCCATCACTGCTCCCACACAATATAATGGCCCCATCACTGTTCCCCATACATTATGGGGGACCAGTGAAGAGGCCACTGTATGGGGGGACCAGTGAAGTGGCCATAAAATATTTGGCCCAGACAACCCCTTAAAACAGGTTGTCTATAAACTGGAATGATCACTGTGGTGACCGCCAGAGAGATGTAAAAATATTATTATTTTTTTTTTTAAAAAGCCTTCTCACCTGTCCCCAGCACCCTGTTGTCCCCGCCTGTGTCTGTTTGACTCATGGTCTCATTTCTGGAAAATCCTGTACCTAATTGGTCTCAGCAATCACATGAGGTGCAGGACTGCCAGCAAGTAGTGCCAGTACGTGTGGGTTGGGGTTTGAGTGTCCTTAGGGTCTCGTCGTTCTTGTTTGTGGCGTGCGGGTATCGGTGGGTATGGGGTAAACAGGTGATGGGGGGTCACTTAGTGGTGTTCGGGTGATGGGGGGGGGTTTAATAGTCTCTGGGGGGTTTGATAGTCCGTGCGTCTCATCTTCCTCTTGTTTGGTGACAGCTGGACACGTAGTATAGTCAGGGCTGAAGGCAGCAATAGTCTATGAGAGAATAGTCTTAGGTCTATGGGAGAATTTTCCGCATGCTCTGTACAGGGAGGGGGAATACATAAGCTGTGATATCATCTGTAGTGGATGTAATGATGGGTCTGGGGTGATATTTATAGATCTGTTATTGTAATCTTGTCTGTGATGAAATGAGACTGCAATGAAAGCTCCAACAGAAATGGCTGTTGTCAGTTATTATTAGGCTTAGTGGCCAAATAATACACATTTAAATAAAATCACAAATTTTAAAAAAATATGTTTAACACAAAACAATTATTTTAAAATAAATAGTCCATTTCCTTTAGTAATAGATCGCTTATGATCATGAAGGTCATGGTGAGGACTATGACGACACACCTATGCAGTTAATAGACAATATTGCAATACCTAATAGTGTAACATTGTTTCAATGCAATAAAACACATCCAAACGCATTACCCTTCGGTTTGATAAATGTTCCCTACCGGTGTTTTGTACAATTGACAATTTACTTTTACTACATTTCAGAAATGAAACAAATGACTTGAGTGTATGGGTGGATACGGCTCCCTATGAGCGTGCTGTAACTTACCATTTTATAAATTGCATTATTTTCTTAGAAAACATTTTATTGTTACAAAGTAAATCGGCGTCTGCAAATAATACAGTCGAGCACCTTTCAATGTCTTTTAAGTCCCTGTCGGCTATTAATATCCTGTTCTCTTAGCTTTTCTTTGTGTTACCATGACACCTGGACTCCTGTCTCAAAGGATCTATTAAAGTCTTGCATTTCTGTTTTTTACTCCCGGGCAGATCCGTGCAGTCTGTAGACATGATGTAACATCTAACCATAACTTTTCTATTTCTACCTTTCACAAATACTTACACTGTGGTGAAAGATAACAAACGTGTCTCTTGGTTTTCCGCACTTGTTTGCATCTCTGAATTTTTAAAGGGGGAAATAAATGTTACCAAGGATCTGCTGAACTGTTCTTGTTGTATTGTGACAAAGGATTCTCACATGTCAATAGGTCCTGTAAGAGAAAATGTACAAGTTTTATACTAAGTTTTTACTTTAAGCATATTTTATAAGAATTTTTGCTGATTCTGTTCTTTAATATTCCGTGCTGTTGCCTAAATTTTAGAAAAAGTACCATATACTACATTTCCTTTACATAACTCATCTCATTGATAGCACAGACAGTATTACAATAGAAGATAACACCTCTATAGATACAACACTGACTCATCATTGAATCCACTACTGGCAACAAATAATGTCACAGTTTAAAGAAATTCTATCATTAAAACTGCATTTTTTTCTCGCTAACACGAAGGAATAGCCTAAGAAAGGCTATTCTTCTCCTACCTTTAGATGTCTTCTCTGCGCTGCCATTCCATAGATATACCGTTTTTTTAAATATGCAAATGAGTTTTCTCGCAGCACTGGGGCGGTCCTCTGCACTCAAACAGCACTGGGGGCATCCCCAGTGCTGCAAGAGAACTCTCCAGCAACAGCCTCTTCTTCCTCTGGAATGCCCTCTCCGCGACATGTTCTAGGGATGGCTTCTTCTGGTTTTAAATGGGACGCATGTGCAGTCGAAGGGTCCTGACGGTAAAGAAGACCCATCAACTTTTTTCAGATATCTGTAATTAACAAATAGTCCCCAATATGTATGGACATATTTAAAGGAGTTTTCTCATGAATATGACCATATTTAAATTTGTAGACCATTAAAAGTTAAACATTTTCGCATATATAAGTATTTTACAAATTTGCAGCATTTTCTACATTTTCTCTACTCATCATAATGGCGATCATCTGTTGCCTTGATCAGTTGCCAATGGACCATGAAAACTGAATTTCTATACTCTGAAACCCAGCCATGATTTCATTATTGTGGCCAGGCTATTGTCTCATACATGTAGTGTCCCCATCTGATAACCCGGTAACAATAAGGACATCATGGCTGGGTTTATGACAAGTCTGGACAACAGAAAATTCTTAAATTCATGGCTGTATCCATTGGCAACTAATCAAGGAAACATACTGTCACCACTACGTCCAGGAACGGTTGTGCATGGGGTACACAAAGCATTCCCTGTCATGCTTGTACCAATTTTTGAATTTACCCCAAGTAGACTCCATGCCACCCTTTCTGTCAAAGTGGAGGGTAACTTAGGCCTCTCTCTTACCACAGAACAAAGGAGGCTGGCGGCTCACAAAACCTCCATGAGCAGCTCCTACCAGGAAACCAACAGAAAAATTGGTATAGAGTGCCCCATGTCTTACACAAGATCTTCACAGACAGTTCCGCCTTTTGTTGGCGCTGTGGCTTAGAGGAAGGGACTATGTTGCATGTCTTCTGGTGTATAATCAGTCATCCAAGACATTCAAGATTAGACCCTAGACAAAAATCCTGCCTGGATATTGCTCTAACCCTTAGCAGGTATAAATGATCCAGAAATCTACTAAACACAGTGAAAGCCTGCATTCCTGAAAGATGGAGAAACTCCGAATCCCTGACAATATCTCACTGGTTGGTTAAAGGGAGCGCCCTCTATAGGTTTGTTTGACTGAGACTCTGTCTTCCTAATTACATCATGGAAGATAGACTTGCACATTCTCAGTCAGCGCCCTCTATTGGTGTGCATACTTGAGGCACTGGCATCCTAATTACATCATGGAAGTCAGATTTGCATATTCTTCCCATGGTTGGAAAGAGTGAATGAGATTATTCCTGTCACCCCTGAACGTGCAGGCCAATTTGGGGAAAACCTGTTACTATTGGACAATGTTCTTCTAATTGCTGAGGTACAGGGAGCTCCTGGGCTTTGCTTTTAGACTCCCTGTGTGTTGACAGAGACTCGCACTACACCCTGGAACTCCCACCTTCCTTTTTTCTTCTTCTCTTTTCCTCTCACTTTCTTCCCTACTTTTCTCACCCTTGGTCCACTTCCTTCTTCCGCTCTCCATCGTCTTCTCTCAGCAATCCACATTCCTTTTCTCTCGACCCTTCCTTTTTCTCATCTCTCTTTGAGACTTCATCTGCTATCCAATTCTGTTTTGTAAATAGTTCTTGTTGGTTACCCAATGTTGGATGGGATACATATGTCCGCCACCTTACCTCTGCCAAAACTCTCAGAGACATCTTGTCTTAACATGAAAGATTATTTTACTAGGCAGACTATATACAGTGCTATGAAAAAGTTTGGGCACCCCTATTAATCTTAATCATTTTTAGTTCTAAATATTTTGGTGTTTGCAACAGCCATTTCAGTTTGATATATCTAATAACTGATGGACACAGTAATATTTCAGGATTGAAATGAGGTTTATTGTACTAACAGAAAATGTGCAATATGCATTAAACCAAAATTTGACCGGTGCAAAAGTATGGGCACCTCAACAGAAAAGTGACATTAATATTTAGTAGATCCTCCTTTTGCAAAGATAACAGCCTCTAGTCGCTTCCTGTAGCTTTTAATTAGTTCCTGGATCCTGGATGAAGGTATTTTGGACCATTCCTCTTTACAAAACAATTCAAGTTCAGTTAGGTTTGATGGTCGCCGAGCATGGACAGCCCACTCTCAAATGATCTGAAAACAAAGATTGCTCAACATAGTTGTTCAGGGTAAGGATACAAAAAGTTGTCTCAGAGATTTAACCTGAGACAGTTTCCACTGTGAGGAACATAGTAAGGAAATGGAAGACCACAGGGACAGTTCTTGTTAAGCCCAGAAGTGGCAGGCCAAGAAAAATATCAGAAAGGCAGAGAATAAGAATGGTGAGAACAGTCAAGGACAATCTACAGACCATATCCAAAGAGCTGCAGCATCATCTTGCTGCAGATGGTGTCACTGTGCATCGGTCAACAATACAGCGCACTTTGCACAAGGAGAAGCTGTATGGGAGATGATGAGAAAGAAGACGTTTCTGCAAGCATGCCACAAACAGAGTCGCCTGAGCTATGCAAAAGCACATTTGGACAAGCCAGCTTCATTTTCGAAGAAGGTCCTGTGGACTGATGAAACAAAGATTGAGTTGTTTGGTCATACAAAAAGGCGTTATGCATGGCGTCCAAAAAAAAAAACCCAGCATTCCAAGAAAAACACATGCTACCCACTGTAAAATTTGGTGGAGGTTCCATCATGCTTTGGGGCTGTGTGGCCAATGCCGGCACCGGGAATCTTGTTAAAGTTGAAGGTCGCATGGATTCCACTCAGTATCAGCAGATTCTTGAGGATAATGTTCAAGAATCAGGGATGAAGTTGAAGTTACGCCGGGGATGGATATTTCAGCAAGACAATGATCCAAAACACCGCTCCAAATCGACTCAGGCATTCATGCAGAGGAACAATTACAATGTTCTGGAATGGCCATCCCAGTCCCCAGACCTGAATATCATCGAACATCTGTGGGATGATTTGAGAGCAGGCTGTCCATGCTCGGTGACCATCAAACTTAACTGAACTTGAATTGTTTTGTAAAGAGGAATGGTCCAAAATCTCTTCATCCAAGATCCAGGAACTGATTAAAAGCTACAGGAAGCGACTAGAGGCTGTTATCTTTGCAAAAGGAGGATCTACTAAATATTAATGTCACTTTTCTGTTGAGGTGCCCATACTTTTGCACCGGTCAAATTTTGGTTTAATGCATATTGCGCATTTTCTGTTAGTACAATAAACCTCATTTCAATCCTGAAATATTACTGTGTCCATCAGTTATTAGATATATCAAACTGAAATGGCTGCTGCAAACACCAAAATATTTAGAACTAAAAATGATTAAGATTAATAGGGGTGCCCAAACTTTTTCATAGGACTGTATGAAGTCGCCCTATTCTTATGTTATATGTTCCCCTGCTCACCCCTATGGTTCTTTATACACTGTTTATAAAAAAAAAAATGCAAAAAAGCTAATACGGTACCTCTAAGATGGTTTAAATATGGCTATGTTCAAGGGATAACCCTTGAACATGGCGCCACACTGAGTAGCAGTCTCGATACAGAGCTCCAAGCTGAGAGCAACCTTTATCTTTCCTTTTCACTCTATTTGTCTGTATCTTCAAGAATCCTCTACTCAAGCAAACTAGCACTATGAATTAGCAACTATAAATCGAATGGAAGACCCTGTGGAGTATTTTTTTCCTTTTGTTTCTATTGTTAAAGCATGGACAAGACTCAAGACCTGATTCAGCTGGAGTTTCCTGTGTGCACATGTGCCTGTTACCATCCCCCCCAGGAGCTAAGGACAGCATGGACACCATGAGGCAGACACAGCTGGAGGAGAAACCTGCATGGAAGTGCGGACTTCTTCTTTCAAGGAGATGCTTTTTGGCATCTATTGCTGATGTGTGAAGATGCTACAGCTGACTGGTATTTCTTTCTTTTACTGTGGACACGTGGGACTCTTTTACAGCCTGGGAACCATCACCCACCTACCCCATGAGTTTATGGAAGCTTGACGAGAGAACAGCACCATGTATACCTGGATGGTCTCTGACTTCCTTGGGGCAGTAGAACACAGTGGTAAGAAGAAAGGAGGAGGAGGAGGGCTTGTGATGAAGGACATTTGGGGCATTTTTTTTTTTTTGTGGTTAATGGACAATAGTGCTGATGCAAGATACCGAACTATCAGCTGTGAGCAGGAGATCTCACCACCTACCAAAGGAACTGCCACATGTTATCATGATAGCTGCATATGTCCCCCTCCTCTGCAAAAACGTTTCTGCCTGTTATATCTACATGCTGTGACCCCCCTCCTCATGTCCTCCAACCACGGTCGGGCTGTATTATTAACATCACTCCACACAGAGAACTAAATGATCCTGCAGTGTGTCTGTGTTTCTTTCTTTTTAGTTGCTATGATTCATAGGATTTCTCTATGTGCCATGAGCTTGTATGTGTTTTCTCTCTTGTTATATACTACTGTATCATCTATGAAACTGTATCACTGAAATTTCCCCATTGTGGGACTATTAAAGGATTATCTTATCTTATCTTATCTTATCTTATCTTATCTTATCTTTAGACACTACTCTACAGCTTGTACCCCTTACAGAACTGTAAATAGAAATGTTGCCTCTTATTAATGTTGGAGCCCCATGTAGTGTAAACTTCGTGATTTTTCTGCCATGGCAAAAACAGTTGCCTTACATCTGTAGCGTACACGTTGGGATTTCAAAAACCGTCATGTTTTTGTAAATCGCAGCATGTGAATTATACCTACAGAAATGCTGGTGCACCTGAACAATCCCCCATTGTTGGCCTGGTGTAACCCAATGGATTTCCTAGGGTTTCCTGTAGCGGTGGCATGTGCATACCCACATTTGGGTAGGGTATACATGTCATTAATAAGACAACCCCTTTAAAATTTAACAATAATTTCCCGTATATAATTTTAAGATCTTTTGTTATTTCATCCTTTTGGACACAAGCTGGAGTCCTTAGGGAGACCATAACCTGAGGTCAAGTAAAAAGTGAGTCAGTGCTTTGGCCTGGATTCAGCCAAGCCTCCCTGACCTCTGTGTAATTCCATCATAATTTCGACATAAGCCGCTTAAAATGGTTGGAACCTGTCACACTGGAAAGAAGAGATGAGAAAGCCTTTAACGTCAGGAACACAAAACAAGGTTTCACTTGGCTACTAATTCTGTTGACTTTAATGGTCAGCCATGCAAACGTTTATTTGGATAGCGTGAATCCACTTACTAAGACTATTAAGGGGTTTAATTCCGTACACTACAGACCACCCCACCTGGAGCAGCGGAATCACTAAGGATCTTCAGAAGATTTATTTTTACAACGGAGCCTTTGTCTGTTTGCACAGATGTCTCTACACGGAGAGCAACCCAGTTCAAAAGCCTCTGAAAACATCAGTCACTAAAGTCTCCCGATATATCAAGTACCTGATGTGGAAAATGCACAAAAATCAGAATCCATTTGTCTCAAAAATTTTACAATAATTCAGAGTTTTTCCCTATTTGGTCTTAAAAATATTTATCCATATTAGCTAATGATAAATTTTAATATCAATACCTACCTGTTCCCAGTGATCGAACACTGCGTCTCCCCTCCTCCCTATCTACGTTACAGCTCCCAAAGACAAAATAGACAAGACACTGAGCGACGCAATAGTGACTAGAGAGTGCTGTCCACTATTGTCCTGTTTGGGGTCTACCAGCCCTACTTTCGCTATGTATGATAACATGCATATGGCAGATGACAGCTGCAGCCAATCAGGTGCCACAGTGTTTGTGCCCATTTACTGGAATTTTGACAGTGTGAATGTAGCTATTGTGGTAATAATATGGTGCGTGACCACTGATTGGCTGCAGCAATCATGTGATAAGTGCATGTAAGCAGAAACTCGAGACTAGGAAAGTCTGCAACTCTGGATCTATTTATATGGATATATCTACAGGGTTTTATTCTGATTAGCAGATTGGAGTCGGGAAGGAGTTTTTTCCCCTGATATGGGGCAATTTGCATGAGCCTCATGGGGTTTTTGCCTTCCTCTGGATCAACATTGTAGGGTTATGGATGGACCTGTGTCTTCATCCAATCTCATCTACTATATGTAACTATAGATGTAACAAGAGTCTTTAAAATATAAAAAAGAATAATAAGATAATTTTTAATCAAATACATACATATTAAAACAGACTCAGGCTAGGTTCACATCTACGCTCAGATTTCCAATCGGGAAGTCCACTTGGAGCCCCCCTGAACAAAACCTAATCTGTATAAAAGAGCGGTTATCTTAGGAAACCCATGGACCCCATAGACTATAATGGGGTCCGCGTGGTTTCCACTCGATTTCTACGTAAAAAATGCGGAGAGAAAAGTACTGCTTGTATTTTTCATGTGGAGAAGGGAATACGTTTGTAAATTGCATTGGTAAAAGTCAGAGCTATTAAAGTATGTTAGTTATCCCATATGGTAAAAGTAGTGTAAACAATCAAAAATCCAGAATTTTTGGTTTTAGTCACCTTAGCGCTCCAAAAGAAGGAGGTTTAATCAGTTAGTATATAAAAAAGTTATGGGACCCAGAATATGATGCCCCCAACTAAATCTATATAAATATGGTAGCTCTGTAAGCATAAGGAGTAGCCAAAGTTACCACATCATATTTTCTGACGAGTTAATATTCTTAAAATAAAAATCCCAAAATTGGCAGGTTTTTTTTTTGTTTTGTTCATAAAGACTAAACAAAACTTTTTATGTTTCTAAAAATACAACTCATGAAAAAGCATACCCTTAATGAAAATGTTTTTAAAAAAATATGGTTTTTGAAATACAAAGATGGAAATACGAAGAAAATTTGCTATGTTACTACGGCATAAAGTAAGTGACCTGCTCAGTCATATAAGCAAATTGAGAGAGTTTTCTGAAAAATAAGTCCTGCATGCAACTGAAAAGTAAACCACCATGACAATGTTCCATCGTGTTTTTTATTTACATTGGAGTGTTCCATCTGCATCAGGCATTCTATCATCATTGAAGTCTGTTGTTCATCCTATGACGGATGAGAACAATGGACTATAACAATGAACCTACTCTTAGCTAATAAATATATAAATTATATTATATATAAGGGGATGAGTTTGATATAGGCAATGCTTTAATCTGGATTAAAATGAAAATTAAATGGATTGGTTCAGGAGTAGAAAAAAGCATGATTCCGAATCATATTCCTATTTTTCCACAGCCCAACTCTAACACCAACTCTGTCTCCTACTCTGATTCCTTCATAAATGGTTGTGTAAGGGAATTGCTAGTTGAGCAATTCCCCAGAGCTGCTGCTGAAACCAGGGAGGAAGGGTAGGACAGAGTCAATGAGTCCTAAACTCGACCCAGCCTCTGTCCCTACCTTACTTGCCACAACTGTCCTAATGACTGGGACAACTGGGTGACAGTCCCTTCTCTAGATAAGTGAAAAGACTAAATGCAGACAAGACAACACAACACAGAAGAGGAGTCAGCAAGCCAAGGGTCAAAGCCAGAGAGACAAAGCAGTACCAAATCCTAATACAATAAGAGCAAGAGCAGAGCAAAACAAAGGTGAAGGAGATAGGTGTGGGGGAAAATCAATTACAGAGGTAAGGGTATAAGACAGTGTTCAGACAATACAAGAAGATCCCAAAGCAAGGAATGATAACTGAACATTAGAGATGAGCGAACACTACAATGTCCGAGATTCGAAATCCAATTCGAACAGCCGCACACTGTTCGGCTGTTCGAACGAAATTTCTAACCCCATTATAGTCTATCGGGGGAAATGCTCGTTTCAGGGGTAGGCAAAATTCGATAAAATTATACTTACCAAGTCCATGAGTGAGGGTCGGGCTGGATTCCCCTTGAAGTCTTCTCCCTACAGCGCCCCCGCGACGTTTTCAGGCTGAAATTCACTCTGCCTAGGCATCGGGGCCTAGGCAGAGTGAATTCCAGCCGGAAGACTCCGCGGGGACGCTGCACGGAGAAGACTTCTAAAGTTAAGAGAAGAACCAGCGTTGATTGGCAGAATGTATAGCATTCTGCCAATCAACGCTGGTTCTGCATCGAACATTAAACTTCGAACAGCTAGTAGTGTTCAATCAAGTACGAGTATTTCGAATACCGTAGTATTCGATCGAACACCTACTCGATCGAACACTACTCGCTCATCTCTACTGAACATGCCTCCTGCATTGCAGCATGCAAGTGGAGGGTGGCGCAGAGACCTGAACAGGCAGAGACGTTACAGGTTGACACTCCTGGTCCGTCAGAAACACTAAAGATTAGGGTTGAGTGATCGGGATTCGGAAAGATCGGATCTCCATCGGCGATCGAGCAAATTTCGCGATCAGGTTCGGCTGGAAAATGATCAGAAATCGGATTTTGAAATCTCAAGATAGGCTCAGCCCTAAAAGTGATTTTTCCCATAGAGAAGCATTGACTAGAGTTGAGTGAACCGAATCCAGAAAGATCAGATCCCGATGGGAGATCGAACAAATTTCACGATTGGGATCGGCTCAACCCTAATAAAGATTCTCTAATTCATTAAAAAAACAGTGATTGAATTCCTACGAAAGTAAATGTGTAACACAATATATAAAATATTACACAATGTTCATAATTATAATACCGTTTAAAATAAGTCATGTTATCCTGAATCGGAGTCCGTAACTTTTTTCTGATTCTGATTCCATCCAAAACTATCCACAGCTCTGACTACGACTACACAGCCCAAGAGAAAAGGGTCTACTATTTTTCCAGAAATAGTGCCACTCTTGGCTATCTTGGGTACTGCAAAAAAGTTGGTTGCAATACCAGACACAACCCACAGACAAAAGGGGCAGTGTTTCTGAAAAAAAAATAGTAACTCCTTTTTACCCGAAACCGGAACATCCTATCTGAAAAAAAAAAACTTTGTATCCAATAACTATTAGCAATTATTTCTACATCATTTCAAGCTAAGGGAGAAAGATTGTACTTGATGCCAGAAGTTAATCCATAGGATAGATTTATACTGCCAAAATATGAGTTCAATAAATTTATTTCTGCTGATGAAATTTATTTCCACAGCAAATAAAAAGTGAAGCAACAGGTGATGAATAAACTCGGAAACAATATTGGGCGACATATATTACGTTAAAATACTCCGAGTCGCTAACATATAATACAAGCACCGAGATGATGAGGATAATAAATAAGAACAAGTATCAGGAGTGCGAGCACCCCACTGTATGCAAATCTATTCTAATACTAGTGACTGGTGGGAGTAGTCTCTGCTGACTAGTAATGATAGAAGTGAGTAATTGCAAGCAGTCAATAATAAAAGTGAATTAGCATAGCATCTCCATATTCATGTGTGCTTGTCATAGCATCTGGAAGTGTTGTAAATTAACATGAAAGGTATGTATTATGCTAGTCACGGAGCATTAAGTCTGGCAATGTCTAATGAAGAAATACAGCGAAACCTATACTCCTTTTATTTTGCTTTATGTGACACTGCATCAAGCAGACAACACCGCGGGATTGTTCAAAGAAAACCTGCTCCTCTATTACACAAATGCTAAACAAAACAAATGATGACAAAACAGCCATATCTGTCGCCAGGATTACTTTACAAGTTTGCTGACAAGTGCAGAAGACACGCTTTCATTTAAAGGGGGACTGCACCTAACGTTTAAGGGGTTCGCAGGCCTCACAGGATAGGCCAGATTGATGGAGGTCTGACTCTCAGACACTGGACTAATCTGCTGTTGTAGTCAGTGTTGCAGTACCCCCTCACCACCACTATACAGTGGAGCAGGCTTCCGTATTACCTGAATAGAAGGGAAGTTGCACAGCAGAAGCGCATGGAGGCAGCTGATGTAGTTGAGCTGTGCTGTGTGTTGGACACTCACTGATTCTGTAGATAAGGTGTCAGTATTGTGGAGAAAGGTAGCTCGGAAGCAGCAATGGTGCGGACCCAATCAGTCAGAGACAGGGACGCAATGTCTGGTGCAAACAGGTTTATTTGGAAAAACAGCAAAATAAATAAATAAATCTTCACGTCAGACACAGAATAAGCAAAATAAAATACAGTATTAATTTCAGGCAAAAAAAAACCCCCATCAAACAAAACCCTGCTCGTCCGAGCACTAACTAAACAGTAAAACACTAAATATATTGTGGCTTATTATCAAGCACAAGAACGAACAAAGTAGCACAGTACAGTCTCATCAGACTCAATAGTTCAGGACATACTTAGGCGCCTTCTGTCACTCCCAGGATCTGCCCTGACGTGCAGACTCTGCAGCCTTTTATGGCCCAGTAATGAGCCTAGGACCCACACCTTGGCTGAGGCCTAATCAAAACCCACACTGAACCACACATATGTCAGTAACCTGGGAGAGATATACTGTGGATGTAGTAGTGCTCAGCGCACACTCGGCTCTGCTACATCTCTGGAAGTAGCAGAGTTCAGCTTCCTGTGTGCGAAGGAAGTGGAGAGTAGGGGGAGTAGTCAGAGTCAGACAGGAGCATTTTGATATCAATAGAGGTGAGTAGCCATGTTACTTTTATAGGTATGCCTTGATAATCTTTACTATATATCATTTCTATTCCATCAAAGATGTCTTTTCAATGTCTTAAAGTGTCCTTGCAAACTCTGTAACTGTATGAGAGTGAACCAGCTGTCAGCTGAACCTAAAGTGGTTTTACCATCTCATAAAGACATGGCGTATTGCTATTACTATATGATCCATAGTGGTCTAATTAAAGGGACCTCCTCCAATACTGGCCTCTATTGTTGTAGCGACATTGCAGCCTTCTTGCGTTTCAGCCATCTGACTATGCATGAAAGTAGAATAAGTTTCTTTTTTTACGGGATTTCATATAAATTAAGAAATTTTCAATAAATTAAGAAAATGTTCAGTAAATATTAAACTAAAGTAAATGAAGCAAAGTAAAAACATTTTATCATGATTATTATGGTAAAAAACAAAGTTTTTCAACATTTAGCCCACAGGTGGCATCGCTGTGACATAACAAGCTGCCATCTGGCAACATAACACTGAAATGTTAGATAGTGTATAAAATAAATACGACACATCTCATCCTCATCCCGCTCAGTAGTTCTAACTTGTTTCAATGACTTAAGTTATCAATAGGGGCAAATACAACCTGGATAAGACAAGCATGGTGCCCAGCCGAGTGTGATCCTGTGTTATTAGGTAGTACCAGTCTGTTGTGAGGTTTAGGGGATAGTGTGAAAATTGTAATATTTCAAGATTAAAAATAAAAATAAAATCATCAGAAATGAAAATGTTCCATGACAGACACAAATGGAGTCGAGGGACCCCGTAATGGGGTATTTTGGGTGTCCTTCAGATGTCCTTTTTAATTGATATTGCCAGAAGGAAAAATCAGGTTTACTGGACTTTTTTGTCCAGTTATATCTGGCAGATCTGTGATGGAGTCTCCGGACAAAGACTCCTTCTTAGATGTAAACCCTGCCTTAAAGGGATTGACCCATCTCAAGGATCCTATCTATACTGGTAGCTTATGTACATGGAAGACTTTTCCTAAATATATTCCCTTAGAAATGCTGCTTTGTTTGCCTGCTATGTGAAATTAATCCTCCCATTGTTTACATAGCGTTACTATAACCACGGACCTGTGAGATAGGACAAATGCCGTCACTCACTGCTCTGCTGAAAGGACAATCAGTTCAGCTAGTTTGCTGATAAAACCCGGGTCTGTTATCTCTCTATGTAATCACACAGATAACATTGAGTCCATTCTGTACAAGTATCTGCATATTATTTCATCTGTATAAGTATTGTGATAGCAAGGGAGAGGAAGTGAGAAGAAGAGACAGCAGGCAAACTGGTGAAACAGTGAGATGGGAAAACCCCTGTAAAGTGATCCTTGAAAATGCTGTTCAAGCTGCAGACAATATGCTATACAATAGAAGTGGCTGAGCAGATTGATGTATAATTACAGGGGAAAAGAAACAGTATGAGGCTAGGTTCCCACCTGCACCTGGATTCCATCCAGGGATTCCGTCCTTGAATCCATTTGGAAAAGAAGGACTATTCTCTCTGCATTTTTCAGGCGGAAACCTGGCAGATCCTATTATAGTCTATGGGGTTCATGAGTAATTGCTTTTTAAGTGGATTGGGTTTCTGCTTTTCGGGTCTTTAAACTGAGCTGAAGAATAGAGACCCAAACGCAGGTGTGACCCTAGAGTTATCTGTCATTTATCCATTGAAATCTCTGTTCTTTCTATGTTGACAAGTCCAGCAGGCGGGACTATCATTGATTGACAGCTATCTGTGTATGCATGGTCACAGATGGGAGGCTGTTAATCACTGATAGCTCCGCCTCTTGGACTTCTCTATATAGAATCTATAGAGATTTCAATGCATACATGACAAGCAGTGCCGCACCTCCCATAAGGCGACCTGAAGTGACCGCTTCAGGCGGCGCTATGCCGGGGACCCGGGGGAGGGAGCATTTTTGCTGACCTAAGCCAGTCCAGGACAAGCTGTCCTGGACTGGCTTAGCGTCACCGAGCAGTGGATTGGGGCGGCCCTGTGGACGCAGCGCTGCTCCAGCGGCCGCCCCTCACGCTCAGGCAGAGAGCAGGTCCTCTCCCTGCCTGCTAACGACGCTCGCTCCGCCCCGCCCCGCCCCCTCCGCCCGGCCCCACCCCCTCCGCCAGGGGGGGGGGGTCGGCTTTCTGACGTCCGCCTCAGGCGGCAGAAACCCTAGGTTCACCCCTGATGACAAGTTATCCTGACTCTATCCTCACAAAGCTATACATGATTCTGCTCAGCTCCTCCTGCTCTATAACATGCTGCCTACAGATTGAAATCTATGTTATATGCGACAAGTTCGCTTTCCCTGGTCCTATTACTTCCTCATGAAATAATATAACATTAGACATTCAATATCTCATCCAGTACAGTCAGTATTAGACTATGTGGATTTTCTAATGACTGCTATTCATAGAACTAACTATATAAAACATAATCCCCTTGTAGAGATCATTTACATAATATTAAAATGAACATTTCCAGGATCATATTAAACTGCAATTTGACTCAGCAGATACCATCAGAAGTTTTATTAGTTCCAAATGACACCATTTCACACAGTGCACTACAGTATATCACTTTAGATAAGGTACTTATCTTTTCATTCCTACCATTGCAGGATGACACCAGAGTTATTGTGCTATAGACATGACATTGACAAGAGAAGTGAAATTTATTCAAGTAACCTTCACTGGGAAAAAATCTGCAAAAGTTTAGATAACGGCACTGTCAGACAAATGAAAAAATATAGCCTACCCAGAAAACTGTCTGAGCGCTCAGCACTGATCCATATACATTATTTATTACAAAAGTCAAAGAAACGGGATAAAGTCTATGCGGGAGCTAAAATAAGAGTGAAGGGAAAAGAATATCGGAGATACGGGTATTTACTCTGTGCACTCTCAGCTGCCATGTCATTTATTGATAGATCTCTGGAAGACTCAATCAAAATCCCGCTGACTTCAAGAAAAGATTCTATAATTACAATTTTAGCACATATACGCTGCCATTTTTTTTAAAGGAATTGTCTTGTAAAATTTTAAGTAGGGTCACAATGGCATGAGAGAACTAAAGAAGTAATATCTCACCAATCTATCAACACTCATGTTCTGACATTTTAAGGCCTGGTTCACATCTGCGTCCGGTATTCCGTTCGGGGATCCGGCGAACGGAATACCGCATACATCGGCAAATGGTGAACAAAGAAAGCAATTGGATCCCATAGACTATAATGGGGTTCATTTGTTTGCCACGCAGTGTCCACATGAGTCATGTGAAGAGGAAAGTACTTCATGAACTACTTTCTCTCCACATGTTCCATGCAGACACCGTGTGGAAAACACATGGACCCCATTATAGTCTATGACAGTGATGATGAACCTTTTAGAGAGCGAGTGCCCAAACTACAACCCAAAACCCACTAATTTATCACAAAGTGCCAACATGGCAATTTAACCTTAATAATTTGCGGATCCAAAATTGCACACAATTACAGACCAACAAAATATTGTCATACGAATGGGGCTTTATAGAGCTTTCTGCTCCACTGTGACCCCCACACAGTCTAATCTGCTTCACAGTGACCCCCACACAGTTCAATCTGCTTCACAGTGACCCCCACACAGTCCAATCTGCTTCACAGTGACCCCCACACAGTTCAATCTGCTTCACAGTGACCCCCCACACAGTTCAATCTGCTTCACAGTGACCCCCCACACAGTTCAATCTGCTTCACAGTGACCCCCACACAGTCCAATCTGCTTCACAGTGACCCCCACACAGTCCAATCTGCTTCACAGTGACCCCCACACAGTACAATCTGCTCCAGAATGGCCCCCACACAGTACAATCAGTTCTGCAGTGACCCTCACACAGTACAATAAGCTCCACAGTGTCCCCCACACAGTATAATATGCTTCACAGTGACCCTCACACAGTAAAATCTGTTGCGCAGTTGTCCCCACACAGTATAATCTGCTGCACAGTGGCCTCCACACAGTACAATTTGCTCCACAGTGGCCCCCACACAGTATAATCTGCTGCACAGTGGCCTCCACACAGTACAATTTGCTCCACGGTGGCCCCCACACAGTGTAATCTGTTCCACGGATGGGTGCCCAAAGAGAGGGCTCTGAGTGCCACCTCTGGCACCCGTGCCATAGGTTCGCCATCACAGGTCAATGGGTTCCTTTTTTTTTTATTTGTTCACCGCTTGTCAATGCGTTCGGTATTCCTTTAATACCAAACGCAGATGTGAACCAGGCCTAAGTGTCCCTGTTCTACTTCCTGGTCCCTCTCGACACACAGGAAGTGACTGCTCAACCAGGCACTGGCAAAGGAAGGTCAATGCTGCGGCCAGTGATGGGCTAAGTAGTAATTTCTTGTGTTTTGAGAAGGACTAGAATTTGGTCAGGATCCTTTATGGGTAAAATGTATTGGTCTGGAGTAGCAATGAGGCCAAAAGAAAAGGTAGACCCACTGGGTCTACACTAGAGTCTGATGAATTGGTTCTTCATCTTTAACCCCTGTAAGTTATCCCTAGATTGCTACTCCCAAATTTTCTCTGTTAGCAAATGCTGATGTGTAGCTGTACTGAAAACTCATGGGGAAAGTATCAAGGGGAAGTAAGATAAGACAATCCTTTAACCCTTTCCCGCCTATGGCAATGTACTGGGAAGCAGGAAAAAAATTCAGAATGGGGTGGATTTGAAGAAAAAATGCATTTCTGCGACTTTCATACGGGCTTTGGTTTTACGGTGTTCACTGTGCAACCAAAATGACATGTCCCCTATATTCTGTGTTTCGGTACGGTTCCAGGGATACCAAATTTATATGGTTTTATTTACATTTTGACCCCTTAAAAAAAATCCAAAACTGTGTTAAAAAATTTTTTTTCTAAAAGTCGCCATATTCCGACAGCCGTAACTTTTTTTATACGTCAGTGTACGGGGATGCATAGGGTGTCTTTTTTTGCGGGGCCGGGTGTACATTTTAGTTCTACCATTTTCGGGAAATGTTATTGCTTTGATCACTTTTTATTAAATTTTTTATCAGAATCAAAACAGTGAAAAAATGGCGGTTTGGCACTTTTGACTATTTTTCCCGCTACGGCGTTTACCGAACAGGAAAAATATTTTTATATATTTGTAGAGCGGGCGATTTCGGACGCCGGGATACCTAACATGTATATGTTTCACAGTTTTTAACTACTTTTATATGTGTTCTAGGGAAAGGGGGGTGATTTGAATTTTTAATACTTTTTATATTTTTTTTCCTTTTTTTAAAAAATTTTTTTTTTGCATTTATTAGACCCCCTAGGGGTGTTGAACCCCAGGGGGTCTGATCACTAATGCAATGCATTACAATGCTAATGCATTGCAATGCATTGCAAAAAATCATCCTTTTTTTTGCAGGCTGCATAGACCAGCCTGCAAAAGAGAGAATTTGCAAACAAGCCTGGGAGCCTTGTAAAGGCTCCCGGCTGTCATGGCAACGTGACGTCGGCCCTGGAGCATGCTCCAGGAGCCGGCGATCACTGGCAAAATGGCAGCGTCTATGCACCGCCGGGAAAATGGCGCCTCCGGCGCCTTTGACTGTGGCGCCGGAAGGGTTAATGCCTCCGATCGGTCAGGGGACCGATCGGAGGCATTAGAGCCGGTTGTGTACTGCTTAAAGCAGTAGACACCCGGCGGCTATGGCGGCCGCCCGGCTCCCGGGCGGTCGCCATAGTTACAGACCCGACATGCACCGTACTATTACAGCGCATGTCGGGAAGGGGTTAATAGTTCCACCATGGGGAAATTCAGTGTGTTACAGTAGCATGGATAATACAGTAATATATTACAAGAAAGAACATATACAAGCTCATAGCAGATAGAAATAATACTAGGAGTCATAGCAACTAAAGAAAAGAAAGACTCAGGATCATTTAGTTCTCCCTGCAGAGTACTCTATGCTTAGCCTGATGTTGATTGTGCAGCCTGACCACAGTTGGGAGGAAGGATCTTTGAAACTCCTTTTCACACTTGGAGTCAAGCAGTCGGTCACTGGCATTATTGCCCAGGGCTATCGCGGTCTCATACATGGGGTGGGAGTTGTTCTCCAGCATGGAGCTCACCAGGGACAGTATCCTTCTGTCACCCACCACCTGTACTGCGCCTAGGGGGCTGCACAGGACAGAGCTAGCCCTTCTAACCAGCTTGCCAAGTCTATTTCCGTCCCTGCTTTTTTAGACCTCTAGGGCAGATGGACTGGTTAAATGAGTAGACGGACTAGTCACAACTGACAGGCAAACTAGACCTTATATATCTTGCCATACATTAGGTATCTTCAGTCCATTCTCTTCCTTTTTCAGCACGTAACAGTGTTAGCCCTATAGGGGAATTGTAGATAGTAAATCCCTTTATATATAGACATGTGTTCTAGCTGCTATTTTGTATTGACTAGTTTTGGGGGACTGGGTGTGCATGTAATTAATAGACATACACAGTGTCTCTTGTAGGGGGTTACACCCCATTCCCTTATGCACGGTATATCACCCAATATCAGGTGATATATGTATCAATTTAATTGTGACTATAGATGATTATTTGAGGAATGTACTTCAATACACTCAGACATTATCACTCTGACTGTGTATATATACAGTTTCTCATATTTTAATACACATTGGGTTTTTTCTTTATTTTATTATCTACACTATTAAAAGTTATGTTTTAAATTTACTTCTTCTGTGATATACACTCACCGGCCACTTTATTAGGTACACCTGTCCAACTGCTCGTTAACACTTAATTTCTAATCAGCCAATCACATGGCGGCAACTCAGTGCATTTAGGCATGTAGACATGGTCAAGACAATCTCCTGCAGTTCAAACCGAGCATCAGTATGGGGAAGAAAGGTGATTTGAGTGCCTTTGAACGTGGCATGGTTGTTGGTGCCAGAAGGGCTGGTCTGAGTATTTCAGAAACTGCTGATCTACTGCGATTTTCACGCACAACCATCTCTAGGGTTTACAGAGAATGGTCCGAAAAAGAAAAAACATCCAGTGAGCGGCAGTTCTGTGGGCGGAAATGCGTTGTTGATGCCAGAGGTCAGAGGAGAATGGCCAGACTGGTTCGAGCTGATAGAAAGGCAACAGTGACTCAAATAGCCACCCGTTACAACCAAGGTAGCCAGAAGAGCATCTCTGAACGCACAGTACGTCAAACTTTGAGGCAGATGGGCTACAGCAGCAGAAGACCACACCGGGTGCCACTCCTTTCAGCTAAGAACAGGAAACTGAGGCTACAATTTGCACAAGCTCATCGAAATTGGACAATTGAAGATTGGAAAAACGTTGGCTGGTCTGATGAGTCTCGATTTCTGCTGCGACATTCGGATGGTAGGGTCAGAATTTGGCGTCAACAACATGAAAGCATGGATCCATCCTGCCTTGTATCAACGGTTCAGGCTGGTGGTGGTGGTGTCATGGTGTGGGGAATATTTTCTTGGCACTCTTTGGGCCCCTTGGTACCAATTGAGCATCGTTGCAACGCCAAAGCCTACCTGAGTATTGTTGCTGACCATGTCCATCCCTTTATGACCACAATGTACCCAACATCTGATGGCTACTTTCAGCAGGATAATGGGCCATGTCATGAAGCTAGAATCATCTCAGACTGGTTTCTTGAACATGACAATGAGTTCACTGTACTCCAATGGCCTCCACAGTCACCAGATCTCAATCCAATAGAGCATCTTTGGGATGTGGTGGAACGGGAGATTCGCATCATGGATGTGCAGCCGACAAATCTGCGGCAACTGTGTGATGCCATCATGTCAATATGGACCAAAATCTCTGAGGAATGCTTCCAGCACCTTGTTGAATCTATGCCACGAAGAATTGAGGCAGTTCTGAAGGCAAAAGGGGGTCCAACCTGTTACTAGCATGGTGTACCTAATAAAGTGGCCGGTGAGTGTATAAGTTCTCCTCAGTGGAAAAAGTGTCTGTAACACTACAAGATGGCCTTCAAAAGTAAATGTTCCCTAAGCAGACATAGTACCCCTTGTAAAATAATACAGGAGCCTATTTTCTGCTCTACCTCATACTCTCCGCCATTACTGTCCATTATAGAGAAGTACTGACCTGCACTGATGTAATAAAGTACTTGGGGTGAGATAGAACGCTTCCAATTTAGCTGCTTGTATTTTTTTGTTGTTGTTGTTTCTGCCTCTCCTTTCTCACGTAGTGTTCAAGTGTATAGGCTTAGGGCACTGGGTGGTCATGGGTGATCTTCAGATATTGGTCATTTTCGAGGCTGGGGGCCAATGCATGCATGTAACCCATGGAACGAGCAACACAATAGAGAGGTAGAGTAGTGGTAAAGAGCAGGACGCCAACCAATGGAGATATGAGCTGGTGAATTGATATTCCATGTATCAAATTTTTTGTGAGAAACGTCAGAAAGGGTTTCAGCCATCAAGCAGGAATCTGGAAAACAAGAAGGATCTGAACCAAGGGATTTACTAGAGAGCGGTATATTATTTACATCATGCTGCATACCTACAGTACTTCAATGTACCACATAATCGTCTAGAAACAATCATGATGTCACGTCGCATTATCTCTTCCACCATTATATGCCATTTTTCATAGAACTGGATACTCATGATATGATGATTACATTGCCCAGGCTAGCATCTTGTTAAATCCCCCATCACAATTGGCAATATAGTGTTGGATCTGTGAATGTTCTGGAATCCAGTGATTTTCTGTGGGGATTGAAATGCGTGAGTAGCAGAGAATGAAATCTAATTCTTCTTGGATTTACACTGAAGTTTAATCAAGAGAAATTCTTGTTCTCTCACTTTTCTTGGATCACTAGGGAGAACCTGAGAAAAGGCAGTTTAATATCAAGGAAATGTTTTTGAATAGTCTGAAAAAAAAATTTTCCCTTTAGAACCAAGACCATGACAAAAAAATTTAAAAATGTTGTTTTTTTTTCTCTTAATCCTTTGCAATTTATAACTTTTTATATACCATTTTGGACGGAGCATATAAATATTTGCATTTATAAATGCAATTCTTCCAGCGGACTGGAACAATGGACATCCCAACATAGGGGTGACCCTAGTGTACCACAGACAGCAATACCAAAATTATAGAGTTTTTGTTACTTTTTACTACCTTTACATTTTACAGGTAATCTAAAGCGCAGAATTTTTTTTTTTTTTGCCACTGCGGCCAAAACACTACATTTTTGCAACATGCGGTCCCCACCTGAGTCTAGGCACAACAGGCCATTGCTATATTGGAGGAACTGAGTGACCCTCCTGCACCCACTAGTACTGATACAGTTGTGTGTGTGTGTGTCCTGCCCCCCCCCCCCCCCCCCCCCGGCTATTCATCTGAAATCAAAAAAATTCTCCCCATATATATGACAATCTTTCTGAAGCGGAAAGAGCCGGCCTCATGTCACGGGGCCAGCTACCTGACATTGTTATAAAACCCGCCGACAAGGGCGGTAACGTGGTAGTCGGGCCCAGTGACATGTACGAGGCAGAGGCCTATAGATTACTCCGCCAATCTGGGCATTACAAAAGACTAACTTTTAACCCCTTGATTTCTTACAGTAGGGCTTTGCAAGAGATTCTACAATCAGCTCTGGACGAGGGTGTTACCTGTGTTGTGGAGTCACTGTATACAAATATCAGACATGCAGATGGATTGAGGGTGGTGAAATTCTTTCTGGACACCAGCAGTCTTCCACTTGGTCTGAGACAGCTGCTGCTCACCTTACTTGAATTTATTTTAACTCATAATTTTTTCATTTTTAAAGGGTCCTGCAGCTCCAGGGTACAGCACGTGATGCCGCGGCCCGCGTCGTCGCTATTTCTGGGGGATCTATTCTCTTACCGGCGGTTGAGTGAGTGGGAGAGCTCTACACTATACATGGTTTGTCCACCATTTCTCTGATGCAATCTTTCTTTCTCATCCCCACTTTTGGGTTTACTGTCTGTGATGATTTATTTGGTCTTGGTTTACTGCCGTATCCATGGTTATTTGGGCGTATGCATGTCTGGATCCTCCTCCGATGTTGTCACATGACTTCTATTGAGCAGCATCATTGGTCCCTTGCTTGGCTATTTATTTCCTGTTACTTCTGACACCACCCCCAGAAGAAGGCACATTCGCCCAAAATGCGTGTTGGGGACAGGTAATGTCCCTCCGGGCATCCTAGATACATTCCGTCATGGGTATGTGTTCTCCTGTTTGCTAATTGTGGTATTTAGTCTTTCTTCACATTGTACTATGACTTGTGGTTTCTCGGTGTGCTTCATTACTCTTTGCTCTATCTACCTATACTACAGGAACCCTCCTTATTGTCATTATTATTTACTTACCACTACTATTATAGGTACTTGTGTGCACAGGCACTTATGACCATGTGTATTTGACCATCTATGTTATATAACAATATACAATTTGTGATTTGTATATATTATTATACAGATTTTGGAGTCCACTATATTTTCTACTTATATACTCACCTTGATATAATTTTATATGTACATTACCGTTATTTTGTTATAATATTGTACAGGTGACTATATCCAATTCACGTTAACAATTACCCTGCTATGTTCGGATGCTCCGTGGGTCTGGGGCCCCATTTCTTTGTCTGTTGATAACAATCCTTCTACTATGACCTTTTAATGTTTTCTAATTAAAGATATACATTTTATCCCCAATTATTTTGAGTATTCCTCCCTTTTGTTCTGTTTTGAGAGTCTGTCGCTGACGCTGCTGTGGGTGGAGAGGGGGGAGGAGCCATCAGGAGGTTTATACCGTATTTTTCGGACTATAAGACGCACCCAGGTTTTAGAGGAGGAAAATAGGGAAAAAAAATTTTGAAGCAAAAACTGGTAAAATATTTAATATATGGGAGCTGTAGTTTTGCAACAGCTGCAAGGCCACATTGACAGGTGACCCTGCAGCTGTACGGGGATGCATAGAGTGTTTTTTTTTGCGGGGCCAGAAGTACTTTTTAGTTATACCATTTTGGGGAATATCTATTGCTTAGATCACCTTGTATTGAAAAAAAACCTTGTGGTTTATGATATATGATTTTCTACTTTTATATATATATTCTAGGGACAGGAGGTGATTTAGAACTTTTATTTATTTCATATTTTTAAAGCTTTTTTTTTTTTTTTTTTTTTACTATTTTATTCCCCCCCGGGGGCTTGAACCTGCGGTCACTTGATTGCAAGTCCCATAGACGGCAATACAACTGTATTGCCGTCTATGGGCCATTCTGTATATTAGTATTACGGCTGGTCATAGACCCAGCCGCAATACTAATATAGCAGTGACAGGCCCGGGAGCCTTCATTAGGCTCCTGGCTGTCACCCGAACAGGTCGGCTCCTGCGATATCGCCGCGCAGGAGTCGGCCTGCAACTTCACAGGTATGGGGCCGGTGGGGACCAGCCCCGGGAGAGAAGGGGCCGCCAATACAGACTACAGACCCGGCATCCGCTGTACTAGAGAGGCGGATGCCGGCGAGGCATAGACGCCGGCACAGATGCCGGGGCCTGAGACATCGCTGCGCTCCTCTGCCCTGCATGAAGCCAACGGCGGGGGACGTAGGAGCGGAATAGCATCACTCCTCCCGCTGCTGCTGGCTTCATGCAGGGCAGAGGAGCACAGCGATGTCTCAGGCCCTTGCCGGCATGCATCCGCCTCTCTATTAGAGCGGATGCCAGGCGCCACATTCGGACTATAAGACGCACCCTTCTTTTCCCCCCAAATTTGGGGGAAAAAAAAGTGTGTCTTATAATCCGAAAAATACGGTAATCGTCGGCGCTGGGTGGGAACTTCTTTTCGTATCCCCGCCAGCGCCGTCCTCTGAACTTCCCCGCCCTGCCTCCCCTCTTGGTTTTTTCAGTGCCTTCTTTTTCTCTCCTGATCCTTCTTGTGTTTTTTGCTTGTACTATTGTACAGTTTTCTACTCCGCAGTTATTTATTTTGTTTCTTGTGTTATCCCTGGGTGTCACAGCTGGCATATTGGCAGGACCTTGTCTCCTCTCCCCTTTGGTCATCCAGAGAGAAGAGGAGAGGCGCGTCACCCGCTGAACATCTCATACATGCACACTACAAGCAGTGGAGGGTCATTCTGGTGACGCGTCTTACATTTCGTCATGGGGTAGCAGGGTTCTTCTGATATGTTTACATTGTTTAATAAATCTGTGGCCGACCCCTACTATTTTTACACAGAATAATTTCAATCAATATGGCCGCTTGTCTCTATGTGATTTTGTCGACTCTCATCCTGCACTGTGAACAAGCAGACACCAGGGATCCCTGGCTGCATCCCGCGATCGACCCATACGTCCTTTGCGATCGACCGGTAGATCGCGATGGACGTATCGGACACCCCTGGCTTTTGGGATTATTGCAGTCTCTGTGATACACTTTAGTACGTTACTTGTTTGCAGATTATGAGTTGCTCCTTTCCTAAGGAGTCATGGACTCATTAGTATCAGTGGAGCCCTTATCACCGTTTATCATAGTATATTATTAGACATTTTTTCTTAAAGGGATTATTCGCGACTATAATATTGATGGTTTTGGCCTCCTCGGTTCTTGCCAAGCGCAGCGCCATATATTGTACAGTGGCAGTGCTTGGTACTGCAACTCAACCAAGTTCAATTCAATAGGACTGAGCTTCAGCATGGCTATGTGACCCATAGATATGATATCAGTGACCTGAGAAGAGTAAATGGAGCTCAATATCACAGTCCCAAGCAACTCCTTTAATTCGAAGAAGCCAATACATTCAGATATCATTTGTCGTTGAGTCTCATCCATATACAGTTATTTAGCGAGAGGCCCGCTATAGGCACTGACAGGGAAATCTGCCATAAACCGCCAATTTGCGCTAAATTCAATCATTGAATAACACCCATTAAAGCTGACCCAAGTCGCAGAAAACACCAGCGCATTGTTAGAGAGAGATAAAGATAAACCATTCGTCTCATTGTATTCAATGTCATTAGGTTTCTAATGGCAAATTCAATAGCGACCTATTTTGTGAAGACGGTTGTTGCAATCTGTTCAACCTAATAGAGACACATTGATCAAGCATTGTAAATCATATAAAGTGGACCATCCCTCGTCGAGTCGGCGGCCATTAATACATGAAATGTTTTTGTGGGCTCGTAACTATAGATATATCACGGCGGGAGAGCAATAAAACACGCACATTGATTCTTGAGCTGTCTTAAATAGGTAACATAATGCAAGTGGAACAAAGGAAATTGATTTACACTTCACAAACGTAACCATAGTATTGAAATCCATAGAAGAATGTGCACTCCAGAACAATAGGAGCCACTATTGAAACCGGCAAAATAACTTATCAAGACAGAATAGATGTCTAGAGGTCTTAAGATGGTCATGTGACTTCAAATTTAAGAAGGACGCGGATGAGTATCACTTTTATTCCTCAAGATTCCTTCCCCATTATGATCGTCGAGAAGATGGTCAACACCTTAAAGTATGTATGCCACTGTAGTCTATAGATATTTACCCTGGTGATAGTAATAGACAATTTCCCACACTCCTGGGGTCACTTACTTTTATTGCTGTACTGAATGGACCCCTTGATGGCTGTCAGTTAGTTGGAGTTATGGCTACAGGCAGTGAAACATAAAAGAGACGGTCTCTTGTCATGGTGCCAAGGCTTGCCACCCAGGAGAGAAGTGTCTGATGTTTGTTCCCCATTTCCCTTTTTTATGAATCTAGGGTCAAATGCACACTTCTTATATTTTGCAAACCCTTCACAGCAGTGGCGTAACTACCGGGGTAGCAGTGGTAGCAGCTGCCACTGGGCGCGGGACATTAGGGGCCCGGCAACAGCCACTACCACTGCGTTTTTTCTTTTTTTAATAGGCCATATATACTTACCGATCCTGGCAGGGGCCAGGCGCGGGCCCCACAAGCGCTAGTATACTCGGGTGTTTTTCGGGCCCCAGAATATAACGATCGGAGGCCCGGGAGAGGTAAGATAACATAAAAAACTGTGTTACTTACCTCTCCAGGCTCCGGGCAGGCTTCGGCCTACTTGCGTGACGTCATATGACCCGAGACGCAGGGCCCTTGTCACATGACGTTCCGGAAGATGACCGACAGCGACGGAGAATGCAGGGGAGTTGGGAGATAGGTAAGTAACAGTAGTTTGTTATGTTTGTATCCCTCTGGGTCTCCGATTATTATACTCTGGGGTCTGAAAAGACCCCAAAGTATAATAATTGTTCATGGGTGTCCACAATGGGACATAATACTGTGTACTGGGGCCACTATGGGACATAATACTGTGTATTGGGGCCACTATGGGACATAATACTGTGTACTGGGGCCACTATGGGACATAATACTGTGTACTGGAGCCAGTATGGGGACATAATACTGTGTACTGGGGCCAGTACGGGGACATAATACTGTGTACTGGGGCCAGTATGGGGACATAATACTGTGTACTGGGGCCAGTATGGGACATAATACTGGGGCCAGTATTGGGACATAATACTGTGTACTGGGGCCGCTATGGGGACATAATACTGTGTACTGGGGCCACTATGGGACATAATACTGGGGCCAGTATTGGGACATAATACTGTGTACTGGGGCCGCTATGGGGACATAATACTGTGTACTGGGGCCAGTATGGAGACATAATACTGTGTGCAGGGGCCATTATGGGACATAATCCTGTGTACTGGGGCCAGTATGGGGACATAATCCTGTGTACTGGGGCCAGTATGGAGACATAATACTGTGTGCAGGGGCCACTATGGGACATAATCCTGTATACTGGGGCCAGTACGGGGACATACAGTCCTATGAAAAAGTTTGGGCACCCCTATTAATCTTAATCATTTTTAGTTCTAAATATTTTGGTGTTTGCAACAGACATTTCAGTTTTATATATCTAATAACTGATGGACACAGTAATATTTCAGGATTGAAATGAGGTTTATTGTACTAACAGAAAATGTGCAATATGCATTAAACCAAAATTTGACCGGTGCAAAAGTATGGGCACCTCAACAGAAAAGTGACATTAATATTTAGTAGATCCTCCTTTTGCAAAGATAACAGCCTCTAGTCGCTTCCTGTAGCTTTTAATCAGTTCCTGGATCCTGGATGAAGGTATTTTGGACCATTCCTCTTTACAAAACAATTCAAGTTCAGTTAAGTTTGATGGTCGCCGAGCATGGACAGCCCGCTTCAAATCATCCCACAGATGTTCAATGATATTCAGGTCTGGGGACTGGGATGACCATTCCAGAACATTGTACTTGTTCCTCTGCATGAATGTCTGAGGATTTGGAGCGGTGTTTTGGATCATTGTCTTGCTGAAATATCTATCCCCGGCGTAACTTCAACTTCGTCACTGATTCTTGAACATTATTCTCAAGAATCTGCTGATACTGAGTGGAATCCATGCGACCCTCAACTTTAACAAGATTCCCGGTGCCGGCATTGGCCACACAGCCCCAAAACATGATGGAACCGCCACCAAATTTTACAGTGGGTAGCAAGTGTTTTTCTTGGAATGCTGTTTTTTTTTTGGACGCCATGCATAACGCCTTTTTGTATGACCAAACAACTCAATCTTTGTTTCAACAGTCCACAGGCTTGTCCAAATGTGCTTTTACATACCTAAGGGGGCTCTGTTTGTGGCGTGGTTGCAGAAACAGCTTCTTTCTCATCAATCTCCCATACAGCTTCTCCTTGTGCAAAGTGTGCTGTATTGTTGACCGATGCACAGTGACACCATCTGCAGCAAGATGATGCTGCAGCTCTTTGGAGGTGGTCTGTGGATTGTCCTTGACTGTTCTCACTATTCTTCTTCTCTGCCTTTCTGATATTTTTCTTGGCCTGCCACTTCTGGGCTTAACAAGAACTGTCCCTGTGGTCTTCCATTTCCTTACTATGTTCCTCACAGTTGAAACTGACAGCTTAAATCTCTGAGACAACTTTTTGTATTCTGCCCATGAACAACTATGTTGAACAATCTTTGTTTTCAGATCATTTGAGAGCGGGCTGTCCATGCTCGGTGACCATCAAACTTAACTGAACTTGAATTGTTTTGTAAAGAGGAATGGTCCAAAATACCTTCATCCAGGATCCAGGAACTGATTAAAAGCTACAGGAAGCGACTAGAGGCAAAAGGAGGATCTACTAAATATTAATGTCACTTTTCTGGTGAGGTGCCCATACTTTTGCACCGGTCAAATTTTGGTTTAATGCATATTGCGCATTTTCTGTTAGTACAATAAACCTCATTTTAATCCTGAAATATTACTGTGTCCATCAGTTATTAGATATATCAAACTGAAATGGCTGCTGCAAACACCAAAATATTTAGAACTAAAAATGATTAAGATTAATAGGGGTGCCCAAACTTTTTCATAGGACTGTAATACTATGTACTAGGGCCACTATGGGGACATAATACTGTGTACTGGGGCCACTATGCTGCTCTATATTGTCCAGTAAAATGTCAGGTTCTGTAGGCTGCACCCCTCTATATTTTACACAGGACTGCTGCACACAGCCTTCATATTTAATTTATTGGTAAATTTATTCATGGACCCCTGCCCCTGTCCCATTTTACCCTATTTAATGGCTAACTCATAATGATGACAAATGGCTAACGTTTCGAAGCGCAAGGCTCCTTTGTCAAAGCAAATTTAAAAACATTTTTGAAGGATGCATATATATATATATATATATATATATATATATACACAGAGCAGGCACAAAGGGTGTTAGATTTCAGGAGGAGGGGGGGGGTTGTTAGTAGTTGGTGAGACAATGTAAGCAATTGGTGGAGACATTTGCTAGAGACAATGTGGTAATTGGTGGAGACAATATAAACACTTACAGGTCCTTGTCAGATCACACACTACTGTAAAAAGACATGAACCCCTGTGATGCATTAATCCCACACTCTAGTGTCCGAAACAATGTCATGAATTTATATTCATGTATGCGTCTTTCTCTCTTAGATCTGAAATTCCCTCTCAAAATCAGAATTTTCATGTCATTGGTAATGTTGTGGTCCCCCCTGCAAAAATGTTTTGACACGGGAAGGTCAGATCTTTGTTCTTTAATAGTATGGCGATGTGAGTTCATGCGCAGTCTAAGTTGCTGTCCGGTCTCTCCAACATACAGATTATCAGTGGAGCATTTGGTACACATAATTAAATACACTACATTGGATGTGCTGCAGGTGGAGGTACCTGGAATGTTATATTCCTTGTTCGAGTTTGGTATCTCTATCCTGTCAGTGGTCAGTATGTGGGGGCAGGTTTTGCACCTCTTATTCCCACATGGAAATGTTCCTGCGTTGGTTGGGGATGTTAGTGAGCTACTGACCATCATATTCCTGAGGTTTGGTGGCTGTCTATAGCACAGGAGAGGGGGGTCCGGAAATATGGATGTTAGACGGTTGTCTTTTTGTAGTAGTGGATGTAGTTTGCGTGTGATTCCTCTCAGCGTCTCCAGGTGGGGGTTATAAGTGACAACCAGGGGCACTCGGTTGTTCTCCTGTTTGGTATTGTATCTTAATAACTCCGATCTTGGTATCCTGGTGGCTCTGGTGATTTGGTTATCAATCGTTCTTGGATGGTAACCCTGCTTCAAGAATGTGTCTCTGAGGACTCCGAGGTGTTCTTCTCTATCTGCAGGGTTAGAGCATATGCGATGGTATCTGATGGCCTGGCTGTACACAATAGAGTTCTTTATGTGTTTCGGATGAAAGCTGTCCCATCCTAGGTAGGTTGGTCGGTCAATCGGCTTCCGATACAGTGATGTCTCAATTTTGTTGTCCTGTATCTTGATGACTGTGTCTAGGAAGTTTATTTCCGAGAAGGAGTGATTGAGCGTCAGGTTGATGGTGGGATGGAATTGGTTGAATAGTTCATGGAAGGTTTTCAGCTGTTGTTCAGACCCAGTCCAAATGATTAGGATATCGTCAATGAATCGGTAGTAGGCCAGGGGCCTAATGGTGCAGGTGGAGAGGAAGTCACTCTCAAGCTTGGCCATGAAGAGATTAGCGTACTGTGGCGCCATTTTGCTCCCCATTGCGGTGCCAGTCTGCTGTAGATAGATACAGTCACCAAAAGAAAAGTAATTGTGGGTGAGGATGAATTTCGTGAGTTTCACCACTGATTCAGCGCTCATACCTCGCTTTTCCATGAAAAACTGGCAGGCGTTTACACCATCCTGGTGTGGGATGTTGGAGTACAGGGATTCTACATCCATGGTGGCCAGGATGGTTCCATCTGGAAGGGGACCTATAGTGGATAGCTTATTTAATAGGTCTGTGGTGTCCTGAAGGTAGCTGGCTGTATCCTTCACTAGGGGTTTCAGAGTGCCCTCCACCCATCCAGAGATCTGTTCAGTGAGTGTCCCCACACATGAGATGATCGGTCTCCCTGGGTTCCCAGGTTTGTGTAGTTTAGGGAGCATATAAAAAGTTCCCATTCTTGGGCTTGTTGGTATGAGGCTGCTTAGGCCTTTGGCTCCATCAGTTAGGCCCGAGATAACTTTTTTCAGTTTTTTAGAGTACTCCACTGTGGGGTCTGAATCTAATTTAGAGTAGTAGTGCGTGTCATTCAGCTGTCTGTGTGCCTCCTGTATGTAGTCTGATGTGTTCATCATGACTATAGCGCCACCCTTGTCCGCTGGTTTAATGATGATGTCGTTATTATTTCTCAGAGATTTTATAGCCCTTCTTTCCTGGGCAGTGATGTTAGACGGCAGGGCTTTATTTGTATCCAGTATAGTTGATTTGACCATGTGTCTAAAACAGTCTATATAATTATCCAGAACAAAATTTCGTCCAGTTGGAGGTGTCCAATCAGATGTCTCCTTCTTAGTTAAGCTGTGAACCTCTGAAGGGGTGGGTTGGGTCTCCTCTGTGTCATCTGTGTCATGAAAATATTCTCTCAGGCGCAGCCTCCTGAAAAAATCCTCCATGTCACTGCACAGTTCAATTTTGTCCATGGTTTTAGAAGGACAAAATGAGAGTCCCCTGGAGAGTACCCCAAATTCTGCTTTGGTGGGTTCATAGGTGGAGAGATTGATCACACAGTTCTGTGTTTCCAAATCAGCATGTGTGTGATTCTGGTTGTTGTTAGGTGTATATCTTGCTTTGTGTGTGTTCTTGTAGAAACCTGCATCACGTCTCAGTCCGTGGAGTTTCTTTCGCTTATTGAGGATCAGAGATATCTGCAGTTCCTCATAGTGTTGTAGTAATGTTATCCTGGAGCTCTCCTCGATATTGTTCCATTTTGTTGTAATTTCCTTTTGGACTTTGCTCTTGATGCCGTAGAAGAGATGTATGAGATGGTTTCTGAGTCTCTCTGAAGTTCTATAACACAAATTTTGTGCATAGTGAGTATTATAGGTAGATGCGATGGGGTTTGTGAGCCTGAGTCCTTTAGGAATTAATTTCTCCTTTTTGCATTTAGATAGAAAAAAGATGTCGCTGTCCAGTTGTCTCCACCAATTACCACATTGTCTCTAGCAAATGTCTCCACCAATTGCTTACATTGTCTCACCAACTACTAACAACCCCCCCCCTCCTCCTGAAATCTAACACCCTTTGTGCCTGCTCTGTGTATATATATATATATATATATATATATATATATGCATCCTTCAAAAATGTTTTTAAATTTGCTTTGACAAAGGAGCCTTGCGCTTCGAAACGTTAGCCATTTGTCATCATTATGAGTTAGCCATTAAAAAGGTATCAACTACTGAAGATTACCAAGTTTTCGTGTTTTTTTATATTTCCAACCCACTGGCTAACACGGTACAACAACGAACATTTCCCTTTACCATTTTACCCTACTCAGACCCAGGCAGTATCCCATATTTTCAGGACCCTCCCAGACATTCTGGAGGATTGCCAAGTATGCCTTTAGAGAGCCCGGTGACCCATCTGCACTGAATCGGCTTCCAGTCACGGCGAAAATGCCGGCAGCAGAAAATGAACATTCTGCCATGTGAACATACCCTAAAAACCACGATTAACACTTTAGATGGTGCAGTTAAACATGAAAACGGCACCTAAAGCGTCCAGGTGCCATGGACACCACTCTTTTTTTAATTATCGCCACCCTTCAGGACATCATAAGAGGACTGTGATTGGTTGCCTCTTAATTATCCTACATTAATATGACAGGGGAATGAGGACCCCATCTGATCACAGGGAGTCCCCGCAGTGACCCATAGCTCTGTGATCAGCTCAGCACTGGGGGATCTGTCATGAGGTAAGAGGGTGTCTTGAAATTTTGGAGAACATGTTTTTTCAATATACTTTCTAATAGAATTCCTCCAATGCCTCTAGTGAACTAAGCAAACATTGCAACAGTGCTCAAGTGCACACAAATCCTCCTCATTCTCTCACAGTTCGTGTAGTGTTGTGCAGAAGTTTTAGGCAGGTGTGGGGAAAAATGCTGCAACATAAGAATGATTTCAAAAATAGAACAGTTAATAGTTTATCTTTGTCAATTAATGAAAAAAAAGTGAACGGAAAGAGAAATCCAATTTGGATTTCTCTTTTGTCCATTCCCTTAATTTTACTAAACACCCGCACATTGCTCTGTATTGACCAAATTTGCTGATTTTGGCCAGACTGGACAATGTAATCTGATGCAATCTAATGTGTCTGTCATTCAATGTTTCATTGGTGCAAGGATTTGGCATCTTACATAGTTCCGCTTGGTTCACACTAACGTTGTATCTCCGTTGTTCGGGTCCGTCAGGGCACCCAACCAATGGAGACACGGACTGCTACAACAGTGGGTACTATAATGGGGTCCGTCGGGTGTCCGTTCAGTTTAAACTGAAACCGGAAAAGGAAAAGGTTTTCCATGCAGGACTTTTTCCCGTACCGATTTTCGTCGGACTCTGCAACGGTCTTATTATAAAGGTCCGTCAAATCCATCCTATAATCCTGCACTGATTAAGAGGAGTTACCCTTGGTTCACATCCGTACGAGGAGTCCACAAGGGGACATGGAACATGTAGACAGAGGTGTAGATTGTGAACTACTTTCCTGTCCGCATGTTCCCTACAGAGATCTCGCGGCAAGCACATGGACCCTATTATAGTCTATGGGTCCGTGTGCTTTCACTGCACACCGCTTACAAATGCATTCAGTAGTCCGTTCGAGGGGGTTCCCATGCGGACTCCCCCGAACGGATTACCAACGCAGATGTGAACGAGGCCTTAGAAAAACACCCTTATGAGGCAGGCAACCTATAATATTGCTATAATATTGTAGCAAATACTTGTATTGTTAATAAAATAACAAGTCGCCATGCTGCCCTAGATTTACTCGTAACTGCATCTGAGCATAAATTGTCATGTACGTAAAGCCATTCTGTTGCCTTAGACATAATGTTCTTAGGTTCCTGAAAATGAACACCGTCTATATATATATATATTGATCTATTTTCTCACTTTATTTAGGTTTTTTTTTTATGTTGTAAAATGGAAAAAATAAATCATAAAACATCTGCATAAGATTATTGTGAGGGAAGAACATTGCATAATACGGAGTGCGATGATCTTGGCCTTTGATCCTCTGCCAGCTAAGTCTTGCACAATTGATTGTTTTCATCATTCCTCTAATATTTCCTCGGACTGAACATCCTGGGAATTTTTTTAACTAGAAATCCTATAAAAATGTGATATCCTATTCCTGCAGCTCTACAGATAAGCATGGCTGGGTTCCGTCTATGTAAATCGCACTGAGAGCATATGGTTAGATAAGGAAACAATACAGTCCTATAGTCATTTGTTTTTGTTTGTTTGCTTGCTTTAAGCAAGCTGTTTGCACTTATTGTGTAGCGTCTGAAATTCTTTGTCTCGTGATTACTTATATTATTCCAAGAGCCATATGTGATATTTGCTGATAAGAAAAAAATCTTAAAGGAAAATGGTCATTAATGTTTAAGTGTTGACGTAATTCCTCTATTATTGGATGTGTCTTTGGCTTTGTTCTCTATATTGCTATTTAGAAAATGTCTTAGAGTAGAAATTTTTGTATCTGTTATTACTAGAGATGAGCGAGTACTGTTCGGATCAGCCGATCCGAACAGCACGCTCGCATAGAAATGAATGGACATAGCCGGCAAGCGGGGGGTTAAGCGGCCGGGCGCCGTCAAAGCGGAAGTACCAGGTGCATCCATTCATTGCTATGGAGCGTGCTGTTCGGATTGGCTGATCCGAACAGTACTCTCTCATCTCTAGTTATTACTGGTATTATAGTCATTTATATGCACAGAGGATCTACCATCTACATAGTAACATAGTAGATAAGGTTGGATGAAGTCCATCAAATCTGGTCTATAACCCTATGGTGTTGATCCAGAGGAAGACAAAAAAAAACCCATGAAGCTGATGCCAATTGCCCCACATTAGGGGAACAAAATTCCTTCCAACTCCAACTCTGACAATTCATATAAAACCCTGGATTACCAAAAATCTAAAACCTGTAAACTGTAATTTTTTGAATCGTAGGATGAGAGCAACGGACATTAAATGACAAATACAGACGAAACCCTCTCCGTTGGGTGTCCATTTACATTCATCCCCAATGTAAAAAAAAGGCAGCTCCTGAATGTTTTTTACATTTCTCATCTGTTACATGTCTGTATCTGTTACTCTGCCACAGTTAATGTCCGTTGCTGTCATCCTATGATGGATGACAGCAATGTACATTAACAATAGTAGTGTGAACATAGCTTTCACATGGCCTTAATCTGTTTCTGTACTCCAATCCACCCATTCCCATAGCTTGGTCTTGGTCACCCTTCTCTGCATACCCTCTAGTTTATCTGTGTCCTTCTTGTACAAACAGACTCAAAATTGTGCAAAATAGTCTGTGTGTGGCCATACTAGTGATTTGAATTGTGACATAATTATGTTCCTATGCTTTTTTTGATGCATCCCATAATTTTATTCTGCCTGACACTAGTCACTAAAGGTAAGCTTACTATCCAGCAAAATCCCCAAGTCTTCTTCAGTGGTAGACTTACCCAGTAATATACAGTCCCTGACAAAAGTTTTGTCGCCTTGTCATGTGATGCCCCCAATCCTAGTGTACAGCCTCGCCGGTGCTCACTAATTGATCGGTTAATTAGTGGGTGTGTATAAGAAGAACTCCAGCACCCCAAACCTTCACTTCAACTGCAACTTCACCTCTGACAACATGCCAAAAATCAACCCTGCGACCAAAACCTTGATTATCACGAAGTTGAAGACCAGATCCACTGCAGAGGTGGCCGCACCTTTAATGTGTCTCAGCGTCAAGTACGAAGAATTGAAACAAAGATTTGACCAGACTGGAGATGTTTTTGGCAAGCCCAGGTCCGACAGACCCTACAATACAACGGCTCAGAAGGAACGTTTGTTGGTTAGAAAATCAAAAGCCAGCCCCTCTTCCACTGCAGCAGAGCTCCAACAGGCCTGGTCACCTCAAGTCCCTGTGTCAACTAGAACAATTTGTAGGATTCTGCTCGAAATGGCCTCCATGGTCGAATTAGTGTCCAGAAGCCATCACTAAACAAAAGGCAATTAAAGGCCCACAGCCTACTAAACGGATGGACAATGGAAAAGTGGCAGAAGGTGGATTTGTCAGATGAATCTTCAGTTGAATTACACCACAGGCATCGCAAATACTGCAGGAGACCTACTGGAGCCCATATGGATCCAAGATTCCACCACCAAACTTAACTGTGTAAGATCATGGTCTTGAGTTACATTCATTATGGGGGTGTGCGAAACATTTGCAAGGTGGAAGGCAATATCAATAGCCTAAAATATCAACAAGTATTAGCTTCCTCTTACATTCCCAATCATAAAAGGGGTCACATTTTGCAGCAGGATGGAGCTCCATCTCATACAGCCATCTCTACATTAAAGTTCCTCAAGGCAAAGAAGATGAAGGTGCTCCAGCACTGGCCAGCCCAGTCACCGGACATGAACATCATTGAGCATGATTGGGATAGGATGAAAGAGGAAGCTTGGCAGACAACTCTGAGAGGCTGTAAGACGGCATTCTCTGCTATTACTGATGACTTCATCAATAAATTGTATGTATCATTGTCGAAACGCATGGATGCCGTCCTTCAAGTTCATGGAAGTCACACAAAATATTAAATCTGGCTCTTATAGCACCACAACTTCATTCACCGATGTTAGGAAACATATCTTTGTATTTGAACTGAATTATTGGTTTGATTTTCCAATTACTTTATGTGGGCGACAAATCTTTTGTCTTGCCGAAATCTGACCTTTCTGTGTTCATTAAATGATTAATATTTCACAGTGAAGCCAATTTATTTTCTTAATAAAAAAAAACACATTTGGGAGGGTTTCAGCTTTCATAGGAGTCATTTCTAAAACCAATGGATGAATTTAAAGTCAGGTTATAAGCTTTTGACTCCACAACATGGAGAAGCGACAGAACTTTTGTCAGGGACTGTACTATTAATTACTAGAGATGAGCGAACAGTGTTCTATCGAACACATGTTCGATCGGATATCAGGGTGTTCGCCATGTTCGAATCGAATCGAACACCGCGTGGTAAAGTGCGCCAAAATTCGATTCCCCTCCCACCTTCCCTGGCGCCTTTTTTGCACCAATAACAGCGCAGGGGAGGTGGGACAGGAACTACGACACCGGGGGCATTGAAAAAAATTGGAAAAAGTCATTGGCTGCCGAAATCAGGTGACCTCCATTTTAGACGAATAGTGGATTTCAAATCCGGGTCATATGAGAATGTGAACTTTGTGACTATGAGACAGGGATAGCTGTACAGGCAGGGATAGCTAGGGATAACCTTTATTTAGGGGGGAATGTTATTAAAAATAACTTTTTGGGGCTCTATCGGGTGTGTAATTGTGATTTTTGTGAGATAAACTTTTTCCCATAGGGATGCATTGGCCAGCGCTGATTGGCCGAATTCCGTACTCTGGCCAATCAGTGCTGGCCAATGCATTCTATTAGCTTGATGAAGCAGAGTGTGCACAAGGGTTCAAGCGCACCCTCGGCTCTGATGTAGCAGAGCCGAGGCTGCACAAGGGTTCAAGCGCACCCTCGGCTCTGATGTAGGAGAGCCGAGGGTGCACTTGAACCCTTGTGCACCCTCAGCT
Organism: Leptodactylus fuscus; assembly: GCF_031893055.1. NCBI lineage: Eukaryota > Metazoa > Chordata > Amphibia > Anura > Leptodactylidae > Leptodactylus > Leptodactylus fuscus. Next base: position 213,588,724 of record NC_134267.1, on the reverse strand, counting down.
CTGCTACATCAGAGCCGAGGGTGCGCTTGAACCCTTGTGCACACTCTGCTTCATCAAGCTAATAGAATGCATTGGCCAGCGCTGATTGGCCAATGTATTCTATTAGCCTGATGAAGTAGAGCTGAATGTGTGTGCTAAGCACACACATTCAGCTCTACTTCATCGGGCTAATAGAATGCATTGGCCAGCGCTGATTGGCCAGAGTACGGAACTCGACCAATCAGCGCTGGCTCTGCTGGAGGAGGCGGAGTCTAAGATCGCTCCACACCAGTCTCCATTCAGGTCCGACCTTAGACTCCGCCTCCTCCGGCAGAGCCAGCGCTGATTGGCCGAAGGCTGGCCAATGCATTCCTATGCGAATGCAGAGACTTAGCAGTGCTGAGTCAGTTTTGCTCAACTACACATCTGATGCACACTCGGCACTGCTACATCAGATGTAGCAATCTGATGTAGCAGAGCCGAGGGTGCACTAGAACCCCTGTGCAAACTCAGTTCACGCTAATAGAATGCATTGGCCAGCGCTGATTGGCCAATGCATTCTATTAGCCCGATGAAGTAGAGCTGAATGTGTGTGCTAAGCACACACATTCAGCACTGCTTCATCACGCCAATACAATGCATTAGCCAGTGCTGATTGGCCAGAGTACGGAATTCGGCCAATCAGCGCTGGCTCTGCTGGAGGAGGCGGAGTCTAAGATCGCTCCACACCAGTCTCCATTCAGGTCCGACCTTAGACTCCGCCTCCTCCAGCAGAGCCAGCGCTGATTGGCCGAATTCCGTACTCTGGCCAATCAGCACTGGCTAATGCATTGTATTGGCGTGATGAAGCAGTGCTGAATGTGTGTGCTTAGCACACACATTCAGCTCTACTTCATCGGGCTAATAGAATGCATTGGCCAGCGCTGATTGGCCAGAGTACGGAATTCGGCCAATCAGCGCTGGCTCTGCTGGAGGAGGCGGAGTCTAAGGTCGGACCTGAATGGAGACTGGTGTGGAGCGATCTTAGACTCCGCCTCCTCCAGCAGAGCCAGCGCTGATTGGTCGAGTTCCGTACTCTGGCCAATCAGCACTGGCCAATGCATTTCTATGGGGAAAAGTTAGCTTGCGAAAATCGCAAACTGACAGGGATTTCCATGAAATAAAGTGACTTTTATGCCCCCAGACATGCTTCCCCTGCTGTCCCAGTGTCATTCCAGGGTGTTGGTATCATTTCCTGGGGTGTCATAGTGGACTTGGTGACCCTCCAGACACGAATTTGGGTTTCCCCCTTAACGAGTTTATGTTCCCCATAGACTATAATGGGGTTCGAAACCCATTCGAACACTCGAACAGTGAGCGGCTGTTCGAATCGAATTTCGAACCTCGAACATTTTAGTGTTCGCTCATCTCTATTAATTACCGTATATACTTGAGTATAAGCCGACCCGAATATAAGCCGAGGCCCCTAATTTTACCACAAAAAACTGTGAAAACTTATTGACTCGAGTATAAGCTGAGGGGGAAAATGCAGCAGCTACTGAAAAATTTCAAAAATTAAAATGGTCGGAGTTTTTGGGTGCAGTAGATGCTGGGGAAGAGGAGGGGGTGTTTTGGTTGTCTGTCTGCCCCTTCCCTGAGCTTGAGGACTGGGATTTTTTTTCCCCCACTTGGAATTCAGTCTGGCTGAATATAGGGGATCTGCAGTGCTCCTATTAACCCCTTCCCGACGGAACAGAAGCACTGCAGATCCCCTATATTCAGCCAGACTGAATTCCAAGTGGGGGAAAAAAAAAATATTTTTCTTAAAGCTTCTTTTTTTCCCACTATTTTCTGGGAGATTCTATACATTGATATTGCGGCTGGGCATAGACTCTCCCCCCCCCCCTTTTCTTAAAAAAATATATATATATATATATATATATATATAATATATATATATTTATTTTTTTTTGCTGACTCAAGTATAAGCTGAGAGGGGGGGGGGGGGCTGTTTCAGCACAAAAACTGTGCTGAAAAATTCGGCTTATACTCGAGTATATACGGTACATAATCATACATTGTATTTCCTTAACCAAAATGCATAACCTTAGATTTGTCTACAGTAAACTTGCCAAGTTTCCGCCCATGTTTCCAGTTTCCATAGACCCCCCTGTAATATTCTACTGTCCTCCTCGGTATTGATTTCTTTACAGAGCTTGGTATCATCTGCAAATATCCAAGCTCTACTCTGTAAACAAACATATTCCTTGTTCTACGCCTCGCTCACCACTTTCTGTGAATGTAGATGGAGTGGTGCAGACCAGGGACGCCTTGGCCCAACATATTTATTAGAACTCCTACAGTTTTATGGCATGAGTGAGAAATTTATAACAGTTCCTATCTGGCTAAGATCTCCATTCTGGTGTGTAGATCTCCATTCCTTTCCCTGTTCTGCACCTCGCTCATCAATCGCTGTGAATATTGGCGGTGCGGGAATGCCTCATCCTGACAAATTTATTATAGTTCACTCCAGTTTTCTGGCATGTGTTCTACAGGAAATCTACGCCAGTTTCTGACTGGCATAGATTTCCATCCTGCCACACGGTATACACATGATTTATGAAGAGGCCGGAGACTCTCGATATATCAGGCATACATACCTTTAGGCTCTTTATTAAGAATGGAGTAAAAAATGCCAGTCTTAATAAATTAATACAATATACACAAAAACATACACACATGCAAAATAAAAAATCCCAAAATGTTGAAAACATACACCTACGCCTGCTGTACATTTCCAGCCCAACTTTCACAAGCAGGATTTTTCTCATTGCCTTGTTCCAGCTGACCCTATTATAGTCTATGGGGTCCACGGAGCGGATTAGGAAATGTAAAGGCAGGTGTGAACCTAGCGTAAGCAGTATTGGTATTTTTATGGCTTCATTAGGCTGAGGCCCCACATTGCAGAAAGGCAACTTTTTTGTTGCAGATTTTGCTGCGGTTTTCAGAACCAAAGCCAAGAATGAATACAAATGGAATGGGAAATTTATAGGAAGCTCCTAGGCCAGGGCCCCATGGAATGAAAATGCTGCGAATCCCATGTCCACTTTGCAGTAAAAACTGCGGTGCTGACACGTTGCGATTTCCAGCATGTCAATTATACCTATGGAAACGCCAACAGGTTCCCCATAAGTATAATTGTTACAGAAAGTCCGTAGAGGAAAACTCTGCAAACTTTCTGTCTGAAGCGCTGTGAGAAGAACCGCAATACGTTGCTGCCACGGTTTTTTTTTTGCAGCACTTTTTTGCTGTGGGACGTCCTTTGGGGTTTTAGCCTCATACTTTTAAGCGAAGTTCACACGGGAGTTTTTTGGTCAGGATTTTATTGCAGAGTCCGTGTCAAAATACTGCTCAAAAACCGCCTCTCATTCACACTTCAATGTGATTCAGTCATTTCCTTTTTCCGCTAGCGTTTTTTTTTCCGCTTGCGGAAAAAAGAAGCGATATGCCCATTCTTCAGGCGGATTCCGCAGATGAATCAGCCACGGACATCCGCCTCGTGACACTTCCTTCCTGACTAGGCCAATTCATTTGGGCCTAATCTAGAGTGGAATGCCGTGACTGGATGTTGGTGCACTGCACCGGCATCCAGTCGCGGCTAGCCATTTTTAGCATCGGATTCTGAGGTGGCCTCCGCCTAAGAATCCGGTCCAAAAAACTCCCATGTAATCCCGTGTGAACCTGGCCTTAGCCACTGCTCAAGCCACTCCTGTCGTGTGGCTGAAAAACACATGCAGCAGGGGGCAACACCTTGGCTCAGTGGTTAGCACTGCAGCCTTGCAATGCTGGTGTCCTGGGTTTGAATTCTGCCAGGAACAACATTTGCAAGGAGTTTGTATGTTCTCTCTGTGTTTGCGTGGATTTCCTCCCATTCTACAAAGACACTAATAGAAAAAAATTGTCCCTATATGGGGCTCACAATCTATATAAAAGGAAAAAAAAGGCAAAGAAAAAAAACATGCAGCAAAATAAAGCTTTGTTTCCATCAGGGTAAGTTCACACAGAGTGATGTGGCACGCATACGGCGTGTGAGACTTTGCGCGCTGTAAAAGCTCCCTTTCATTTCAATGGGAGTTAGGATCGTATACGCCGTGTTATTTTGCGGCCACAAAATAACGCGGCGTATACGATCCTAACTCCCATTGAAATGAATGGAGCTTTAATGGCGCACAAATTCTCACACGCCGTATACGTGCCACATCACGCTGCACGTTACTCCGTGTGAACTTACCCTTAGGCAAGAAAAAAACACAAGTGAAAAACTTATTGTACGGGTAGTCTTGTAAAATCCTAAGGATGGACTGAAATTCTTCTCTTCTGGCATTTGTCTCAAAAAATTCATGCCAGGGCCACACGGTGGCTCAGTGGTTACCACTGCAGCCTTGCAGCGCTGGGTCCTGGTGTTCAAATCCCACCAAGGGCAAAAAACCATCTCCAAGGAGTTTGTATGTTCTCCTTGTGTTTGCATGGGTTTCCATCCCATATTCCAAAAAGACATACTGATAGGGAAAAGATGTACATTGTGAGCTCTATGTGGGGCTCACAATCTAAAAAAAAAAAAAATTCATGCCAATTTTAACCGTGAAATGAAAGCATGCTAGTAATATTAATCTGACACATGGTTCCATATATATATATATATATATATATATATAAATATATATCACAGACACTGTAAATACAGTACAGGTAACCTTGTGAAATCCTAAGGATGGACTAACGCTTCAGTTCTGAAATTTATCTAAAAAAAAATTACAAAAATTATTTGCCAATTTTAGCCATGAAATGAAAGCATACTAATAATATTAATCTGACACATTATTTTTTTTAGGACAGACGCTGTAAATATTTTCAGATGGGAGGAAAGTTCTATTGGCTCCTTCATACCACTAGAACCACATCTCCTATGTTGGAGCATGTTGTATAAACTGCCCCATAATATTCTAATTGAGGCATATCAAATGAATGGTGTGTGACTCCAGAATTTCTTGTAACCACAAATCATCTTCTGTGTCCAAAGTGAATTTTTTGAAATCCAAAAATAACAAGTGAAAGGTTTGGTTTGGGGAGAAAAATATAAATATGAATGCACGAGGGTGTAATTTCATAGCCCGGAGCCAAATCTGTGGTCTATCACCCCACCCGACTCTGTGGTTTCAAGAGAATAAAGCACAAGACATTCACAGAGAAATACAGAACAAATATGCACACGAAAAACTCATAGAAGGACGCAGTCATATTTCATTTGGTGAAGGTTTCTGTACAAACCTCCCCAGTATAAAATTTAAGAGCATCTCATTTCAATATGTTTGCAATGAAAAAGTCGGCCTGAAAGTTAAGTGCGTGACTCATAGGAGGATTAAAGCGTCTCGTAAAAAAAATATCTCGTTTTGTGTGGACCTCACAGAAGGCAAATTACATTCTCCATCCCATAATTAATTGTATTTTTCATAAAAATAATGAATATAGTTAGCAAAAAGTATGCACATGATGACATCACAGCATAAGAATAAAACATGATGATGTCATAGGGATTAAAGTAAATGTCACAGTATAAGTACAGAGTCTTATTCAGTGAGCCATGTATTATTCTCCATAATAATCCATAGGAGTATACAAATATTCCTATGATGCTGCCTCAGTCGATAGAATCATTAGGCCCTCAATGGGACAGGATTTGCAGCCGTCATATGGATGATGTTATAAGGACATCTAAATGAATCCTTATGCACGTAGCCAGTGGTGTAACTAAAGTCTTGTGGGCCCGGGGCAATCTTTTGTCCAGGGCCCCCCACCTCATCCCTACAGTGAATTCTTGATAGTGATGGTTACGGGTGCTAAGGAGTTTAATCCACCTTAGTGTAGTTAGGGGGATCTGTGGGTCTCCTCGGCTTATGGGCCAGATGGAAGCTGCAATCTCAATACTGATGCCAGTGCTTATGGACCCCCTAAGGCTCCTGGGCCCCGGTGTGACTGCACCTTCTGCACCCCTGCACGTAGCAGGGGTGCAAGAAATAAGAATAAGGCTCTAGAATGGATCCCTGTTCAATTCTTTATGGCTCTTCTATCTTGCACTACCTCTGTGTTGAGAAGTCCCTCCATTTATTGGGCCCTATAGCAGATACGATGCCTGCTACTCTGATGTTACACCCATACAACATCAGACTGGGTTCTCTTGGCATACCAAAGAAAATGATTCTAAGGGATGACCTTCTATCTATAGATCTACAGATCATGTCATTTTACTTACAGTACGTTCACACCTGTTCCCAAGTTTTTGTTATTTGGGTTCCCCTTGGGACCCAAAAAATGGAAACCCAAATTTGTTTACAAAGTGGTTGCCTGCGGAAACCCATGGACCCCATAGACTATAATGAAGTCCAATGGGTTTCCATTCGGTTGCTGTCCAAAAAATACATAGAGAAAAGTCCTGCTTGCAGTTCATTTTTCATGTGGAATGGGGAAAAGAATCCCTGAACAGAAACCGAGCACAGGTGTGAATCCAGCCTTACACACACAGGATGCACAGAATGTATCATCCATGAGCCAAATAGGGTATGTGTAATAAACCCATGAGAAATATAATTGCAAGTGTTCTACTCCAAAAGCAGGTCCAATTGGATGCATCCCTTTCTGGATTTTTGGTGGCCATTTCTATGATCGAACATGGGCCCATCAACAGGCCCTCTGATAATCTAGTAGTTCAGTCCAAATTAGAAATGAGTGAAATGGTTTGCTCATCACGCCTGGGAGAGGAGAGCGACAGCCGTTTCGTGCTGGTAGCACTTTTTCAAGCACAAAACGGCTGTCGCTCTCCTCTCCCAGGCGTGCCTCCTCCTGTGTTGCATTTTACATGGATGTTTGAAATAAAGGTTTGCAATATTTTTATACTCTTCCAATGGTGAGTGCCTAGCTTTTTCTATTTTCTGGACTATACATGGACTTTTTCACTTGCTGTGAGCACCACCAGTGAAGTATATGGAATATACCCCTGACCTCCTATAAAATAGTTTGTATGCATGCAGTAGTGCCACCTCACCCTTTATATTTTTTCTACTAGAGAACTAAGTTTGGTCATGACATTGATATTCCCCATGTTACCGATGAGGCCCGTCACAGACCTCAATAATCCACTGAGCCACTGTTGTCCTTTAGGAGTCCGGAAGAGGCACCAATGGGTCCAATCATACAAGTTTTCTCCTGTGTATTTCCAGAATCAGAGGCTTCTAGAATTTCACAGCTGGTCTGACAAATGTTTATTTTCCAGTTTTTAGCCGAAGGTTGGAAAAATAAATTCAGTCTTATTACACATTTCCCTTTGAACAGGTGAAGGAAAATCATGCCATCTAAATTTCAATTAAATAGATAATATAATATAATTGTCCCATCTGGGATTCTTTTCCAGAAGCCAGTCTGCTGCATTTCTAGGATTTTTATTTTTTTTTTAGCATTGACAAATAGCCCAAATGTTCTGTGTGCTAAAATATTCCGTGTTTTGTTTAAAGGAACACTAACCACAAAAATGCACAAAAAAATAAGAAAAATCTCAGAATTTTCTCCATTACTTTCCTCTTTTTCTTTGATCCTCTATTTATTATATTTTTTGATCTGACGAGACTCCATATAACAGTGGTTCATGGGTGGCAAGCCAACAAAATTTTGGGTTCGGTTGACCTGTATTTTTGAAAAACTCTGAGCAAACCAATTCAGTGATCCCTAATTTGAATTGATCCACCAGAGTGCCAAAGGATTTTTTTGATGAGCCCATATTCTATCATAAAAACAGACACCAAAGGGGCTCAGTGGTTAGCACTAGAGATGAGCGAGCACTAAAATGTCCGAGGTTCGAAATTCGATTCAAACAGCGGCACACTGTTCAACTGTTCGAATGGATTTCAAACCCCATTATAGTCTATGGGGGGGAAATGCTCATTTCAGGGGTACGCAAAATTCGATAAAATTATACTTACCAAGTCCACGAGTGATGGTCGGGCTGGATTCTCCTTGAAGTCTTCTCCCGGCGCAGCGTCCCCGCGTCTTCTTCTGGCTGGAATTCACTCTGCCTAGGCATCGGGGCCTAGGCAGAGCCGACTGCGCATGCGCAGTCATGCACGGACATGCGCAGTCGGCTCTGCCTAGGCCGGATGCTTAGGCAGAGTGAATTCCAGCTGGAAGACGCCGCGGGGACGCTACACGGAGAAGACTTCTAAAGGTAAGAGAAAAACCAGCGTTGATTGGCAATGTATAGCATTCTGGCAATCAACGCTGGTTCTGCATCGAACCTTAAACTTCGAACAGCTAGTAGTGTTCGATCGAGTACGAGTATTTCGAATACCATAGTATTCGATCGAACACCTACTCGATCGAAGACTACTTGCTCATCTCTAGTTAGCACTGCAGCCTTGCAGCACTGGAGTCCTGGGTTCAAATCCTGTCAGGATCAACATCTACAAGGAGCTTGTATGAATCTGACCGTGTTTGAGTGGATTTCCTCCCATTCTACAAAGACTTACTGGTAGGGAAAAAAGTACATTTTGATCCCTATATGGGGCTCACAATGTACTTATAAAAAAGAAAATAAAATGGACACCAAGAAACAACCCTGTTTGGACCTGTTTTTGGATCCAAAAATTTTACAACTAATGTATCTTTCGGTGTCTGTTTGTAAGGTAACTGGCTGGAGCAGGAACCTTCCTCTTCTAACCTGTCTGCAGTAGGGCAAAATAATTGTTAACTTGAAGGGTAATATCATGGTGGCTCAGTGGTTAACTCTGCAGACTTGCATCACTGGAGTCCTGGGTTTGAATCCTGCCAAGCACAACATCTGCAAGGAGTTTGTATGTTCATCCCGTGTTTGCATGCATTTACTCCTATACTCCAAAGACATACCAATAGGGAAAAATGTAGCTTGTGAGCCCTATATGGGGTTCACAATCTGCATCTAAAAAAAAAATTGTTAACTTGAGTTCCGAACCAGAACCCCAAAATGGAACTAATAAACAGAAGTCCAACCCTTGTGTTGTCTACAGGATTTCTACAGCACTGTGTCCTATAGGCTAAGTAGCAAAGTGCAGTCCTAGTTAGATCTCCGTTTTTCATGGAGGTGTGCGGTCCTTGCCCTCCACAGAGCGCACTTAGTCCTATTGATTTTTGGACTTGTTTTTTGTCCGTCATTGATCTGTTTTTCATGTTATTGAATTTTTTTTATGTTTTTTTTTTTAAATAAATATAAATAATTGCTATATTTTAAAATATCTAAGATTCATAAAAAAATCACCATTGGCCGCATGCTGTCCATGATTTTCATGTATCCAAGCAGAAATAGAGCACGTCTTCTACGAGGCATAAGACAGCATACACATGGCAAACGCAGACAGCGTAGCAATAATGTAGCATGATCCATGAATGACACCTTTCATCATCCATGACACATGCAAGCAGATGGAGAGCTTAAGCTGTGGGGGGTATAACCACACTAAACTTTATATTTCTGTAGCGTGCAAGAAAATATCATTTTCCACCCTATGAATGCCGCCTATGATTAGACTCCTGAAAATGAAAGGCTAATATTGGAAATGGAATTTTTCCAACCTACTTACTTTGAAAATATACTGAATATGTGTAGAATGAGTCAGCTCCCCAAAAATAACATTCTTCCTTCATGCTTGCTTAGGGGCCCAGGAATAACATTCTTCCTCACTGGTTACTGAGACTTCAGAATTGAGAATTACACAGTACGGCATGGAAAGGATGTGGGGCGATGTGTGATATTCTAGAAGAGTAAATAAAGCTGGCACGTAGACGTAGACTCTGCCCCTTAGAAGACCTCTCTTCATGCTGATGGTATCTGCGTACTGTATATATATATATACAGTCCTATGAAAAAGTTTGGGCACCCCTATTAATCTTAATCATTTTTAGTTCTAAATATTTTGGTGTTTGCAGCAGCCATTTCAGTTTGATATATCTAATAACTGATGGACACAGTAATATTTCAGGATTGAAATGAGGTTTATTGTACTAACAGAAAATGTGCAATATGCATTAAACCAAAATATGAATGGTGCAAAAGTATGGGCACCTCAACAGAAAAGTGACATTAATATTTAGTAGATCCTCCTTTTGCCTCTAGTCACTTCCTGTAGCTTTTAATCAGTTCCTGGATCCTGGATGAAGCTATTTTAGACCATTCCTCTTTACAAAACAATTCAAGTTCAGTTAAGTTTGATGGTCGCCGAGCATGGACAGCCCACTCTCAAATCATCCCACAGATGTTCAATGATATTCAGGTCTGGGGACTGGGATGGCCATTCCAGAACATTGTACTTGTTCCTCTGCATGAATGCCTGAGGATTTGGAGCGGTGTTTTGGATCATTGTCTTGCTGAAATATCCATCCCCGGCGTAACTTCAACTTCGTCACTGATTCTTGAACATTATTCTCAAGAATCTGCTGATACTGAGTGGAATCCATGCGAGTCTCAACTTTAACAAGATTCCCAGTGCCGGCATTGGCCACACAGCCCCAAAGCATGATGGAACCTCCACCAAATTTTACAGTGGGTAGCAAGTGTTTTTCTTGGAAAGATGTTTTTTTTGGACGCCATGCATAATGCCTTTTTGTATGACCAAACAACTCAATCTTTGTTTCATCAGTCCACAGGATCTTCTTCCAAAATGAAGCTGCCTTGTCCAAATGTGCTTTTGCACACCTCAGGCAACTTTGTTTGTGGCGTGCTTGCAGAAACGGCTTCTTTCTCATCGCTCTCCCATACAGCTTCTCCTTGTGCAAAGTGCGCTGTATTGTTGACCGATGCACAGTGACACCATCTGCAGCAAGATGATGCTGCAGCTCTTTGGAGGTGATCTGTGGATTGTCCTTGACTGTTCTCACCATTCTTCTTCTCTGCCTTTCTGATATTTTTCTTGGCTTGCCACTTCTGGGCTTAACAAGAACTGTCCCTGTGGTCTTCCATTTCCTTACTATGTTCCTCACATTGAAAACTGACAGGTTAAATATCTGAGACAACTTCTTGTATCCTTCCCCTGAACAACTATGTTGAACAATCTTTGTTTTCAGATCATTTGAGAGTTGTTTTGAGTAGCCCATGATGCCACTCTTCAGAGGAGATTCAAATAGGAGAACAACTTGCAATTGGCCACCTTAAATACCTTTTCTCATGATTGGATACACCTGGCTATGAAGTTCAAAGCTCAGTGAGGTTACAAAACCAATTTTATGCTTCGGTAAGGCAGTAAAAAGTAGTTAGGAGTATTCAAATCAATAAAATGATAAGGGTACCAAAATTTTTGCACCGGTCAAATTTTGGTTTGATGCATATTGCACATTTTCTGTTAGTACAATAAACCTCATTTCAATCCTGAAATATTACTGTGTCCATCAGTTATTAGATATATCAAAATGAAATGGCTGCTGCAAATACCAAAATATTTAGAACTAAAAATGATTAAGATTAAGAGGGGTGCCCAAACTTTTTCATAGGACTGTATATATATATATATATATATATATATATATATATATATATATATATATTGTGGGGGAGATAGGCTCAGCGGTAGCAGCAGCGGACCCAGACAGTCAGAGACAGACACCAAAATCAGTGAACAGGGTTTTACCCCTGTGTGTTTATTTTGCAAAAAGGTTTAAAGGTGCTGGCAAACAAAATAAACAGGCCTTTACTTCAGGCAAAAACAAACACAAATACCTGCCCGGCTAGGCGACTAACTATACAGAAGCACTCTGTCTATACGTGTGGCTTGCTTCAACCACACGGACAAAACAAATCAACAAAAATACAAGCTGTGAAGCACCCACTGGTCTCACCAGTTTTCAGTTGGATGGACAGGACCTGGCTCCACCACTCTCCCCCAGGAACTGCCCAGGACAGAAGTCTGGAGAGGCTTTATAGGCCTGTGATTAGGCCTAACTGCTCCCACCTGTACATGAAAGCTCCTTCCTACAGTGGGATGAGAAGGGGTTAATACAGCCATATGCTTTACTACAGCTCTTGAAGCCCTCACTCACCAGACATATGAGAGGACTCTAGGGGAGATATAGCGTCCTTCCAGGACTTTTCCTGTCACTTTCTTACAATATATATATATATGTACATAACTTATCATGTACTGGTCTGGAGTTACAACCTTTATTACACTCCAATGCTGCCTTAGCAGAGGCAGATGCTGTGTTTTGCAGGTTTTTACATAAAAGGAAGCTTCTCCATGCACCAGTCTTAATACTGTGAGCGCTGGCAGCAGATACGCCAGAATTATTACAAAGCTTAATGTTTCTGGTGCACAACATACACCAGAACAGGAAGCCGCACAGGTCACGGATAGGTGTGAATTATAGTAATTTGTCGGACCAAGGGCTCCCCAGCCCACTTAAAGGGGTTGTCCACATTCAGATATTAAGAGACCAATGTTATTGTTTGTATAATAGAAAGTTGTACAAATTTCCAATATACTTTCTGTATCAATTCCTCACGGTTTTCTAGATCTCTGCTTGCTGCTATTCATTCTGCTTACTCTTAGTGGATAACAATCAGTTCATGGTCATGTGATATACAGTCTATGGTTTATGGTTATGTGATATAATAATAATAATATATTTTATTTATATAGCGCCAACATATTCCGCAGCACTGTACAATTTATAGGGTTCAGATACAGACATACATAACAAAGAACGTCATTTCACACAATGGGACTGAGGGCCCTGCTCAAAAGGGCTTACAATCTATGAGGTAGAGGGGGTGACACAAGAGGTAGCAGGGGCGGCATTGCTTATACAGTGTTCAGACAATTTTGTGCATTAGGAATTGTGATAGGCTTGTCTGAAAAGATGTGTCTTTAGTTTGCGTTTGAAACTGTAGAAGTTGGGAGTTAATCTTATTGTCCGGGGTAGAGCATTCCAGAGAAGTGGTGCAGCTCGGGAGAAGTCTTGTATACGAGCGTGGGAGGTTCTGATAATAGAGGATGTAAGTGTTAGGTCATTGAGTGAGCGGAGAGCACGGCTTGGGCGGTAGACAGAGATGAGGGAAGAAATGTATATATGTTCCATGGTCATGTGATATATGGCCCATGGTCATGTGATATACAATCTATTGTCATGTGATATACAGCCCATAGTCATGTGATATATGATCCGTGGTGATATCATATACAATCTATGGTCATGTGATATACAGTCCATGGTCATGTGATATACAATCCATGGACATGTGATATATAGTCCATGGACATGTGATACACAATCCATATTCATGTGATATACAGACCATGGTCATGTGATATATGGTCCATTGTCATGTTATATACAATCCATGGTCCAGACCATGTGAGCTGAGTCCATGGTTATGTGATATACAATCCATAGTCATGCGATATACAGTCCATGGTCATGTGATATATGGTCCATTGTCATGTGATGTACAGTCCATGGTCATGTGATATGTGATCCATGCTCAAGTGATATACAATCCATGTTCATGTTATATACAGTCCATGGTCATGTGATGAGCACACAGGTGCACAGCTTGTTATAGTCACAGCACAGTAATCAGACATATGCCTGGTAACAAGCCATGCACCTGTGTGTCCATCACATGACTATGGACTGTATATAACATGACCAAAGACTGTGCATCACATGACTATAGACTGTACATCACATGACTATAGACTGTACATCACATGACTATAGACTGTACATCACATGACTATAGACTGGACATCACATGACTATAGACTGTACATCACATGACTATAGACTGTGCATCACATGACTATAGACTGTACATCACATGACTATAGACTGGACATCACATGACTATAGACTGTGCATCACATGACTATAGACTGGGCATCACATGACTATAGACTGGGCATCACATGACCATAGACTGGACATCACATGACCATAGACTGGACATCACATGACCATAGACTGGACATCACATGACCATAGACTGGACATCACATGACTATAGACTGTACATCACATGACCATAGACTGGACATCACATGACTATAGACTGTACATCACATGACCATAGACTGGACATCACATGACCATGGACTGATATTTTTTTCATCCATTGGGAGTAACCAGAACGTATGACAACAAGCAGAGAGCTTGAAAACTAGAAGGACTTGATACAGAAATATATTGGAAAATTTTTATTATATAAACCATAACATTGGTCTGCAAGTAGCCTACACACTTAGGTCATACCTTGTTCCACCCACTTTTCTAAAAAGTGTCAAGTAGATAGGTAAATGGACATAATGGCACATCATTTTTGGCACATTTTATGGTGCAGTTGCAGCAACCTGTAGGAGGGAAATTGAGGCTGGAAGTGGTAATAGCAGCAGCAACAGTCACTGCCTGACTCAACCCAATCATCTCGCCTTCCTCCTGGGTTACTGCAGAGCTGATGGCACCTGTAATGTACCTGATGGTGGTAGTTTTTGTTCTGGGCAAGTCCTAACAACATTAGCCCTTCTGGTGCCAGATGGGGGTTGGAGTGCCCACGATGTTGTCACAGGAAATGAGATTTAGGAGATTTTGGGTTGCAGGAAAACACATCTAGCTGACTGCAGTTCAGATTGCAGTGGTTTTGGTACCAGCTCTGCTCATACACCCTTCTTCTATGGAAGCGGCAAGTGAGGTGCGGAACAGAAAATGTGGTGTAAGAAAGGGCCTTGCACCAAAAGTACACTACAGTATTATCTATTTATGCCATAATACTGGCTTAGGGGGGGGTGATAAATCCTCCCCTCCCTAGGGGGGGGTGATAAATCCTCCCCTCCCTATGGGACACTAATCCTGCGGGGAGTCAGGGACTCCTCGCATAATAGATGACGCGTTTTGGGCTCTGCTCAGTGTTCGGTGTCAGAAATGCATCCGACATACAGTCTGTATTTCATGGACCAAACATGGTCATGACTATTTTCTAATTATATACACAAGTCACTTACCTTGCTGGTATATGATTTAGACAATACACCACTTGTAAAACAAAAAGACCCCATGTATTTAAAGACAGTAGTCATTTGGACTTGTAAGTTTCTAAGAGTAAGCTGCTTTAGGTAGACACCGAAAGAATTATGGCTCCATGTCTCCTTTTATTGGCCAACCCAAATTTTTGCCAGGTGCCCTACTTAGCTTATTTCCTAGATGGAAAACAGAGGCTTATGGATTTTAATAAAGCATCTGATTCAATATGGGCAACATGAAAACATTTCAGACCTTGCATGAGAAAGAAATATGACCGCTGCTAAGCATTGGCAGGACACGCAAATACCTCACTTCATTAATAACCACCAACTTCAACATCTTACACAATCCGAAGGCAAGTAGGCAAATATCACAAAACATGCCCTCCATCCCTGTCATGCCATGCCATACCAACCCGATTCAACAAAGGCCATACTGTCACCTCAATAACTGAGCTGAGTATCGGAAAGTATTACGCCGTGTGGAACAAGCCCGGTGTGTTGACCATGTCCAAATCCTACATCTGTCAGCAGGACATAAAGGGTCAGTATTCTGCTACTCCAAAATCCATGTCTAATACCAAAGTGGGAAAAACAAATATACATTCAATTATAGGGAATAAAAATGTCTATTAGTTACGACTATTCAATGCTTTTATACCATTTTTCTACTCTGTATTTAGATTGAGTAATATTGTGTTTTTAATAGGTATTGAACTTACAATTTTGGTAAACGACCTTAAAGGGATTCTACCATTAAACTACTTTTTTTTCTAATTACCACATCGGAATAGCCTTAAGAAAGGCTATTCGTCTCTTACCTTTAGACGTGGTCTCCGCCGCGCCGTTCCGTAGAAATACCGGTTTTAACCGGTATGCAAATGAGCTCTCCGCAGCAATGAGGGCGGGCCCCAGCACTGAAAGGCCGATGAGCGCATCCCCATTGCTGCCATTTTTGGGTAGCCGCTTTTGCAGTTCAATACAGGAGCCGGCCGGTGGCCATTTTGGGGTAGCCACTCTTGCAGTTGAATACAAGAGCCGGCCGGCGGCCATTTTGGGGTGGCCTCTCTATGCTCCTGTATCGAACTACAAGAGCAAGAGAAGCCAGAAGAGGCGGAGTTTCTGCAGAAGAAGGAGGCGGCGCAGGAAAGAGCTCTGGGCAGCAATGGGGACACGCTCATCGGTGTTTCAGCGCTGGGGCCCGCCCTCATTGCTGCGGAGAGCTCATTTGCATACCGGTTAAAACCAGTATTTCTATGGAACGGCGCGGTGGAGACCACGTCTAAAGGTAGGAGATGAATAGCCTTTCTTAAGGCTATTCCGACGTGTTCATTAGAAAAAAAGTTAGTTTAATGGTAGAATCCCTTTAAGAATATTCTGAGAAATATATTTAGTATCGACCCCCAGATCAAACCTGAAAGTAAAATTTAAACCTCAGATCAAACCACAAATTATATTTAGAACCAAAACCAGACCCAAAGATGACTGGAGACCCCAAACCAGATAAAATAACCTTGGCAATAGGGAAAGTAGGTGATGGCACATTGTGGGAGAGAGGAGAGGTAAGCACTTATGGATTGGGGGTTTAATGTCCGAAATCGCCCCGAAAACCATGGCTTCATCCTTACCCCTGCCACGTACTTTTTGAAAATGCCATTGTGGTTTTCCCAGAAAATCCATGAGGACACCTCTTCTTCAATCATGCCTGTAGGGAAACCACCAAAGGTAGGTAGGTATACTTGACATGCTGAGATTTCCAAAACCGCAACGATTTTGGAAATCGCAGCATGTCCACTGTGCGTATTTTTGTGCAATGTATGGATGGGAAATGCCACCATATTTACGACACATGGTGACCCCTGGCTTTATAGAGGAAACAGCAATATTAAAATAACACCAATGTGAAGAAAGCCTTCACTGATTGTAAGAATTGGGCAGCCATTACTTTTCTTATAAAGCCATCACTTGTTTTTGCAAGAAAATAAAATAGAGCTGGAATTGATCCATTTGATTCTTTGGATTCTTTATTTTTGGAGTGTGTGTTCCTGGGGTCCTTCCAATTTTTCATATTGGTTGTATTTTTCTAGACTCCTGAGTGGTTATTCAGCCAAGCAAAGCAAAGTTCTGATGTATAACCAGGCAGATTCACCACTTTTAGAGGTTTAAAAACTGTCCCTGCTGTCAGCAATGGATAGCAGGGGAGATACAGAGACAGCTAAAAAGTAGCAAGGTAGTGTATAAAAAAGTGAGTGAAAGATGAACTCAGGGTCCTGATGTACAGTATATAGAATTCTTCTATATTGAAATGCTTTTTATTAAATAGATGTCCAGATGAATCCTCTCCTATCATTCTTCAAATTTTGATAAGGACACTAATTCCTCACAAGACAAATTCAATATATTTGTAAGGGAACTGCCTGTTAAGCAATTCCCTAGTAGCTGCTGCAAGAACCTGGAAGGAAGAGGAAGGACAGAGCTAGTGAGCCCTGGTTCTACCCGCACGAAGTCCCTACCTACTTGCCTCAACTACCCTAAGCGGCAGAGGACAACTGGGTGACAGTCCCTTCCTATAATAAGTGAACACTGAACGCAAACAAGTCAAACAACCGAAATGGGTGGTCAAACTAGCCGAGGAGTCTGAATAATATGGGCAACTAGATACAAAGTAGGAATCAGAAGAATGGTCACAAAGGAAAAACCAAGGTCAGAATAGAGATAATCAGAAAAACAGCAAATGCTAGCACACTCAAAGAGGCTAATAGCAAGCACCCAAGAGTGGACTAATGGGCTGTATATAGGAACCCTGGAATCTGCACCAGACAAAATTGGAAGGCAAGTTGTCAATCAAGGAGCAATAAATGTTAACCCTTAGCAAACCAGAGGGAACTTGGAGTACTGGCTGGACTGATACACTGCAAAGAACTCTCAGCTGTGCTAAAACTAATTACAATCGGAGGCCCAGGAGCAGGGGATCATAAGTGGACATGTCCTGCACTGTAGCATGGCACAGAAGTCCAAACATGCAAGGATGTCACAATATTAAGAGAAAATTTAACCAAAATCCTCGACAGGCCACTAGATAGCCATATACATGGCTGCCACTACCATGCTTCAATGTGGTGATGGTGTTCTTGGGTTGATAGGAAATGTTGGGTTTGCGCCTCACATTCCATTTTGAGACAAAGTTCAATTTTAGTCTCAAATGACCAGAGAACCTTTTTTTATGGACGACATTTGGAGAGTCTGGCACAAGCTTTGTAGAAAACTCAAAATGGGTTTATTATGTTAGCTTTTTTTGGGCAACTCCTCTATATAGCTCTACTCTGTAGTCGTCCAGCGGAGAAATACTTCCATGTCCAATTTGGGTCTTTGGAGCACCTTCAATGTAATATTTGTTGTTATGTTGAATCTTAGATTATTGCCCTCTTTGCCTAGTATGTGAGTTTTAGTGCGTGGCCTTTTCTTGCAGATAGATAGGTTAGGGTCACCATATACCAGCATATCAACCCAACCGAACCCATTGTGAATTGGTGCCACCATTGCTGTGATATCGCTGTCAGTCCAGAACCATCTAGAACTTTACACAAACAATACAACAATCTGTTCCATCCACCAGGGCTAAATACTTCTCAGATTTTAAAGGCTAGGAATCATACATCTTATTTTGGTGACTTCAAACCTAAAACAATGACAAGTATGGTGACCAAATAATCTATATAAGTCACTCGGAGTTCTCCTCGGATCAAGGTCTGATGATTGACCTACGGTTGTCTCCATCCTAGGCATTTTCTTGTAGCTTTTGTGCAAATAGTTATTAATGTTATTCTACTGTGCCCGCCAGATCCAGGTCACTGTATTCAGTCTTGATATTCGGTTCTCTGTACCCCACAAAAGATGTTTATAGCGAGATAGTTAGAAGGACACAAATTCTTCCCCGAGGCTCGAAGCTAATCTTACAGCTCATTACATCTGAAAGATTGTAAAAAGTCAATAGAGCAAGAATTTTTATGCACCTAAGGCTTTATTCTGGAAAATAAACAAGACTTTGCTATGTAATGAGGTTATATCTGTTAGTCGTAGACCGGACACTAAATTATATTTCTACTTAAACTTTCTTCGGACTTTCTAATGTTTATATCGTATTGGTATAGTATGAAAAAAAAAAAAATTCTTATCTTATTACTTTAGAAAGCCTGGATTACTGATATGCGGGTAAGCACGAAACCGAACCACACATTTGGCCTATTGTAACCCATTCTTGCCACTTTATAATACATATAAGATAATCCTTTAATAATCCCACTATGAAGAAATTCAGTGTGTTAGAGCAGCATGGATAATACAGTAATATATTACAAGAAAGAACAGGAGTCAAAAGCAACTAAGAAGAGAAGAAAAGAAAGGCTCAGGATCATTTAGTTCTCTGCGTGGAGTGATCTCTGCTTAGCCTGATGTAGATTATACAGCCTGGTCGCGGTTGGAAGGAAGGACCTGCGATAGCTCCTTCTCACACTTGGGGTGAAGCAGTCGGTCACTTACAGTGCTGCCAAGTCCCATCAAGGTCTCATACATGGGATGGAAGTTGTTCTCCAGCATGGAGGTCACCACAGACAGTATCCTTCTGTCACCCACCACCTGTACTGGGTTCAGGGGGCTCCCCAGGACAGAGCTGGTCCTTCTAACCAGCCTGTCAAGTCTATTTCCTGGCTGGTATGCTACTCTCCCAGCAGGCCACTCCGAATAAGATGGCTGATGCTACCACAGAGTTGGATCTTGATACTTTACCAGTCTCAGATGATACCATGGGGTCCTTGGAGAACAGGTGCAGGACTTTCCGCTGTAGATGAACTGTACCATTAGCAAACAAGAAGACAAGAGATTGACCCACAGATCTTCAGATCTTGCAACAACTATAATGGGGGGTCCTTTGCAACCCTTGTTTTGGGCTTTCCACTCTTCCGCTGTATGTTTGGCACTGTATCCATCGCGGAAATGCAGCTATTTTTGTTGCAGAGGAATGGCTACAAAAATAATGGGAGATATATAGGAAGCTGTTATACTTCTTCCTTTTGCTCAGTCCACTCCAGTCTTTGTATCAAAAATACGCAACAAAATCTACAACAAAAGGAGCTGCATTTAGCCTAAAGGTCAGACCAAGATGTAAAAAAGTGCATATATTGGTTTTCAGTAGAAATGGATTTGCCAAGTTGTCTAGGATCAGAGGGGAGTAAGTAAGCTTTCACTTCCTGATTATTGGGGGTTCAACTTCCACGATCCCCTTAAGGTTGGGCCATATTATTAGTGAAGTACCGTGACCCATTCACAGATTTTGGGAGCCTTCACACAGAGTTTACGCTCGCTCCTTCGGCATACGCGCGCTCCCCATTGAAATCAATGGGAGGCTTTTTTACCTATTGCTTTCAATGTGATACGCACGTATGCCGGCACCCATTCAAGTCAATGGGATCTGTTTTTTACGCCGCTCACTGTGAACGATTTTTACGTTCAGAATGAGTGAGCAGAAACTCCATGTGAAGGCTCCCAAAATCTGTGAATGAGAGCAATCTCTAACAGTTCCTACAACACCATACAAGTACTATAGAAGAGATTTTGGTGATGGAGTCCCTTTAATTGGTGGAGGGCAAAAATTATATATCTTATAGTTGGAAAAAAAAGGAAGACAAAAACAGTACAAGGGAGCACAACGTCAAACTACCCAAAGATGAGGTACAGAGAGAGAGAATGTCACAAGAAAGCCCCAAAAACCTGGATCTGAAACCAAAACCCTAAAGAAGTTCAAGAGAGACCCCATGTGTCATATTCTAATCCTGTACAAAACTCTAAGGGCCCCTTCACACGGAGGATACTCTGGCTGATTCGGAACGTGTAAACGTTCCGAATCAGCAGCGTTTAAAGCAGGTCCCATTGCTTTCTATGGGAGCCGGCATACGTGTGCTCCCCATAGAAATGAATGGGCTGCTTTTTCCGCACGTATGCTGGATTCCATAGAAAGCAATGGGACCTGCTTTAAACGCTGCTGATTCGGAACGTTTACACGTTCCGAATCAGCCAGAGTATCCTCCGTGTGAAGGGGCCCTAATATAGTCATGTACTGTATATGAGGACAGAGATAAATAAATAGATGTCAATGAAACGTTCTCTTCTAACCCCAAGTATAATACGACTGCCCCAGATAGTAAAACAATCATACTAATATTAATACACAAATTACAGCGTAATGTCCTGAGTCACTTTGCCATAGTTACTGGACAACATATAACGGATCATCTCATCTGTGTAAACATTGACTCATTTACTATCATTTTACATGAGCGCATCGTGTTGCTTAATACCAACAATCTGGAAAAAAACTAAGAAAAAAATGAGTTTCGCGTTAGAACATTACCAGCTTCTATACTAGATATTTAGTATGAGAAATATCCATCCGTATTTGTATGGATGGCAGGTCAGCAGTATGGACCACTGCTAGGGTTGAGCCAATCTTGTGAGATTTCAGGATCAATTTTAAAATCTGATTTCCGATCATTTTCCAGCCAATCCCGATCGTGAAATTTGCTCGATCGCCCATCGGGATCTGATCTTTCCCAATCCTGATCACTCAACCCTAATTATATATTATATATGCAGTGGGGTTGAGCCGATCTTGAGATTTCAAAAGCCGATTTTCGATCATTTTCCAGCCGATCCCAATCCCGATCGCGATCGTGAAATTTGCTCGATCGCCGATCGGGATCCGATCTTTCCTGATCCCAATCGCTCAACCCTAGCCACTGCAGAAAAATAGTACTGTGCACACGTTTTAGGCTAGTTGGAAAAAATACTTTCAGAAAAATATGGGTATTAGTTTATCAATATTTGATGTGACCTTTGCCCTTTGCCTTCCATCAATTCTTTTAGTTACACCTTCAAACAGTTTTTGAAGGAACCCGGCAGGGAGGTTGTTCCCGCCATCTTGGAAGACAAGATCTTCTGTGGATGTCGGCTTGCTCCAATCCTTCTGTCTCATCATGGAATCCCAGACAGACTGGGTAACAAATCCCAAGTAATCCCCCATCAGAGTTGGAGATGTCGAGTCATAGTCGGGACCAGTTTTGGGTTGAGTCAGAGTTGGAAAAAAGTTACAGTCTCTGACTTCAACATAAAATGATTATTTATTATTAATTATTTTATATTATATAGCAATCAATATGGTATAATTAGATTTGTAGTTTGCTATATATTTACTTTCATAAAAAATTGAACATTAGATTTTTTTTCTGAATTACAGGAGCTTTACTGCTCTGCTTCTGACTGTCCTGGGCTGTCAGCCATTTACGAAGGAGTCGGGAAATAGCGTTGGAGTTGGTAGTTTGGACGGTATCCTACCACAATCATGGTATAACATGAGAATATGGGAAAGAGAAAAGCAAGAACATAGCTATGGAAGGTGCAGAGTGGGCAAATGGGACAAACCCTGGCGCCTGGAATATACCAGTTTTATAAATGGCACACAATAAGTGGGACCACTGTTACACCTTAAAGATTCACCTTAAAGAGGACCTTTCATGTCCTCGGGGAACATACGGTATAATACACCGCTAGAAAGCTGACAGTGCACTGAATTCAGTGCACTATTGGCTTACCCGTTATGTGCCCCGGGGGAAGAGCTCTCCGTGCTATTAACAATAGCTCTTCACTGTCAGATGGGCGTTCCTGATAGTCTAACCCTCCTGACAGTCTGTCCGTAGCTCTATACTGTGACGGGGCGTTCCTTACCTCCCAGCCATGATGCTGAGCGGTGAGGAATGCCCCTCCAGTACTAGTCTATGCATGAGCACTGTCAGGAGAAGTGGGGGCGTTCCTCATCACTCAACATCTTGGCTGGGCGGTAAGAAATGCTCCTTCACAGTATAGCGGGATCTGGAATCTGTCAAAATGGACACACATAGGACCAGTCCAATTTTTAAATTGACCATCAAAGAGACAACCAGGTGAATAGACAGAAGGCATAAAAAGTCGTAGATTTTTTTGGGCCAAAAAATTTGTTTCTTGTTTTTTTGAGCTGCCCTTACCATTTTCCTGAAAAGGTTTTATGGCGAGGACATGGAGGGAGCGGGACTGTTGGCCCTTCCAGATTTATTATAATTTATTACAATATTTAATAATGATATTGGACATCTTCGCCAGCTATGAACTGAAATTCATTTCCCTCCAGTCACACGACCCAACGAGTTGATAACGCCAGTCTTCACAAATCTACACCATTGCTCTTAAAACGGCCCTGTACAAAAACAGCCCTCACACCCCATTTTTGACATTGGTGTGACTAAGGTATTACTCGTCTCTATTATTTATTACATATTAAATCAATTATAAACTTTGCTACAAACTTTCTATTTCTTTTCTGCAAGTTCCCGCTAAGGTCTAAAGAATTGAAAGTCTACTTGCAAATCAAACATCGCAGCTCTCTGACCTTT